>NW_023494790.1:31025557-31625557 GCF_904425465.1 Colossoma macropomum
ATCTCACAGAACTACAAGTTTTTTGCAAGGAAGAATGGGCAAAAATCCCCTAAACAAGAACTGAAAGACTAGCTGGATACAAAAAGAGTTTACAAGCTGTCACACTTGCCAAACAGGGGGGTTACTAAGTACTAAGTTCAGCCAGCTCAATACAATATATATTGATTTGCGGTTGCTTGCAATCGTATGACATACATTCGATTTGTTTTTGTAAGTACAGCACTGATAGAAATCTAGTTTTATTAAGGAATGTTAAACAGTGGGAGTATCTCTCTTCCCTCAGGCCATGCATGCCTCAAATTCTTCAATTGCAAAACATTTAAAGAAAAAAGAAATTCTTTTACGGATTAATGATACGTAAAATCGTGGCCTCTGGTTCTTATCACCACCATTGTGAACAAGTTTCTCTAGAATAGAGCATTTTACATCAAACCACTCTAAACGACTTTATTTATATCAGAACTATTTAATTATACAGACAATTTGAGAAATCGGTGAAACATGAGAAAGATTAGCAGTGCTTTGCCTTTTTATAAGAAAACTAAACACAAATTATTCAGAGTGCTTTGATGTGAAGTGGCGCATAATAGAGAATCTTCCCATGTCAAATTTTCTTCACAGTGGTAGTGATAGGAACCAGGGGTAACAACAGCAACCACTTTATTTACTCTCCAAAATGACCAGTGCCCCTATACATGTTTTTATAGTTGTAATATGTACTATTGATAAGGGTACAACAGTAGGAAATTCATACATTATATGTTTTGTTTGGGTACTGTAATGCCCTACAATACCTACATGTACCTCCCTGCCCAGCATGTCTTAAAAATACATTTTAGGCCAAAAGCTTTTCATAAAACTATCATAAAACAATGTCTCGGGCATCAGGCAGTGTATTCGTGACAATTTTGTGTAACATTTTTCTGTAAAGGAGCTTTCAGAGGCTTTTACCACTTTGGACATCTGGTTCCTATCACCACCACTGTGAACAATTTCTCTCTATGTAAGTACTCTTACATGCTGCATTTCATCTCCAATCACTCTGACCGACTTTGTTTACATCTCAATCATTTAATTATGCACGAATTTTGAGTAATCAGTGGAATTCCCCTTTAAGGCAAAGTGACATGTCCTTCTGCAACTGTGAATCATTTAAATGTGGGTAATACAGGTCTTTATATGAATAACATCATTAATCTAAAAGCATGGAAAGGGAGTATTGCAGTTTTACAAGGGTAAGGTTTTTGTTTTGATCTTTTAACAGTAGGAAAGCCCTACATATGACTCCTGTTCATATCTTTTCTACTTTACTCTGGCTAAAGAATACACATGGAGTAAACATAGCTACATAAAGATAAAGTGGTAGAGCCCAAGCCAGACTCTGTTTCCTCACAGAAAGTGTCCAGAGGGCGACCACGAGGGGAGCAATGACCCTCCACACACCGCTAATCCCCTCTGAAGTCCACACACTGCTAGTCACCTCACTAAACTCAGCAGGAGCGATGTCCGACTGCTCAAAGTATTGATTCTTTAAGAGTCGAACTGATTCACAACTGAATCGATCTTTTTTGAAGCATCTATAAAGTGACGTCCGTGTTATCGCTTATAGCATATTGATTCGATTAATCTTTAATAATTCAATCATATACAATTCTAACATAAATAGCCGCAGCAGCATATTAAGAATAACCTAGTTTAATTTTTTTTTATATTTTCTTTGTTCAGACGAGCTTTCTCATATTATATGTTCGTTTATTTCGCGCCTCCATTAGAGAATATAATAATAGTGACTTACCTCTCCATTGCTGAACCGACTCTCTTTGTATGTATACACGGATGGGCAAAATATCAAAAACCTTTTTGATACATTTATAAAATATAATCGAAATATCGAAATAAACTACAAAATAAAACAAAAAAGTGTATTTAAAGATAAAAAAAAACCCCACAGATTTCAAGATTTAGATTAGTAGTTAAATCAAACGTGCAGCAGCAGGTAAGAATGTAACATATCAAAGATATTAGCTTTGTTTGTTTGCTTCGCGGCTGGTATATGGTAAGAAAAGCTACACCACCACTTATGTAAAATCTCATAAACGCTTACAGCCTTTACATAAACATATTGGGTAGAAAAGGTCAGGTCTTTTTTATTTTGTATTGTTATTATTTTCTATAAATAAATTAATTAATTAATCATTTAATTCCACCAAAATGATCTTCTCTCATCTACGAAATATCCCTGCCCATCTCTTATGCAGAGGGAAAGGTTAATGGATATGAGGAGTGACGAGAAAGTTGACTTTACTTGAGTCCGGTGATCCGGACGAATCAGTGAATCTGTTCGAAAGAATCGGTTAGTTAAAACGGAATAGCTCTTCCCATCAGCAACGCAGCCCTTTGAGCACACGTGTACTCTGAGCAGTTATTTTTTCGCAGAAACCACGTGACCCTCTCCGCACCGTCACTCCGCCCCGCAGCTGTGGGAGGATGGACTGTAGATGAGAGGATAAATCTTGGCGCTTGGAGAGGGGAGCAGAGTATTTGAACTGTTTTGGAGGAAACCTACAGCGAGTCACAATGGGGGATTCTCGCTACCCTGTCAGCGTCCGGATCATCGGCATCATATACAAAGACAAGAGCAAAGTAAGACGCGTTGCTGGAAGACAAACTACAACTCGCCTGTTTTTTCATTAGACCTTCATATGCATCTTGTGCTAATCACCTGCTCACCCTTCTCTTCCAGTTGTACATGGCATCCGTGCTGTGGTCTGACCAGACCGAAGTGGTCGTGTACAGGTCACTCGGGGACTTTAAGAAGTTTCATGTAAGACTATGCTAAAGCTGAAGACATCCTTGGCTTGTCAGTATTGGCTAGTATGCTCACCGTCTGTTGTTTCTTTCACCCCTCAATTCAAAACAGAGGCAGCTGAAGAAGAAGTTCCAAGTGGACAGTCCTTTTGGAAAACGCGGCAGAGTGCTGCCCAGATTCGGAGGTACAGTTACAATACAGTAATGGTTCATCACACTGGTCTTTTCCAACGAGGCAATTTGGCCTTTTGAGTGTTTTAAAAGGTTTGTTAACAGGCTCTGATGTTTTTGAGCAGGTTGGATGCCTAAGGTGAGTCTGCAGAAGAGGACTCCAGCCAGGGCTGTGCACCGTGTGAAGGCTCTGCAGAAATACTGCACTGATCTGCTGCAGTGTGACCCCAGCATCACTCAAGCAATTGACATCATTCAGTTTTTCCTGCCCAATGAGCATGAGCTCCAGCCAGAGTTTGTACAAAACAGGTAGGCTTAGTTCAGCAAATAAAGCTAACTAATAAAGATGAGCCTAAAATAGTGGTGGGCAATGTGGCAATGTGTGTGGTAATTTTACGATATTTCAAGAATTTGTCACGATACACAATATGTCACAATATGTCACAATATATTTTTTTGACAAAGCAGCCAAAAAAGAACCTGTGGTGCCACATTAAAAATATATGAATTATGAATACTATAACTATGAAGTTAGTTTTATTTAGAGTTTCACACAATGTGCTGCACTAAATGCAATTAAAGAGTACTAATTATGCTTTCTTTGTAATGGAACATGAAGTTGTTCATTGTTCTTTACGTACTGATGATATCCACGATATGCTGAGAAATGCATATCATAATAATGATAAATGCTGTTGTATTGCCCAGCTCTACCCTAAAACCATCCTTAAGTAATAGTCTTGTTATTTCAAGGTTTCTGTAGAATTTCTTATTTCATCCAGCATATATCAGTGTACGAATTATGCTATAGGTTATTATGTGTATTTTCTTCTGTTTTTTATGTCCTTTTCATCTAAAATGCAGTGCTAAAGCTTGAAAAGTGAGTGGTGTGAGAAACAGCAAAGCAGTCACCAGAACAGAATGAACACTAAACTCTACATTTTGCCTTAACAGCAATCTTATTCTGTACTGTTAATTAATGAACTGGTGAAACCTTTTTCTTGTCTGTCCTGGCCAGTGTGATGGTTTTCCAGTCAGATGACATCCCTAGTGGGCAAACAGGAAGTGACTCGGCCAACAAGTATCTTAATGTTGGAAATGTGACCCAGCCTTTCATCACCAAAACATATCGCTGTGTGGCTCCATATGAGACCAAGGACACCAAGAACAGACCTTTTAAAGTCACTGTGGATGAAACATTAGATGTGCTCATCAAAGATCAAGCAGGTATGTGTTTTCTTGTACATCTTCATACTACCAAGAGCCAATCAAACCGAACTAACACTGATGATCATGCTGCACCTGTGATATACAAAAAAGCAATGCAGAAGTGTAAAGCAATTAAGTAGTCTGTGTGTTCATGCACGCTGCAGGTTGGTGGCTGGTGGAGAATGAGGAAAAACGTTTAGCCTGGTTTCCTGCTCCCTACCTGGAGTTGTGTGAAGAAGAAGATGAGGAAGAAGATGAGCTGGATGTGGTTGTTGAAAGTAGGTCAGCCAGGTCTTGCTGATTTTCAGTATCTCTGTTTTTTGAGTAAGGTTATAATTAGACATAGCATGTTAGCCCTTTTTCTTTCACAACACCGATACCGAAACCCTGAGTGCTGACTCTTACTGATACCAATCCGATTTTTTCTTTAAAAACTAGGAAACATTACAGCTGCTTTTAACTTTCACATCTTAAAGCAAGAGAAGAAAATGAAGGCAAAATTAGACTATTTAAAATGAAGTAATTGTACTTCCAAAATAATACTTACACTAATAGCACTAATAAGTACTACTAAATGGTACTAATAATTAGCGTTATGGTGTGCTAATAGCAACTCTGTTACTCGATACCACCAGTACTGATACTGGGTCTCAAAAAATTGCAGTCCGTTATGTTAATGCAAATATAACCTTGGATTTTATTAGTGTGAAATAAATCAGTATTGTTTAAAAAATTTAATTGAGATTCCTTCTTTGCCCTCTAGGGTACTGTGCTGTAAGGAGCTACACCTCCAAAACAAAAGATGAGCTTTCGGTGACAATTGGCGCCGTACTGGAGGTGCTACAGAAGTCCGAGAACGGCTGGTGGCTCGCTAGGTAATTCGCTCTGTCTCTCTGTGTATCGTGCTGAATGTGAACAATGTTAAACCACAACACCAAAGTGTCCTCAGTGTCTGACTACTACACATTTTTTTTCATAGACTGGAGTGGCATCATGCCAAAGTCAACAGAGTGCAATAGAGAGCATTGTATAACAGTTCATATGATTTCTTTTTAATGGCTTGTTTTTCAGTAAAGCAGTTTGTTGCTGCCCAAAAATAAACAAGTATCTCCTACATGGTATTCCAAGCACTATTTGGAGCATTTTTATTGGTCCATTTTTTATTAAATTGTCACACAATGTGAAAGACAGCTGCTTTTTTTTTGGACAGCAAAAATTTATTACCAATTTAACCCCTTAAACTCTGTGCATCTACACTTCTATACCTCAGTCTAATAATTACATACTATGCATACGTTTGTGACTAAATAATTTGTAGTAGTCACTGGAAATACGCCTGAAGATTAATGAGTGAATAATAAACCTACATTATAAAGGGTTAAAAGAATACTGTAAGTGATTTACAACCTAATGTCTAACTGCAGCATCTGTAGCATACAGTAAATTACCATGAACAATAAATAGATTTCTATTATAATAGATATAATCTATTATGAGGGTCCTTGCCTGTTCTGTTCTTTTCTATGAACAAGGAGATTATTGTCAAATTACTGTCTATAGTAACTGAACATTTGTTACAGATACAACAGGTGGAGAATAAGTTGAAAATATGTTGGAGTTTTCCTTCATGAATTATTTATTACCGATGCTGAATTAGCTCATTTTAATATGTATGACTCTGTCTTTACAGACATAATGGAAAGGCAGGCTATGTTCCATCCATGTATCTGCAGCCATACACCAGCCCCACCTTCAGCCTGCAGAAGAAGCTCCACACCTCCACCCTTAACCTGTCGACCACATCCACCCTCCTGCAGGAGATTTCCTACTCCACCGAGTCTCAGTTGTGCTCCGTCAGGCCGAAGAGCCTGCACAAGTCCCGCTCTGTGGAGGTTCTCTCAGAGCCTCCGGCCGAGCACAACGCTCAGGTCCAGCGCAGCGACTCTGATAGCCGCAAGAGCATCGTCAGTGGAGCCAGTGGCGAGACCGACTTCAGCTTTAGCTCCTCCAGCTCTCTGGGTCTGAGTCTGTCCAGCTCTGAGGGGGAAGAGACCCTGAGACAGGCAGAGAAAGATCCAGAAGCAGACAGTGGTGACAGCGGCCTGTCTGATGAGCAGCCCAGCCCCACCAGTAGATATTCCAAACTTGGTCCCAGAGTGCCCCCTCGACCACAAACCCAGGAGATCCTCACTCGCTGCACTACCTTCACTCGCAAAGCTGCCCTGGCTACACAAACCCGCCTGTTCCCTGAGAGAATCAAGAATGAGTCCCAAGCTGTTGGAAGAGATTAGACAGGCAACATAAAAACACAGTTTAAAAACAATTTATGTTTTAAATATTGGACTTTAATACTGGACAATCTATTATTTCTGTATGGTATGAGCGTACTTGTCTTGTCAAGAGTACAGTTCTTTGTGAGGTCGGCAATATGAAGATATGTTATATGCTTTTCTGCGTATCTCTGCTGTCAGAAGAAAACCTTGTATCTCCATTTTTGTCGTTTTTCAGTTTTTAACATAGTTTTAAAAAGCCTTTTGCCCTTTACATTGTGTGTAAATTAATGAAGAATGGACCAAAAGAAATGGGCCAAAATGACTTGTAAAAAAAAGTCTGGTTCCGTTGACTTACATTAAAAGTAAGTTAGGTTTTTTCCTTCTTCTGTAAAGTTACCATTTTGGAGATACAAGGTTTTCTTCCAACAGCAGTGGTATATTGTTGTTGTCGTCAGCACTTCTAGAACACTGAACAAATGCATGTATCATGGCAACATATTACCAATATACAGTTACACAGAGTCTGTAAACAACAATTAGTGTATACTAAGGGTATGTACTACGCATTAACAAGTATCTGATTGAATGTTATTTTACTTTATTAACTCATTTTTACTACTTTTTTGCAATTGAATTTAAAAAGTCATTGTATTCTAGTTTTTCATAGCCTTTTTTAAATGTGGCGCCACTGTTTCGCTATACATTTTGCCCATTTAAAATTGCTCAAACTAATTCTTGTGATACATATTGCTTATTGTGAAAGGTGAAAATACCACTATGTTATGTTCATATTGTCCATGAATCTAAAATGATTCATAAAAAGACCCATTTAGCAAAGTTGAATATTAAGTAACTGTAAGCTTACAGTAGCAGCAATACCAGCTTTAGAGTTACTATCATTCTGACACTTTACCTGGTGTGGTTTCTCTTGTAATTATAGGTCTAGTACTGATTGTTTTGCATTCCTCCTGACAGTCTTTTGTCTTATTAGGTAAAAGGTTGTCATGACATCAAAGGAGGAAGCAACACCTTGATTTATAACTGTTGAAAGATAGGTGACAGCTATCATACAATGTGTTTCATCTTTCTATAAAAAACTCTATCTGCTCCTTGTTCATTAGTGTACTGCTTTGCATTTGCAAAGTTACCATTTTTCTACATTTAGAGTATATTTACCCTGAGTACTGTATTCTATCCTGTCTGTATTCCATACTGGAAATTTTATATGGTGTTGTATGTTTTGCCTATATGACCACAATAAATGGTATTTTATCTCATATAACTTGTAGCATTATTTCTTATATCTATTTTTTACAGGATGGGAGATAAACCACTGTCAGAAAGTTGAGGAAACTGGGAATAATAAGCGCATTAATGCATGACTGAACTATCGCTAGTGAGTTTCCGCTAAAGTACGAGAAAAGGTTTGCTTTCCTGGAATGATTATCTTTTCATGACATCTCATCAAAGAGCTATGTATGGAACCCATTTTTTTTTTTGTGAGGGCTGTTCCTGCTGTTTCCAGTGACTCATTTAAATCTATTCAAGCTTACCTTGTCATGTCAGGTAACTTATCAAAACATAACCTATTTAATCTGGACACACACATTTAGTTCCATTTCCTGTTTTATTAATTCTTTTAGTTCTTATTCCTGAAGCTATGAGACAGACAGTGTTTTTACACTTTTGGTAGGATTGTCTGTGGGACAAATAGTGAAGCCAAATCAAGTCAAGTCAAAGTTTATTTATATAGTGCTTTTTACAACAGCTGTTGTCACAAAGCAGCTTTACAGAAAATCCAGATCCAAGCCCCCATGAGCAAGCCAATGGCGACAGTGGCAAGGAAAAACTCCCTCAGAGCGAGAGGAAGAAACCTTGAGAGGAACCAAGACTCAAACGGGGAACCCATCCTCTTCTGGTTGACACAGGATAGCAAACAGCATTAGTATAAAATATTAGAATACAAAACAGGGAAAAACAGGCAGAGCAATGGTTAATTAGATAGTTTGAGTTTATGTAGCAGCAGCAGCAGCATCATCGGGAGGGTCAGTTCATGAAGGTGAGGTTTGCACAGCGTTATACAGCGTGAAGCTCAATGGTGGTCAAGCCGGTCCAGAAGGCTGGCGAGCAGTGGGCACCCGATCAAGGCAGAAGCAACAGCATCAAAGAAAGAAAAAGGCAAAGAAAAGGAAAACACACAGAGAGTTTGTTCTTTTGTTCAGAGAGTCTGTCTTTTTATTGGATTTAATACTGCTACCAATATCAACATTACATATAAAACTTAAGAAAATACATGTAGCTTCACTGGTCATTTTGGACAGCAAATAAAATGGTTATATTTACACTGTTGAAATCATAACCCCTAGTTCCTATCACCACCACTGTGAAGAAAATCCAAGTCAGTAAGTTTCTGCATCATTTCACACTAATCAGTCTGAATGAATTTATTCTCAAAGATTGATTTACACAGACATTTTGACAAATACTTGGCATTCCCAATTGATTTAAATGTGTATATCATTCCCACATTGAATAGAATGTATTGCATAAACACAGTTACAGTCTTATAGCTTACATATTTTATTCAGTTATCTTACAGGCATTGATAACTCCTTTAGTTTTCTTACGTATAATAATGGTGTTGATGATACATTGTGTTGATGTTGATTTATTTAACATGTTAGAATATGTATATGCTTCCAACTTTGCTGCAGTCCAGTTTGAAACTGGAATGTTGATTATGAGCCTTCTCAACCAACATGAGTGCCTGACCTCACAAATGCTCTTTTGACTGTACGGACACAGACTGTCACAGACACACTCTAAAATCTTGTCGAAAAGCCTTAGTGGAGACTGTTATAGCTGCAAAGGGGATTAATATGAAATTCCATATTAAAGCTCATGGTTTTGGGATGTATATCCAACAAACTCACATAGGCACGATGGTCAGGTGTCCACATACTTTTGGCCACACAGTGTACGTGTACACCTGGAGTCCTGAGCTGAAAGTTTGCACTCAGTGATACTTTAATTAACTCTTTTTATGATGTTACGCCAGTGTTACTTTTTAAAAAGGCATGCATGTATGTGCGGCTGAAATCGTTTATGACTGTTGACTTTATATGTAGACCAGGAAGCAAAGCAATATTTGATGGGAAAAGGTGTGCTCTGTGCAGGCAGGATGGGGGCAGGTAGACTGCCTGTGAAATCTAGTTTTTTTATGTAATTATTATGCAACAATGACAAATACAGATTTTCATAGCATCTGAAATGATCATGAGTATCTGAATTTGAATATTTTCTTCCCATCTGTTAATTTTATATACTCTACTGTATGTGATTAAAGAGGATGTGTAAGATGTCAGGTAACTTCAAGGCATGTGTCATTTCCTGATCCTTGCCGGTCTTATCATACCACATTTTGCTATAATAAACAATGTTCTGTGATAAGATTCAAGAGAGAAACTAAACATTTATGTCCAAAACAAAGACAAAGATATGACTCCAGAAAGCACCTGAAGATAAATAATAAAGATTCAAAGTAAAAAACTAAGCATAGAATAAAGCAGATTGGCTTTATTTGTTTTATACCCAAACATTTTCTTTTATTATCCATATTTTGAATGATATTTGAACAATTCACTCAAGAGTTATATTTTGAAGTAGAGTTAAAGAAATACTGAAATACTGTGACAAGCTTGACAACTTGACACTTTTTTCCTATCCAGAACTATTGTCTTTACTGAAGAACCCTTAAAGAAACATGGAGAGAACAGAACACTTGCTATCATATCTCCTGTATATGCTATTACTATTTCAGGTGATCAACAAGCATGTTAACTAACTTTGAAGTGTTTAAACTTTGAAGTTGTTATTTCCTTGAATGTAATATCCTTGTTTCCTTCTCTTATCTCATGGTGGTGTTGACCTTGATAAGCTGTGACTTTGAATGACCAATTACCTACCAATTGCCGCCCTGCAGATGAATGATGCTGGGCTTGCTATTGCTTTTTATGGTGTGATTTCACTAATCAAATACTGTCATTAGCTTCTCGATGTTTATGCCTTGCTAAGAACCACATAAAAAAACAACATGCAGGCCTGCAGGTAATGCATAGTAAAAAAGGGCCAAGTTGTGAGGGGGATGATTTTGTGGTTAAAGTCAAAACTAGGAATATGATGATGCCATCTGCAGCTACCCTGAAGGTAATAGCGACATAGAGCTTTTATTAAAGGGCCCATATCATACCTTTCCCTTATTTATCACATTTCATATTCACCCCTGAGGTCCACTTAGAATGTCAGTGTAGTTTTATGTACAAACAAGTCATAATTCATTTTCATATGATTATTTTCCAACCTCTCTTTCAGTCCAGGCTGAAACTCTATATTCGCTCCTTATAACTTTAGTTTAAGTGGGTGGAGCTAAACTGCAGTAGGCTGAATAAGTGGATGTTTGTCAATGTGTTGGTTTTCATGAGATCACCAAAACAATTAATTTAAAATGAACCATTTTTGAAGCTTTCCATGGATGGACTGTACAGACATTTTGAAACTTTAACAATGCTTATATATTACATCAATCTGTTTTATTTAATTTTTTTATGAGGAGAAAAAAATTTCTTCTACACCAGGACATATTACTGAATGAAACATGTATGGGGAATCTCTGAGCTATCTGAGCATTTTGCTTGATGATAGGTGGGAGTGGTGTGAGAGGGAGGTATAACATGATATTATTGGTTAATGGGGCATTCTGCATTCAAACTCATATATCTGCTGTAAAGCACTTGTAGTTCCTTCCACCTTCAAGATACACCATCTGAATGGGGTTTTCCTTGTCTTTAAACCAGAACATTGTAGCACCACTGTAGGAGGTGAGTAGGCATGTTTACAACAGCTGTAACAATGGTTACATTTTTCCTTTTGACTGGACCCTGTTAATATATTTTTCTCCACCCCCTGGTGCACAGTGAGGTAATTAAAACATACAAAGACTTTTTAGATGATGGCAAAAATCAATACACTTTGATAATGATTACAGGAAAGCAGAAAATGTGTCTTTTAAATAGTATGATATGATATGATATGATATGATATGATATGATATGATATGATATGATATGATATGATATGATATAAATTGTGCTTAATATGACCAGCGACGTGATCTAAAAAGGTAAAAAAAAATTATTTCATCATTGGTATAGAACCTATAGTAAATCTCTCATGTCTCATGTCACAATCACTCAAGTTTCTCTCCCATGAAGGCACATTTTTGGACAGTACATTAGGCAATTACATAACAACATTAGCATGGAGAATTACCAGTGCTAATCTGCTTTGCTAAGGAAAATTATTTAAGTATGAATTTCCAAAAAGGCAAGTTTTGTATTGCAGCAAAGGAAAGAGTTTATTTTTTCTATTTCATACCATTTTGCATTAGGCTATAAGTCAACCTGCAGAAAATGCCACAGTGTTCCCCACAGCCATTCAGAGACCAACAGTGTCCACAGAATAGAGGTTGTAGTCTCTAGATCTGGCGGCCATTGAAAGCTCAGTGGTGTCCATGGCAACGCCTTTGTCCGCTAAGTAAAACCTCGATGGCGCTGAACTAGGCCTCTGTTGGATGATGTAAATGTTGTCAGGTGCTAGCCACATTTGTTACTTGTGCTAGAAGAGAAAAGAAAAGAAAAATGGAAATGTGTAATAGATTTCTGAATCATCCAGGGTCAAATGGTCTCATCTGGGCATGTTTAAGCTGTGTGTTTTTGGGATGGCAGCGCCTGCTAGGAGCACAGAGCCGTTTAGTATGTATCACTGCACTGCCAGCTGTGATCTTCCAGCACTGGAACAGTGAGATATGGTGAGTTATCATGGAACTGTTAATTAACTTTCTGACTAATTTAGTTTGACAATATAAAAATAATTAAAAGTTCAAAACCTGTGAAAAAAATTGTTGTGTCCAGTGGTGGGTAGTGACTACTTACGTTTGTACTCTCATGAGTTTTTTTCTAATCATGTTACTTTTATGTCTGTTAAAGTATATAAGTAATTTGAAGAACTTATTTCTTACTCAGTTACATTTTGGCCATTCATATCAAGTTACTAATTCATTTTTGTGTTTAATTTCTTTATATTTTTTGGACAAACTAACATAATCTAACATAACCAACACCTATACTACTCTGTACTGCTTTGTGATTGATCACATTTCTTTAGAGCTTTAGCATTTTATTTTGGACTAAAAGAATCCCAAAAAGAATAGAGCCATGCTTTAGTTTCTGTGCTGATAGTTGCTTGATTTACTAAGATGTTCCACTGCTGTTTTTTGACCTGATACTTTTTTAAATATTTCTGCTCAAGCTGTTTTTTTGGGAAGGCTAATCTTGATGCTGTTGAAAACTGGGCCTAGTTCATTCCCAGTATTGTACGTTACAGGCTAAAAGTATGGAAGCAAGCAGAGTGTCACACTCTGTTTTTAGACTCTACAGTTTCAAAAATGCTTTACAGTCAATTTACGGTCAATATGTCAATAACTAACATAACATACATACATGTAGACATACTTTATACGTAAAACACATGAACTGAGAACAGTATGACAGTGATTTGAAAATTGCTAAAAACTCTTGCAATAGTTTTGGTGTGTTTCATTTATATGTCCAAAAATCATTGGTGGATTATCTGCAATCAGGATTAGTAATATTGACATTTCACTTAAGCTCCAGAAACTTTTTGTTTTGGGCATGAAACTTGCAATGTTCATAGTGGGCCAATGGCAAAATGGACAAAGCAATAAAATGTAAGTAGATTTAAATTGTGGAAAAGGAAAATAAGAAGTTAATAAATAATATATAGTATGTTTTATTGTTGTGTGAGGGGCTGGGGTCAGAGTAACTTTCTGGTGGGTGTAATCAAACATGCTCATGGGCCAACTTTGGAACACAGGCTAAGCTCTTTAATGGTTCTTGAAGGGTTCTTTAGTAAAGACAATGCCTCTATATAGAACCATGAACACTCACAGAATCATTTGTATGCTTAAAGGGTTCTTTGCATTGTGAAATAGTTCTTCAGATGAATGACCTTTGTGAAAAGGGTTCTATATAGCACCAAAAAAGGGTTCTTCTACTGAAGAACCCTTGAAGACTCGTCTTTTTAAAAGTGAAGGCTTAATCTCTGCCTGGGAAACTGACTCTTAAGTAGGTTTCCTGGACCAAGATGTCTAAGATGTCTAAAAAAAGGTTTCTCAGTAGTAAAACACTCTTGTCATAGCAATTTAGTCAAAGACTAAACATAACCAAAAGCTGATGAACTGCCCATAATGATCCATTTCTTTCCCATGGAAGCAGTCACATGATGCTAATGCTCCAGAAATGTATGTTGTTTTGGTCGGTTATTGTGTTTGTCAGACTGGTGGCTATGAAGTGGAGCTGTTTGTGGACACCCCTGACCATGATCTGATCTGTATCATCTGCAGAGGTGTTCTACGCTGCCCTGTACGGGTGGCATGCAACCACATCTTCTGTAAGAGATGCATTTTACAGTGGATGAGGAGGTATGAAAACTACAAAAGACACCAACATTACTGATGATTCATTAGTTTTGCCCAAAGTTCATTTTGTTACTGAACAACAGTGGAGCGTGTGGTGTGCAGTGTGACATTTACTTAACAGCCTGTCTTCATTTAATCCAGGCAGGAAACATGCCCATGCTGCAGGAAGCCGATCAGTCAGAGTCTCATGTTTGTTGTGTTCAAGCTGAGTAAATCCATCAGCCGTTTACCCATTAAGGTAAGCAGAATAAGCAGATAAGAACGCTACAGTGTGTAACATGAGAGGGTCATAAGAACATAATACTACTGTTGAAACCAATATAGTGGTCATGTAGGTGTCTACTAGTTTAAATCACTAGGAAGCTGGATGTAGGTCCTTACTAGTATTGTACACTGCAAGCCAAAGGCAGTAATGCAAGTGTAAGCAAGCAGTGATTTCTGAAGTTTCCAAAATCTTTAACAATTAAGTGAGTTTGCTAACAACCAACATATTAACTGACTACCTAGTTTAACCACTAGATGTCACTAGTAACATTTCCACCAGTTTGTACTTGAACAGTTCCATTCCAAAATGCTCATTATCCATTTGTAACAATTCTGGCTGTAAATAGTTTTTGAATAACTGCTCATGCATAAAATAAAGACTTTAAGAATGACAGCTTACGTATAATGAAAAACACATTCTTATTTATCTAACAAGGGTAATTAATCTTAATACAGTATACATTAATCTTAATCTTAATAATCTTATTTCAGACCACTCCCAGCAAAGTATATCATGAGAAAAAAATAAGAAAATTGTTGAAAGTGGTCTTGAAATGAAACCCTCCAATTAATAACACACTTTTAATAAGGAAAGAGCCTTGAGAAAAAAAAAACTGTACACAATTTTCCACTTACCTTAAAAGTAGTCGATCAGTCAAGACACGCCTGGTGTCCAGATTTTGCTTCTATAGTTTAGCGCTGAAGCTAAAAGGCTAATGTTGCTAACAAACACTAGTCAATAGACATCCAAAGGTTTTCCACAAAAAACGTCCTCTAAACGTCTCATCCAGGTCTTCATTAAGTCACGCGGACCTCAGTGTGGTTTAGGACACGGCTTATTGTGAGCTATAAAAATGTACCCGTGTCTGTCAGCAATCAAATAAAGAAGCAAAATTTAGACCAAACATGTTATAGCTGATCGACTACATCTGAGGTACGTGGGAAATTGTGTACACTTTGATTTTTTCACCAAATCTTTTCTTTCATATGCTTTTGGAAGCATCAGGCAGATGTGAATTATTTGAAGCCAAACAAATGAAGAATCGTTTCGACTGAACATTAACAGCTTCGATCTGAAGCTGTTAATACCTCTAAAAGCTCCATCACATACACTTGTTACATGAAATGGTCACAAATACGTTGCTTGACTGGCTGAAACATTGTTTTATGATAGTTTTGAGGTAAGGTTTTAGACTAAAATGTGTATTTTTAAATTCAGTGGTATATGCAGAGCAAAATAGTACCCAAAGAAAACATTTTGTTTTTCATGTTTACCACTATTTTACTACTATCAGACCCCAGAAGACACATGTAGGTTTACTGATTATTTTAGATAGTAAGTAAAATGGTTATATTTACATTGTGACCCCTGGTTTCTGTCACCATCATTGTAAATCACTGGAATGATAGTTATGGCGAAGACGTTGTTATCAGATATAACATGAGTAGAACATTTTTTAGCCAATCACACTGTGTGGTCAGAACTAACCATAGTATGAAGTTAATAATGTCTAATAAAGTATGTGGCCACATTTTATCCAATCTCCTGCGTAGCTTTCAAAATAATCAAATCCAGTTGTGGTAAAATTTAACATTTCATGTTGCATTGATTCATTTCCTAAACAATCACAGTGAGGTCAAATACTCCTAACATCTAGGGCTGCAACAAATATTTGATAATCTCCAACACAGAAAAGCCATTTAAATAACCAGCTCTTTTACGAACGCAGGCAGTTCTGTGGGTAAACAAATGTTTAATATTAGATCAGATCACGGTTAACATATTGAGAAGGATCAGCACTGTAATGCCACTAATAATTATTTAACAGTAATACTTTTTCAGTACTTGTAGTATTTTAATGAAGGTTTCTTAAAAAGAAAAATAAATAGTGCAAAAATATTAAAATCTAAATCAAGCGAAATGTCTTTTCTTAGTGTAATAGAATATTTGCATATTCGAGATAATATACGAGACGCTGCAGCCCTACTAATAGCCTGTATTGTTATTTTCAGTGTCGAAATGAACAGCAGGGCTGCAGGGCCACCTTCCCCCTCTCGGATGAGTACCTCCACAGCTCAGCGTGTCCCTTCGAGTGGCTGCTGTGTCCTCACCCGGGCTGTGGGGCACGGGTGCTGCGGAAAGACTCCCAAGAGCATGAACGGACCTGCGGTCACTGGAGGCAGTTGTGCCCAATGGGCTGCGGAGTGCTGCTGGATCGGGACAGCCAAGTGCGGCACAACTGCTACAGAGAGCTACAGCAGCGCTACGAGTCTCAGAGGCAGACACAGCGCACCATTGCAGCAGCGCTTCGCAGGAAGATGCTACGCATGCAGAGCAGCATGAACCACATGAGGAGGCAGATAGGCCTGATCTGCGAGAGCCTGGAGCTCAGCCAGGGGGCTGAGGGGCCAGGCGAGGACCCCGGAGAGGGAACTAGTGCTGGGACAGGCTCCAGGGCCAGCTATAGCTCCAGCAGTTCCAACTCCAGCTCTAGCAGCAGCTCATAAGAAAACAGCCTCTATACAATCCTGTTCCAAAGTTTTAATATAAAGCAATTTTGCTGCAGATTAGGGGTGGGCAATATGACAATAATACACCATGACCTTGTCATTTTCATCACACTATGAGTGCAATGATTAGTATTTTATTCACAAACTGCATAACACCCAAATAAGCAACACCAGTTATGCTCTGTTGAATTTTCTGCACTGATTCAAACTCTTCTAACCTCTTTTTAATGAAATAGTTGGAGAGTGGTCTTGACCATGTGATAGCCACAGTATGCTCAGAAAAGCATATTGTGATATAATCATATTGTACATATATTGTATTATTACGTTTCAAAGGTTTTGAATCACTGCTTTCAAAAATACAAAATCAATTTTGTTGCTGATACATGGTGTAAAATTATTTTAATGTGATTCTGGTACAGTGCAACTTGACAGGATACAAATCATTTGTAGGAATTTGTAAAAAGTATACATGTCCATGTAATACAGATGTAAATTATTTTAATGATAATTTAAAAATCTGCAGAGCGAAATCATTAAACTAATACCCAGAGTGCCTCATAACTTAAAAGTGGTGATCAAATTTGAAGGCAGATAACTTGACAAGAAATTACGATATTTAGCTAGTTCAAGCCATAAAGTAATAAATATATTTTTTTATTTATTTCATTCATATTATATTATTATGATTTATGAATCATTTAACTTATTGTTCAGACCATTTTTTTATTGAATGTTGAATAAAACATCTGACAACACTACCTGCCTTGTTTGCCATCTTCAAGTGTGCATTGTGTAGTATGACAAGTAATTCCAAACTTCTATCGTTACACAACCTATTAAAGGGACACGCTGACCAAAAAAAAATGTATGTAAATGTAAATGAAACATGCCTACTACAGTGGTGCCACAATTTTCCAATCTAAAGACTCTTGAGGGTGGGAGCAACTTTTGAAAAACAACAATTGCTTTTGGGCAGATACATAGGGGTGGGCTGTTTGAAATGTTTTTTTTCCCCACTAACTGATTAATGCAAAAGTAAGCCAGATGTTAGCAATGGGAGCAAACTATCATCCCTTTATTTATTAGATTCTACATCAGTGCATTACTTTATCACTGCTAGAGGATCCCTTATTTTTGTTTGACATATTTCTGCAATGCATGGTGGGTAATGTAATGAGAGAACATTGATGGATGAAAAATGATATAAAATTGTGAACTCTTTCAAACCTATGAGGCTGAGGGATGCAATGCTATAGAATATTACAAACCAAAACAAAGAATGTATTGAAAGCTAGTTTTAGTCCAGAATGCCCCTTTAATGTGCAAACCCTTAAAAACTACATCCATTTCGATATATTTACATCAAATTAGACCATTTCCACTGTGTGCTTTACCCTGTCCTATGTGCCCTGCGGTCTCAAAGTCACTGTTGTGTAACAAAAAATGTTCAACAGCAGAGTTGTCACTAAATGAGTGCATTCCAACAGCTGGGTCGCAAATCCTTATTCATCACTTGTTAAAGAAAGTGCAGACTGTACACAGCATTCCTTTATCACATATTGTCACTGAAGGTGAAGACAGATCTGGTGTGAAAGTCCAGCAGCAACATGATCTTTAATTATCTTGATATTCTCTGTGACTTATAGTATTTATTTAACAATGAAATTGTAAATAAATGGGTCAGTATCAGTCCCTATTTTATAATCCACTTTATAGTCCACTTAACCTTTCAAACAGTCTTTGGTATCTATTAAAAAATAAAGAAGAAAAATACTTCACAGTCTGTGGATCCATTAAGTAAACCCATATACAATAGTGAGACCATGCCTGACTTGGCCTTTGTTTTATAATCATGTAAAAGGAAATGTAAGCAAGTCTGAACTCCACTCCTGTTGTTTTTTGGACTTAATAACTCCATGACCTACCCACTGAAGGGGTGGTGATGTATTTTCACAAGTGGCCACAATGAGGCACTAGTCTGATTGGGAAGTATGGCTGAGGCTGCAGGTCTCAGAGGAGTTGATAGTAGAACAGTGTGGTGTTGGATTCTGCTGAGGCGCTGGCTGGCTCTCCATGGCAGAGTGCATTAGAGGGAGGTATATGTCATCCATGTTTGGCAAAACAAACACTTTCTGTAAAACATGTAAAAGATATTTATAAAATTATAAAATGATATTATTCTTCCTAAACCAGGGGTGTCCAATCCTATCCACAGAGGGCCGCACAGAGTGGCTACAGGTTTTCATTCCAAACAGACACACTCCTGATTCCACATGTGTAATCAACTGGTCTCAGTCTTGTAAAAAACTGATCAGGTGTGCTTCTGCTTGAGTTGCAACAAAAACTTCTTGTGGATAAGACTGTACACTCCTGCCCTAAAGTGAAGAAAGTAGTGCATTGAACTTACTAGATTCAAACGTGTATACATATGAATACAATATAATTGCGGGTCATATCAAACCTCGTAACTTCAGCGTATATTTTTATGCTATTTAAAAATGGCATCTTTTGAAATATGTATTTCGTAACAAAATAATCTACAGAAATAGTGGAAGACACTCAGAATAAAGTGTCATTATTAACATACACTAAAGAAATAGTTCATTGAAAAATCAAATCAAATGTACATAATTTTCCACTTTCCCCAAATGTAGCCCATCGGCCAAGACATGTTTGGTGTCCAAATTTTGCTTCTGCAGTTCAGCTCTGGAGTTACCAAGCTAATGTAGCTGACAAATACTAGAAGTTATTAGCCACCCAAATCTTTTCCATATATATAAAACATAAGTTTTATGCAAGAGCGCACCTGGTCAAATGACATGTTTTGTTAAAAATAAGCACACATCACACACACTTCTGAACATCCACATTTATCTGCTGAATTTAAAATACTATGGGGGGGGGGGCAAATAAACAGAAGTTGTACACTAAAATTTGCAGAAAAAGCCATATTTAAGTTTGCTCCTTGTAGAGGATGTGTTAACTTATTTTTGCTTTAAGAATTAACAAAACATACCATTTGACCAGGAGTGATCAAACTTTTGCATACGACTGTACATCCCCAAAACATCTTTTAAGCCATTTTAGCCAAGTGTTGAGCTGAATTCTAACTACAGATCGCATGTACGCACGTCATGCAGGCATATACGGACGCAATATATTGTGTTACAGTTTTGTCGTTCAGTTTACGTTCTTTTGGTAATAATCATGTTGGTGCAATATGTTGTATTTTACTTTTATGCACATTAGAATCAAGTGAATTCAATGCAGCGCCACTGTTTTTTCAGTGTGTATTTTTTCAGTTATTTCATGTTTAAATCAAATAACTACAAATCCATTAATACTGGAAGGGTGTAATAATTGTGTATAGCTTTGAAGGAATTTCAAAATAAAATACAGTAAATGTTTAACCTGAAACTCATCCTGTAGCTTTTTCTCAATCCATTCAGTCACATGACAGAAGGTCACCTCCCGTTCTCCTAGTTTGGGCCTGACTCGTAGGTCAAGCTTTGGCGGCACACAGAAACTGTACCTGAAAGTAAGACAGAAACATTCATAAAACATTTTCTCTAGTACGTATCAGCAGAGCAGAAGGACATCAGTATGCTTTATTTTGTACATTATACACTTTATACACTCTTTTCTAATCTTTAGAAAATCAAAGGACACTCAAAGGACACTCAAGGCTGCGCAATATATTGTTTGTTAGTTGTTATCGCAATATTTGCTTTTGCAGTACTGATATCTCAGGTGCAAATCGCAAAACAAACCCTCTGACCAATTGCAATGATGTTTTACTGTGGTCTGTAAGCATCTAGACCAATCACAGTTCTAGATGACTTTCTGTGGGTGAATCAAGCTACTCCTGTAATCCAATAAAAGTGGTCAAAATAATACAGGCCAGTACATAACCATGTCACATTACTGATTCACCAATGTGTTTTTAAAGGGAAATCCACAGATTTTTCAAAAATTCCACATAATTAATTTGTTAAGATCATAACGAATCTGAATAAACAAAGTCATTGAGTGGTTCAGAGTGAAATGGTTAATTGTAGAGGAACCAAGTCAGAATTGCTCATGGTGGTGCTGATAGGAACCAGACGTCTGAAGAGTTTAATGCCTCTAAAAGCTCCCTCACAGGAAAATATTACATGAAATGGTTATGAATAAGCCGCCAGATGCTTTAACTCTATTTTATTATTATCAACATTACATATAAAATTTCAGCAGATGCTTAGTAAAATAAAATGGCTTAGTGTTGCAGACATCTCAATCCCTGGTTCTTTTTACCACCACTGTACAGAAATCTGTTTCTTTAAGTTTCTCTGCAGTAAACCATTTCACATCAAATCACTCTGAATGAATATGTTGACTTCTCAATGATTGAATTATAGAGAAATTTGCATTACATTACATTAATACATTGCAAGGTGTATCACAATCACAATATGCATCAACATAATGGTATTTTCTCCATTTTGTGCAGTCCTATTCATGACTGTTAAAGTACCATATAACCTTTAGCTAATGCTTTTCAAGATTACAGACAAAACCTTGATCATAATCACCACAGACTGTTTATGTGGATTATACCATATTCTATCCGTTGGCGGAGGTGGAATGTTGATAGCAAGTGTTCCAGAAAGTTCTTGAACTTTGACCGTAAGGAGCAGAGGCGTGTTGGACATCTCCTCAATCTTCTTTTTGATGTACTCATTTTCTGTGGCCTTCTGGAAGTACTTGGATTTAGCGATTTTGTCGACAAATCTCAAAATCCGCCGGCCTGTGCTGCCCACAGCCGCACCGCTGTAAAAAGGAGGAGGAGTCAGAGAGCCCTCATCACACTGTCCTGAGTGAACCATGAAATCCAAAAAAAAGACTATGTTGTAAAGTAATATTGTGAGAAGGCAGTGTGCCCAAGCACAGATTAAACACATCTGTGTCAGTGATGACTAAATCTAGAGCAAAAAGCAGTTTCAAGGTGTACCCTGTGTAAGTCTATGTAAAGAGATGTTTGGCCTCTATAAGTTAAAGAATGTTATGTTCAGGGTCAATCCATGTGAAATCATGGGAACCATCTATTTTATGAACTTAAAAACAAAGAATAATTGCTGAGAATGTTAGGCATCAATAGTTAAATAATTACTTATCAAATATTTCACCTTTTCCTGAAGCACTTAGTTTAAAGGGCCCACCATATCTTACATATTTCTAGGGTTTTTTATTGTTTGGAGGTCCCCTTATGTCATTTGTCTGGGTTTATGTATCAAAAAACAGACAAAATCTATGTTTACATGACAATTTTCCAACTTCTCTTTATCCCTTAGAAATGAACAGGCTGTTTCCTGTTATTGTGCCTTTAAGACTCATATATGTAAATGACCTCTGTTCTGATTCGCTGGCCTGTATTGTGCCTCATTCAAAAACAATTCGGCTAAAACAGCCCTTCTAACTTCAGCATGAAGCTTGTAGGCTGAATAAATGGACATGCAAACATCCACATACAAATAAGCGACACCACATATAAACAACTCATTCAAAACAGACCGTTTTCCACACATAAATTGTATAGACTTGGAGGTCAACAGCACATTTTGAAACTTTAACTATGTTTACATACCACATCATGGTGTTTTATTTCCAGAAAGCTGGAAAAATGTGGCCATTTAATGGTAAAATTAAAGTCATGCCCACTTTTTAAAGCTTTGATATGGTTCCATAAAGGTTTGACATATGCCTAAAACATTGGCTGAGCAGAATGATAGTGTTGTAGCATTAAGAATCAAGTTTTTTCAGTCACCTTTCAGCACCAGGAACAGTTCCCTTCTCTCCCAGAGTTCCTTGAGGCTCAGTGGATGGAGCCTCCTCTTCATCAGAGGACCCTGCACTGGAGGACTCTTCATCACTATCAGCCAGAACAGAGAGCTTGGACCTCGTGCTGCTGGGGGAAGCCAGAAACAGCCTCATCAGTTATCAAAGACATGAACTGATAGCGAAACAACACAAAATCTGCTGCCATTAGATTTTGTTAGGCAGAATTTTCTAAGCTAATATAAACACTCTCAGATAGGGTTGTCACAATCATGGAATTCTAGCGTAAGATTAATTGTCATATAAACAACTGTGATTAACGATTTAATGGTCTTTCCTTGTTCATTGTTTGCAACTATTAAAATACAAGCCTAAAGTTGCCAAATTTGCTGATACAGTGAATGTACTTGCTAGCTATGTTTACTAGCTAACCCTGGTTGTGCTGTCGAATTGACACAGTGATTAGCGAGAATTAGCCACATAGCTGCCAAATTAACAAACATTCCTCATGCTGTCCTCTAAACATGTTAGAGCACCAAGTTAAAACTCTTTATTTTATAAAAACTCTTTATTTTATTTTATCTTTATTAATGAATTAATTTACTGTTTTCTTTGATTTATATTTTTTTGTCTCAACCCAGCACATCCAATTCACATGTTGTTTGTTACACAGTATACATATAATGAAATCTAACGACTGTGGAAAATGGTTGCAGTTATCTTATATAATTGCAATTCTCTAAAATTAATGCGAACATCTTAAATAACTGTCCTAGGTGATAATGTAATAATTGTGAGAGGCCTACTCAGACATGTAGAATATAGGCCCGTGGTGAGATGGCTGTGAGATGGGTTAAAAGTACTCAGCACACACTCACTGCACATGGTAGGTCTCCATCTCTCTAACCGCCTCTGTGTCACTATCCTTGCCTAGTTTGGACAGGTTAATCTTGGTTTCCAGTGTCATCTGCAGGGCACCTGTGTACTCGATCTCCAGCTGCAGCCACAGTCCTAATATACATTAAAGACACAGTATGCAGTGTTTGCCTGCAACAGCAGTCCTAACAATGCAGCATTTCCACATACAAAATTCCATACCAAATTTAAGGGGTTCATACTCTTCGCTGCTCCTGCATTGTATTTTTCCCTGAGGTCCATTTATGAGGTTTTGTGGGTTTATCAAAAGCAGTCTTGAATTAAACAGGCTGGCTTTGGTTTCTGTGCCTTTAAGACAGATGTATGTAAATATCATCTTCAACATGAATGGGTAGAGCTAAATTGCTGTATAGGTGGATTTATGTAAATATGTCATTTTTTGTGACATCAAACGTATTCAAACAAACTATTTCCATATATGGACTGCATGAACTGGGGAGTAAAAGGTATATTTTAAATCATTAACATTGTTTACGTCCTATGTTAAACTGTTTTAATTTCAAGAAAGTGAGGAAAATTCAGTTTTGGGCCCTTTTAAGGTCATCAATTTTAAGTCAGAACCTAATTTGGTTAAAATTAAATTCAAAAGCAGTGTCTATGACTGCCAGGCTCTGTAATCATAAGAAAAAACGAACTATCAACATCCAACCAAACAATCAAAACAATCTATCAAAACTACATGCATGTCAGTCTTGCCTGAGTGAAACTGAAGCCTACACTCTTTAAGCTGCACCATGTAAGTTTTTTTGTTAAAACTAAAAGAAGCAGCATTACTGAGTGAGAAGAAAAAAAAAAACATACTAAATAAAATATGGTCTGCCTGCACTGCTGTGAGTCAGCCTGCAAAACCTGAAATAATAATGTAAAAGCCAAAGATGGCGAATCTGATTTCAGGTTTTTCAGACCTTGTCATACGTTTTTACACATAGGCTCAAAAAGAGGGTCAACTGATAGCACCAGCATTCAGGCATTCTAGCCTAGGCAGCGCAAGTGCATGTGTTTTGGTTTCAAGGCTTTGGAGGGAGTTGCTGGGTTTGTTTGACTGTTAAGTTATAACTCAGTTAGTAATAACTCCAGCAAGGGTCTGTATATGGGTGAAGTGAATTTTCTTTACTTTTTTTAACAAAAGAGTTTGATGTACCATGCAAACATTGTTAAAGCTTTTTGAATGAGGCACAATACAGGGCAGCCAATCAGAACAGAATTAATTTACATATATCAGTCTTTCAGGTATAGTAAAGAAAACAGCTTGTTCTTTTTCTAAGGCAGTCGTTCCCAATCCACAATTTAACATATACCAATAGAGCAAAAAAGTAGACCATCTAGGAGTCCCTGAGGACTAGACTGAAAACCACTGACATTCCATTTGTGCAAAAATATAAGTAAAAACATAGAGACTAAATAAAAACGATCAAGTGAAGGAAAGCTTAACACAGGTCTTAGTGGAGAAGATTAGAGGACTGTGATGAGACAGGCTACGAATTACAAACAATTACAGGAGATTATGAACCCCACACCCGTGATAATGAGTGCGAAAGCAGGATGGTGACGTGCAGTGTTACATAAGGCCTGCAGATCATCAAGCAGAGATCGGCAAAAGCCACACACATACGCCACACACGTACACCACTGCCACACCAGCCACCCCCCAATCCACAATCCTCACAGGCATAATAAATCCTGAATACACTCAACAGCTACACAGCCTTTCATTATACAGCTGTGTGTACAAACAGATTAACAAACACAGAACATATTTTGTCACAGTAGAGAGTGTCATAGCCCTGTACGGTCTCCTGCTGCCTGAGATTACACCAGAATAATAACAGTGCATCCTGCTCAGCGCAGGAACATGACAGCACATATGCAGAGGCAGGCCGTCTCCTCCTGTGGGAGAGCACATCTAATCTGCTCTTTTATAAGAGGCTCTGTCCAGTCATGTTTACACACCTCTAGTATTGATGTGCGGCAGGGATGTGCTGGTAATCTGGGGCATGCAGGAACCCATGGTCAACTCAGTCAGGGTCAGATCATCCATGAAGTAAGGCAACTGTGGAGAGAAATGTACACAGCACAAAAATCACACAAAAGCCATATTTGGATGGGATTAGTTTTGCATGGGGAGGTGGGGTAAAGGCAGTTTACCACAGGACATCTACAATGTTCATGACCAATTCACATGGGATGAGAAATCTCAGTACAAATGTAAGAGATGGGGGTGACCATTCAGGGACAGTATATATCAGCCCCAAAGAACAGAAGTAAATGCTTCTATGAGTCCTTCCATATTTAAGAAACTAATTTTCCTAAGAACATGAAAGCGTTTTTACCAACATGTTGATTGGCATGGGATTAATATAACCTGGTGTTATTTCTATGGCTCATTTTACAGAAAGTAAAAGATTCCGGGGTCTTTACTGATATGGCAGTGCAGAATCTATAAAAATGAGTGACATGGCGCATTTCAACTAAAATCACTGACAAATAATAAAATAAAAATTACATTACTCCACCTTCTCATGTAAAACTGAATAGGGCCTAAGAGTGTAAAAAGGCAATGTGATGCATCAGCCTCAAGGTACAGTTCAGAGCACAACCAGTAATACTCAGTCAGTCCTAAGATTTGAACCCACAACCTTCCAATTGCTTGCTGACCTCTTCTAATAATTGGCCACTGGCCACCCAGGAGCATGTGTATTCAGTGTTCTAGTGCAGGGGTTCCCAATCTTTTGCAACCACACACCTGACCACAAAAATTTCCTTGGCCCACAAGAAGGTTTATCTGGTCTGATCATTTTAAATACAAACAAATATAACACAATAATCACCAAAGAAATCTGTGACAATTTATGAATTTAAAATGAGAAATGTATAACATTGACTTGCACTAAAATTATAAACTATAATCTATGACTATTATACTGGACATGCATTTTGCCTGACCAGTCACTGGACTTGACCTAAATAGATATTTTTTATCTTTTATTATTGCAAATAATAGCAACATTAATATTTGTCGTATTTAAAATAATAGATTTTGTTCCACCAAAAGCCCCCTAGCAGTACTTGAAAGAGAATTGTATCCTGTCTACTTTTTTAAGATTTATTGTGTTATCCATGTGTTGTTCTTGGTTATATGTATCTATAGACTTGCTGTGATTAGCTTATACTGATCATTGATCATTTTAGAATTGTGCGCTCTTTATAGATAGCCTGTGGACTCATGGATCCTGGGGCTCTCTCCCTCTCTCTCTCTCTCTCTCTGTGACCAAATGGCAGTTATGGTTGTAGATAACAATTCATACTGTGCCCAAAAAAGTAATTAGTTATACAAGAAGAACAGCACATATAATCTATTACATCTTTTCAATCTATCTAGTTTGCGCACTTGGAAGGCATAAAGAATACTTCAAGGTGATCGGACAAGAGGCTCTCAGACGATATACGAAAGACAGGCTTAAAAAAGGGTTAAAGCAGAGGTATGAAGCATTCAGGCCAGCCAGCGAAGGAGGATTAGCTGGATATTCTTGAGGTCAACAGTAGCAGGCTGTTATTGGTGTTTTGGGAACAGGGAGCGGTGGAACAAAATGCTGGACTAGGCTCAGCTCCTTCATTTATTCTTTATTCTATTTTTCTCTTATTTGAACCATTTTTCCCATGATCATCATTGTTCTTCAACCTTATAAAACCTGTTGTCTGACAAATTCTTCAAATAAACCTGGCAAAGACATTGCTGACTTCACTGCGACTTCACTTCTGCACCAATTCAACCCATATTTTACAACTATTATGGCCCACAGGTTGACAACCACTGTTCTATTGTATTCTAACGTATTCAGTGTTTTTATGACTGAATAATGAAATCTATTGTGGTTAAATATGAAATTTTTAATAAAGCACTAATTATTTCCCAAAGTATCATGATCAAATTGAATTGTTAAAGGGTCAGAGATTTATCTCAAACCCTCTTGTGCAACATTGTTTCAAAAAGACCAGTTTGCTGATTGCTGTTAGTTTCTGACTTTACTAAACTCACAAATGACAATGGGTTGATTCAGAGTGACCATGTTATAAACACTGCACTTTGAATGAACCTCTTCAAATAACTTGACATCATTTGAATTATTAAATAGATTAGTTTAGATGGTGTTTTTTAGATTTAGAATTTTTTTTTAACTTTCACCTACCCTTATTTTGCTCAGCTTGCGCTGAATCTTGTGGGCTACTTGATCAGTCCAGTACTTTTCATGGAGGAAGTCCCAGAAGATTCGACCAATCAGGGCATTGATCCAGACAGGCTGCGTCTCCTCTCCATGATAACATACATTCTGGAGTAAATAAAATTGTAAAAGTAAACTTAATGATAAAACTATTTACATTATAGTTTATCAAACTGCAGTTTAAATCGTTGACTATGTGGTGAAACTGTGAGATGCTTCTCTAATTAAAAGATAAGCAAAACAGGAATGATTAAAGGATTACAGTGTTACTTATTAGCAATTCCCATACTCCCCGCAGTGCTACTAGGTGGAAAAATTAATTAACTGTATCTTCAGAACATTTCATTAACTTTATCTGTGTGATGCAGTGGGCACGTGGCGTGTATTTTCGCAAACCTGCTCTTTGTCAGTGGGACTGCCTTGAGTGCTGCTATGACAGGAGCTTGCTAGTGGACTGGAGTGTGCTGAGCAGATGAGATAGGTCATGTAGGAGGTGTAATCCAGCAGGACATTCTCCCTCATTCTGCCCACCAGGTCAGCAGGGAACACAGGCACAGACGAGATATTCTCAGTGCTACCCCTGCTGGAGATACCAGTGACCTGCACTGGACACCAGGAGCCTTCCTCTTGCATCCCAGACACATCTAGATAGAAAAGGCAATGATTTGGGTGATTAAAAAAAAATTAAACCAAAAATGACATTTATAGAGCGTCCCCCTTTACCCCAAAGGAAATAGAGCAGCCAAGACGTTTTGTTTCTGAGGTCTGTTTCTTTAGTTCTGCACAGGAGCTATGATGCTAATGAAAGCTGTAGAAGAGACAAAATCTAAGCTTCCGGAAGGTTGCTATTACTGTTTTAAGCTAACAAGCTTTTAGATAACATGGTTTCTGACATTGCATATAGGGTTGTCAGGTGTTAGTTTTTGAGCTCTGGTGTCCAGGTTTACTTGTCGACCAGATGTTACAATGTCAGGTTGAGTCTCACTCTAAATGCATTCCATTTATTAAAGTAGATAAAGTGCCAGTCATCAGCCCTTCCATCTCTCACTCTCTCTCTCTCTCTCTCTCTCTCTCACGGATGTGGATGTGTTTCACACTGCATATACCATACTAAATAGCACGACAAATTTGTACACCACCAGTAGGGCCACTGCTGATTAACTATACTAATTAGCACACTAGTATGTGGATTGAGACATAGCTTGTGAGTAGGCACATGGGCAAAGTGGCAGGGTTCAAGAATAAAAAGGTAGGAAAAGTGAACTTGTTTTTTCTTAATTACAGCTGCTTTCAAAAAGCAACTAAAATACATCTTTATCTTATATGTTGTTTAGCCTTCAGAAGAGTGAATAAATAATAAGTTGTTTTCTCACAGTTTTATTTGTATCATGCTATGGCAGAAGAAACAGTAGATTGTAGATTTATTTGTACAACACTTAAAGAGTTCCACATATTATTATTTGTGTACTTTCATTAAGTGTAAAGAAAAATGTAAAACACCCCAAAGACAGTTATCTGTCTGTTGTAAAGCACACACACACAGACACAAAAAGACAGAATGGGAGATAAAAGTTGATAAAAGATGATTACTAGACACCCAAACCCCAGCCTGCCCAGTTTTGACATGGCTGAAATTTAGCAATCCTAACTGTATGACATACAGTATCTTTAAGTATGGATAAAAGTATGTTGCATACAAATATGAACAACAGCCATTTTGAAGTTTGAATGTTGCCCTTCCATAGGCAAGTTGATTTGATAACAAATGTGGTTAGAGGCAAGTGTGCAATGATTTAGGCATGTAGTTTGCAAAATGGTAAGCAGTGTTATTAGCTCCCACTTTTTGTTAGCTACATTATCCTGTGCAAATGTAACTTTTTGCTAAGCTTCCACTTGAAATGTCATTATCTTCTATAATCACTCCAGTAGTACAGATCATTATGCTCCTACCTGATGTAGTTTCACAGTGGCCCTCTTCTTTGACAGTAGATGCAGAGAGAAGGTGATGGAACCACTCCTCCTTTTCCCTCCCTGTTCTTCCGAAGAGGTAGAGTGTGGTGGGGTGGCTGGGTTTAGATGGGAGATGAGCTGATTTCTCAGCTCCGTGTGTCTCAGGGTGAGTCTCCGGTCCCACCTCCTCTGTTTGCTCCTCTGCTTTAGCCAGAGTGATGCAGATGGGATACTTCCTGTTCCACACTCTTTTACGTGCCAGAACTGGGGGCAGCAGGAACACCTGTTGTGAAAAGAACAGTTTTCATGACATTTATGCATCACTGTATTAAAATTACATGCAATCAAACTAGTTAAAGTAGGAACTGAAGTAGGAAGCTTTCGTTAGGAACTCTTAAAGAGATCATATTGTGAATCTCTTTTCATCACTTTTTTCTATTAAAGAGTTTGGTGAACTAACTACACAGGGAAAAAAGATAAAACACAAAAAAGTGTAGAATATGGCCCTTTTAACAGGATGTGCACAGACCTTGCTTCCACTCAGCTGGAACGTACGAGAGTGGATGAAACTTTTCTCATGCGGCAGCTCATCGAACGTGGCCCAGCGGGGGATGCTGTTTCTGGGGTAGTCCAGCCGAAGACAAGACCCATCCAGCATGGCATATACGGAATGCATTAGGGAGGGGCAGCAGGTCTCTGGATCATATGCATACATCTCATTCATCCAGCCCTGAGATACAGAAATACATTTTCACATTTTTCTCTTCCTTTCTCAGATCTTAACATTATACTATACCAACAGAACACTAACTTATCTCACAAAAATCATGCTAATGAAAAATATTTACACACTTGACACAATTTATCCCCTCAGCCAATACGTGCTTTTTTAGTTTTGTGCTTTAGGTTTGCTATTTTTTCTCATCTGAAGCAAACTTGAGATAGCAAACACGTCTTTCCTGACTGACTACATTTGGGTTAAGAAGAAAACTGAATTTTTCAAACTATCCCTTGAAGATCTAAATATAAAAGTGTTGCCACATTTTCTGCACTTATGCTTCATATACTTTGCAATGTACATTTACAAAAAGATTCTATTTAGACGGTTTTTGTGACAGCCTGACTCCAAAACAGTTCTAGCAGTGAGGCAGACAAGGTTTCACTCAGCGTGTGTTTCTGACAGGCCGTAGGTGGCTGCTGCTCTGCGTCAGCTGTTCTTCAACAGAATGAATCACAGGCCAGAACATTAATGAAATGCTCAGCAGCCAGACATTAACTACACATTCTGAGAGGACACTATGTTATAAATAAATAAGCCCCAAGGATCTGATTTTGTATAGCTGCTTAGATTAACACTGCATATGTGTCTTATGTATTTTTTCTTTCTACAAGTACAAGAATCTGGGGCAGATTTACTAAGAGAGGCGCTAATTACAGGCAGTCTACTGACACTTTGATCTGTAAGGGGTGGCCAGTTTAGTGGGTCATCTACTAAGGAATTCCATTCAAGCGAACCCAGGCGCAACTTCATAAATAACATATGAGCAGCGCAGTATAACCTTGTGTTTGGCTCACATGATTTTTAATATGAAATAATATTCAATATTATTAAAATTTATATTTAATATGTCTGTTTCCACTAGTTGGGAAAACTCCCACTCTGTTTCAGGTTCAAATCTTGACACATAAGCTTGAAATAATGACTCATTTTTTTCAGTATTTTGACTTAGTAAGTAAATTGAAAAAATATATATATTACTTGCACAGAATGTATGTGATTATTTCAACATATTAATAATTATTTTGAGAAAATAATTCATTATAATAATAACAATAATTTCATCAGAAATCTGAAGAAAATTATTTTCTATTCTTTTTTTGAAACATGCTTATTTTCTGCTGGTGGGATGAACCAAACTTCTGAGTTCTGTGCGCAATCCATTTGGAAACCATGTAATATGTTTTGTTTATTTTTATTGAGTGTGTTCTGTTTGATATATGATTGTAAGTGTAACCTCTTATCTGTGTACACTACATCAAAAAATGTCAAAAATTGAAGAAAAGTGAAAAGTGATTTTTTTTTACTGTTTTGAAAAACATTTATTTTCAGCTGGAGGAGATGAGCTGAGCTTTGTGATACTGTGAAATCCCTGTTTAATTCCACTGAGTACACAACAGTGCACACATAAACCACAGAAGCCACAGCGCGTAGGAGTAATGAGGTTAGGATTAGCTTTAGTAAAGCAGGAATTGCAGAGCAAAATGTGTGCTTTTATCAATCATTTGGAAAAGAAAACTTTCAGATCATTATTTAGGCAAAACCTGCTTTTTGATAGTTTTGTAAAATAAGCCCAAAATATTTGGAAAAGGCAGCTTAAAACATAATTTTGCTAAAAATATTTAGTGTGTATTTATTTTCTTTATCAAATAAACAATAATGTGGCATGCAAAGCAGATATTTTATGTGTTTTTTTCTTCAAAAATAAATAAAGGGGTTTGAAAAACACTCTATTTTCTCTCTGAGCACAAACATATACAGGCATTTTAGTGCCAAAAATATTAATAAATATTGTGAGTTTTCTCTGGTATTTAATAAAGCACAGAGTATTTACTATTAGTCTTGGTAAATGGAAGTAGGTGCTTCATTATTATAAACAGTATTTTGTGCCTTGAGAGGGAAGCTATTATAAATGTAAGGCAACAAGGCAAAATTCACAAAAAAGGCAGTAACTTTCCCTTTGATTATTTTACAGGCGTTAAAGCATAATTGCACTTTCTTAGTAAATCATGACAGTCACCAAAATGTTAGTAAATTTGCCCCATGTCACACTTAGGCTTCAGTATTGCAAAACGATTTCTGATATTCTATATATGATATTCTGAAAATGTCTTGTGTTTGAATTCAAGAAAATAAAAAAATACAGTTAAAAATACCTTAAGTGCGTGTGTGTTGCTCTGGAAAGTCTCACTCTGAAACCTGTCATATGGGTTCTCATTGAGTCTATATGGGTGCCCAGTATGTGGCTGTGCTGTGGTCAGACCTAATCGGATAAGCAGGAGCCCTAGCATGAAGCCCAGTGCCAAGCCTACAAACATTCCAGACCAATAAGGGGACAAAGGCAAGACGAAGTAGCAGTAGGACGAAGCAACAATACAGCCAAGAGCCATCTTTGGGACAGGAGAACATGGTTGTTCTGCTTCTGGGCCACTTTTATTGGTTATTTCTCCATCTAGCATATCATCTCCATGTGTGCACACCTCTGGTGTGGCTTCTGTGTCTTCTGGTTTGCTGTGGTGACTGTGTGAAAGGTAAGATCTTTGAGGACATCTCTTACGGTGTCTCACAGCCCAGTTACACATGGGCAGTCCATCACATTCCACTCTCTTACCACTCCTGATAGGGCACTCATAGGACATTGTATGGTCTCCACTTGACCTTCCAAATCCTTTAGAGGAAAGAGAATCCATAGAACCTGTGCTTTTGTGGTGCTTAGGGCTGCCCACACTGTCCTCACGCATGATCTTGCTGAAGACGCTGAGGGGTTCGTGCATGGCCTCAGTCAGCTTGCGGCGGGTGTCTTCCAGCTCCGCTTTGAAGAAGCCTGCTTTGGGTTCAGAAGGAGACAGGTCGACAGGGGATGGGGGGGCAGTGCGGGAGTCCCCATTGCGGTTTTTAGGCTGGGTCAGCTGTGTCCACAGGTGCAGATTGAGTTTGGAGTCTGACTTAGACTGGGAAACTTCAGGCTCGGTGCGAGAAAGCTCAGTGGAGATGGACTTAACCAGGCTGAGGAGAGGCTTGGGCTTGAGTGAAGAAGTGTCTTTCAGCTCCAGCTCCGTGGATAAAGACTTCACCAGGCTGGCCAGTGGACGGTGGGTGGGGGAGAGAAAGCCCAGACCAGAGGATGAGGAGCAACCTCCCAAAGAACCTGGAGAAGACGGGGACAAGGGCACATGGAACATGGATGAGTGGGGACCCCATTCGTCATCTGTCTGGATGTCCATGGAGCATGGCCTGGGCTTTGGGAGGAAGCTTGTGGAGCTGAGGGACTTCTGACCATCCTTGTCCAGTGTGAAAATGAGCTCATTATCATCAAGACTGTCCCATTCACCCTCTGTTCCAGTCAGCTGAATGACTATTCCCCTCTTAACTGACTCGTGTTGCTCAGGTGGACGAGGCTGTAGCGCCGGACGCTGGGCTTCAGAAGGGCATCTTTCACTTCCTGCCATGTCTTATCTCAACGCAGGAGACACGAGGCACCTTTGAGTCAGAAGAAAAGATAAAAATAAAAAAAAGTCCATTAACTACCATGCCTCACAAACATTTCTCTATTTTTAGCACTCTTTCTGTTTATCGTACATCAGCCCTTTTTTGGGAAAAGATGACAAAGGCTTTTAACTACTACTGCCTCATAAATATGGGATAATTCTATCATTTTATAGCATTCTCACTGATTATCATACATTATCATTCTCCTTTTTAATATAAAGGATTGACAGAAGACTGAATGAATGCCTCTGGGTAATTACTTTTGCCATTTTGCTTTTTTAATACAAAGCACTAGCTGGATTGTCTTTTGATAAGGAGCATTCAGATCTCCATCTGCTGTCAGACACAGTAGTATAAGGTTTGGATGCGCACCAAAATAGAATGGCAAATTCTTGTCTTTTCTGAAATTATGTAAAAAAGGAGGACAGGGCAACAGCTGTGATTATATTAAGCTGTCAGGCTACAAAGTCGATGAAGCTAGTCATCATGTGTATTAAAGACTATTTAAGAATAATACAGGCACATTTTCTCCTGTGATATCTTGACGTGTCGTTTCCGAATTACTGGAGCAGGAAATAATATCCTGAATGGCTGGATTTACTTATGGAAGTTCACCTTCTGCTTGGTAGAGCAATGCATGTCCCATAAAGCACTGAGAATAGATTTTGCCCCAAAGGCTCACGGTTCACACACACTCCACCCTGGAGAAAACGTAAGTAGCAGAGGCTGTTTTCATATACTAAAGCATGCTGTCTGGTGCAGGACGCTGCCATTGTGCATCAGCTGCTAGAGCTGTTTGAGAATGGTTACATAATGCGCAAGACACACAAGAACTGATCACAATTCAGCGATGCACTGTTAATCATAACCAGTCTGCTCATAGCTTCATTATGCCCTTGGCAGATAAAGAATCTTCCTAAAACGTCTTTTAAAAGAGTCTTTTAAAAAGTCTTTTTAAAGAGCACTATGAAAAAGGGGGAATTATCTGTCAGGAGAAATGTACTGTAGCCCCGTCATTTAACTAGCAAGAATAGCTGTATCAAAAGCAATGAGCTTCCACTATCTTTCTGGGTCAAACAGAGCATTTAAAAGTGAGTTAAAGACTACCTCTTCTGGTTATATAACACTGTGACACAAATTCTGCAGCAGCAGACGACCAATTCCCTTAAAACTGTACTTCCACTTGCAACACACTGATGAAATAACAAGCAAACAGCATTGTTAGACCAAACACACACCTGTCACATCCGAATTCCTATCATAGGCAATTCTATCCTACAAAAACAGTCATGTGACAACCATCAACAAGTACCATGTGAGCCATAGCCCATTTCAGTTATAAGCAACTGACTAAATCCAAGGTAAGTGAAAATAACAAATTCCTAAAAAGACAAGACTGGGTGAGTAGAAAATTCCATTTATTCACTATTGGTAAAAAAAGGTAAAATCAAGCATATTTCCAATCCAGCATATTACCAAGCCATCTACACAGAAAAACATTGGGTCATACTAAAGAGATCAAACCTTTAAATGTGGCAGTATCATCAGATGCCACCTTTGCCACAAATCAGTTTGTGAAATTACTGCTCTGCAAAATCTGCCCTGGTTAACTTTAAGTACTGCTATTGTGAAATGAAAGCATCTCAAAGCAACAACAGCTCAGTCTCTCTGGTAGATACTAACTGGGCTTCCAAGTGCTGAAGCATGTAACACGTACAAATTGCCTGTCTTCTGTTGCATCGTTCACTACAGAGTTCCAAACTGCTTCTATAAGCAACATGATCACAAGAACTGTGTATTGGGAGCATCATAAAATTGGTTACTATGGCTGAACAGCTGCACACAAGCCTAAATTCACTTTGCGCAATGCCAAGCGGCAGCCAGAGTGGTGTAAAGCATGCTGCCACTATACTCTGGAGCAGTGGAAATGTGATGAATCACACTTCACTATCTTACAGTGTAATTAATGGATCTGGGTTTGACAGATGCCAGGAGAACGCTACCTACAGAAATGCATAACAGCAACAGTACAGTTTAGTGGAGGGAGGATAATGGTGTGGGGCTGTTTTGCGGCATTTGGTGGGACACGTCCACATATTTTGGGCCATAAAGTTTATGCTATGTAAGCTTACAACACCAATTAGCACTGCACAAACTACTAAAACTGCACCTAAAACAAAAAATCACCAAACCTCAAACCATGCTATTTTGTTAAGTAATCTCAAATAGACTCGTTTATGTGATTTCTGACACTGTATGATACACCATTGTCTATAAATATGATCAGAAGAACAATGCATAGCTAAAAACAGCAGTGGCAGATTTCATAGATAGTATGCAGCGTCAGCAAATGCATAAGCAAGTTTATTTACGAACACTTAGCAATTTAATGAGGCTTCAGACATGTATTTTGAAATTCCTAATTGGTTAGGTATAAGCTTTTAATTATTCAACCTGCAACATTAGCCTTACAACATGCAATATTCGCCTTACAATTCCAATGTAAAACTAATGGATCTTCCATTTTTGGACTCTAAACATATCTTGGCTGATTGCATTTGAAAGAAGCACAATTTCGGGTCAAACAGAGAAGTAAAAAGCATGCAACTGAGTCAAATGTAGATTCATTTGTTTGCAAATATACTTGAGCACAAGTAAAACCCTTCCAAACTCAAGAGGTGTAGATGAGTAAATGTAAGTTATTACTACCCATTTCTGGACTACAGGCATAAACATTTCTCTTCTGTTATAGCCTGGCGCCTGATGATGTTGTGAAATGCCTCAGTGGGCCTTATATTAAGCTGAATGACCACTTGACCAATATGCAGTATTATAACATCTGAAAAATAAGAGTTTATAGTTTAATAGTGTGGTAAAGTATTAGGCCAATGGTCGATGGACAGCTCTGTTCTCTTCTGTTCGATGCTGCTGTCTACGCTTCTGTGCTGCTGACATAGTGACCTGTCAGCAAGAACCACTCAAAGCGCTGGCGCTCATTTGTGGTTCTTTGCATGCCAGTTTAAACGTGCTTAAGGTACATGAGAATATAACACATTCTTTCATTCTCTAAATGTGTGCTTGCATTTTGGTAATACAGAAGACACTGCTGGATTTCTTACATGTTTAAACACAAGAGTACTTTGATTGTCAGCAACAGAATATTACAGAAAAGCTATTCCATGTGACACATTTTTTGAAATGTAATACATTTCAAAGATATCTTACGAAAAAGTGTACAATGGCCTTTTGAGTTGTTTTGTGTTTTTTTTTTTTCTAAGTCTTCCTTAAAGAGGTATTATATTACTAATTTGTTTGGATATGTTCATACATATTATGTATATAATTTGCATTTTAAAATCATCAGCTTTTTTAAAATCATCAATTTTGATCTACTTCATGTTTAAAAATCCAGGGAGAATCATATACATTCCTGTATTTTTATATGAAGAGTACATCGCATGTGCCCTCAAAGAGACAGTTGAGCATAACAGATTAAGTGTAACATCAGACAAATGTTTCCCATGGCTTATCTTCATAATAACAAGGATTCACTGAAAAAAAAGACATGCTGCAGCATGAGTGTATATCAGAGCACCGGATAGAGACAAACACATGCACAAGCAATATGAAGCCACTAGCTCACATAAAGTTTTAGCTTTACTTTATATTATTCTGAATATTAGCAAATGTCTGAATGTAACTGAAGAACCTTAAAGCAAAACCTGGTTTCACTAGGAATTTTAGTATTGCTCTGTTTCAGGGTTTACGGAGATTACAGTCACATAAATGGTCTTCTGAATCACCACAAAAAGATTTCATCTTGATCAGCACTCCTACTGAAATAAGACAACCATCTGAAAAAGTGCTTCATTTTTCACATAGCCGTCAGTAACTAAATGATTTTTGAGATGTAAGCGTTACATTGTATATATATTTATGCTTTTGCTAATGAATTTTCAGATGTAACAGTCACACCCTGTAATACTCGTGCTGATAGGTGTAAAAGCGCAATGTATATTAATAATGCTTTTGCTAGTTGAGCTGTAGCCGTTAGAAGGTGTAATTTAATGAATTGCTAAAAAATTTTCAGGTGTAACTGTTTATAACCGCACGGTTATTACAGTAACGAGTTTGCTAATAATTTTTGAGGTACAACAGACACGTGGCGTACATTAATGACGCTTTAACTAATCGTTGTTGAAGTGGAACAGATACATAATGTCTGATTACTTTCACTATCTGGAAACTTAGTGGTAAATTAGAAATAAACGCCTTACCAAGTTCCAGTTACTCTTCCACTTCGACTTCAATACAGATCTCCCACCCAGCGCATCCTGAGGGCACTTTGTGCTCATCGTCCTGAAACACTGAGCTTCAGAAACGCTGAAGATGTAGCTGACGTCAGCAGAGAGACTTTGGCCGCTGCGTTAGCTAAATAGAAACCAAACTAGGAGTGTTAAACTCGCCTCATGAATGAAGCCGCTCGGTGAGCAGCTGCTGTTGGATGTTCAGCCCTGAAGGTTTGGACAGATGGACACGTCTGAGTTACCATGGGTTTGAAATCACACTGATACTGGTAGTTTTTTCTACGTTTTTTGAGCTCTGGTCTAGCAGTCTGCGACAATATAGCACGCTACAGCGCTCTGATGTGTAAAACTGGGTTGGCTTTTCGCGCACGGAGTCAAACACCTCCCCCTTTCAGCTTCTGTCCAGATGTGATATGGTCCAACAGCAGCGGCTCACCAATCCTGATTATGCAGTGCATGGCTGCGGTCCACATTAATCCAGATTAAGCACCCCTAGCCCCAACATGCTCACCCCTCAAACACATTGCAGCACATGCTGAGCTTGGCGCTCGTTACAGCTGCACACTAACGAAAGGGAAAACTGAGCTGAAACGGCGCACCACTTCAGAATTTCAGATGACAGTAGAAACACTGCTGAAAGTAACAGCAGCCTCCCAGAAGGCATTATGAATGCATTACCCCTTCAGACTGTGCTAGATAGGAAGATAGGGCAAACGAGATCTGCTCTGGCCCAGATAAAGCTTTATGGAGTGGAACCCACATTACAACAAAGAATAGAGGGTACAGGTATTAGATAGACAGATGTAGCCATGGGTGCTACAGTAATAGTAGAAGAACACAAGACATTATAAACATAACAGACATAATTATGCATGCTCCACATTTTTACAGTGCTGTGAAAAAGTTGTTGATTCGATTTTTGCATATTTGTTACACTAAATGGTTTCAGATCCTACAAAATGTAATACAAGACAAAGAGAATATGAGGGAAAAATATGTTTTTAATGACTGTTTCATTTTTTGAAGGAAAAACATTTTGCAACAGCTATATCACCTGTGTGGAAAAAGTAATCGCCGCCACCGCCCAAACTAAATAATAGGTTGTGCCATCTTCAGCAGCAACAACTGCAGCCAAACACTTCTTGTACCCAGACAGCAGTCTTTTACATCGCTGGGGAGGAATGTCCCATTCGTCTTTGAAGAACTGCTTTAACTCAGCCACATCGGAAGGCTTTTGGGCATGAACTGCCCTTTTAAGATCTTGTCGTTGAGATGCTGTGAACGTCAGCACTTCGACCAGGCCACTCCAAAACACGTTTTGAGCCATTCAGAGGTGGCTTTCTGTTGTGCTTCAGATTGTTGTCCTGCTGCATAACTCAGCTATGCTTGAGCTTCAGATCACAGTCTGATAAATGGACATTCTCCTACAGGTTTTTCTAGTTGAGAGCAGAATTCATGGCTCAGTTATGGCAAGTCACCCAGGCCCTGAAGCAGCAAAGCATCCCCACACCATTACACTACCACCACCATGTTTGACTGTTTGTGTGATGTTCTTATTCTGAAATGTTGTGTTAGCTTTACACCAGATGTAACAGGACCGTTGTCTTCCAAAAAGTTCCATTTTTGGCTCATTAGTCCACAGAACATTACCCCAAAACGCTCGGGGGTCATCAAGGTGTTTTTTGCCAAATGTGAGGGGGATCTTTGTGTTCTTCTTGGTTAGCAGTGGTTTTCAGCTTACAGAATCATGAAGGCTTACCTGAGACATGTGAGGCCTGCAGTTCCTTAGATGTTCATCTGGGTTCTTTTGTTCCTGGATGATTCGTCCCTGTGCTCATGGAGGAATTCTGGTAGGCTGGCCACTTCTGGGAAGATTCCACCACTATACTGTGGTTTCCTGGAGTCTCAGAGCCTTAGAAATAGCATTTACCCCATTTACACCTGGTTCTTCATGTGACTAGTATCTGGATTGTAACCTGATAGAATTTTAGCCACATGCTTTTTTACTTAGCAGTCAAATGCGTTTCTGGTTAGTTGGACTGAAATTTGATTGCTGTGTGGGATGGAATATGCAAATCCACTTGTTACATGGCAATCAACTGCCAATTTGTTATCCGTTCAGTCCCTTCATCTGCAGGTTGTTTTGCACAGTAGTGTCTGTCTATTTTGCTATTAAGCATTTCCTTTTGCCGGGTCTCCAATCATGTGCATCCTGCACGATTATCTTCCTCACAGACACAGCTCACATGCCCAATGATGTACTGAATGGGGAGGAGTTTCGGGTGTACACGGAGGGTTTTTAAAGAGATGGATGCATTTACACTGCTATAACATGTGGCTTAAATGCATCTCAGACCACCTTCTGAAGTGGTTTAAGCGATCAGATTTGTGTCTGTTTTAAATGCGTCTTGGATGTGTTTACACTTGCATTTTCATGTGGCTTGGACTTATCCACATATAATTCTAATACGCAAGACGGATGAGGTGACCAGGTGTAAACAGGGACTTTGTAACCCTTTCCAAACTGATATATCGTTTCATATTTACTTTGGACCCTGGCATATTGTGCTGCTTGTTGAGACCTTTTAACCTACATAGCTGGAAAGGTTCTATTTAAAGGACCCACATCCTATCATATAATAGAAAAAATCAGGAGCGGGTAAACATTTTTTTTTAATAACACTGTACATAAGCTCATAGCGCAAAGGCATAAGTGCAAGTATAAGAAAGTACAGCTGATATGCTCTGCAATAATGCTCCTTAAAAGCTCTTAAATCTCCACTATGTAACTCATGTTGCATTTGCTTTATCATGCAGTAATGTTAGTTGGCTACAATCTGTTTGGAATCATTTGTCATATTAACAGTTTTTGTTATTTTATATACAATAATAACTTATACAATATGAATTTAAATATACTATTTACAAAATGTGTCTTTCCCAGTATTTCAAGATTTTGGTGAATAATAAGTGAATACAGTGAACTAAAAAATACATTGTAATGACCTATTTACATACAAGTTACCTGTCTTGAGATTTTATACATTTTTGAAATATGCTAAATTCTGGATTATAATTGTATTTAAATTAAATTCTTGATGTTCCATGGCAGTCATTTAAGATTTTTTAAGCCTTTGTTCATCATTGTGGACACGTCTAAAATGTCTTCACAGTGTTCTAGTGTTCTGGTAATTAATAGCAAGATTCCAGTTGAACATTCAAATCAGTTTTATATTGCTGAAAATATTGATTCCAAACTTTTGAATGCTAGTGCATATAAAAAATAACAACAAACAGTCTACAAATAGCTTTTTTCTTAAGGCCCTTTGAAATCCCTTTCCATCATGCCATATTATACTTGAACAGATACTGTAAAGAGCATTTTTGTAGGCAGGCAGGTCTCCATTTATTCTAAGTATCCTCTTTTCAAGAGGTTTAAGAAGGTTATTGTATAAGTTAATGTATTCCTATTTAAGAACATACTCAAATAGGTTTGCATATTTCATCAAAGGCCATGATTGTTGAAACTAGTATTTTCTTATCTTTCTCCTGGTGACCCATAGGTATTCTTTGACTCTATACAAATGATCCAGCTGATTTTTGAGCCCTTCATGAGTTGGATCAGGAGTGTTTAGGCAGGAAATAGTTGAAACTGTGCTGTGGATTGGCAGGAACAGGATTGAGTAACATTGGTTTAAGCCATTTGTTCAATAAGGACACCGCACTGCAAAATGCTTAGTTATACAGACTTAGTTAAACATTAGAAACGATTACCACAAAATTCCAGATATCTCCAAAGGGTCCACAAACTTTTTTCTCACAGCTGTACATTCAGCAGCACTTGCCTGTAGGTGGCACTCAGCTGCCTGCTAGGGGGGGATTCTTATTTAGGGGCTGTAACTCCTCCCATTCAACCCTATCTGCTCTGCATACCTTGCCATCTGTTTTGAACAGCAAGTGACACATGCAGTGGTTTAAAAATAGCCCCGATTTTGGAACTAGAAACTTCTCCAAGCTACAGCATGTTGGTGTGTGGTAGAAGTATATGCCACCAGGACCATGTTTTCAGCCAGCATTCAGGACTTGACATAAGATGAAGAAGTGTGATTTCAGATTTTTAGAGAAGTGTGAAGCTCTTTTGTCCGTGAAGAGTCCTTGGTGCATTTTCCTAAAGCTAAGCTAACATTTGTTGAGACTAAAGTTTTTGAAAATGGCTGCTGTTTTGGGGCAGTTCATGGAGTTCCACCCAGTTCATGGAACCAATGTGCGACTGGACCTGTCTAGAACCAGGGCCACCCGGGTTGAGAGTTTCGCCAATGGAATCTGCTTCAGTAAACATCCTCTGAACCCTGGAGAGATCTTCCTGTTAGAGATTGAGGACAAGGAGCTTGGCTGGTGTGGCCACCTCAGGATCGGCCTGACTGCACGCGACCCTCAAACTCTTGAGACGGTTCCTGAGTATTCTCTTCCTGATCTGGTGGACCAGGGAGAAAGCTGGGTGTTTGCAATCACAAGAAATCACAATAAGGTTATTGAAGACGACACTCATGAAGAAGTAGAACAGGCGGCAGATGGAAGAAATGAAGAAAGGAACAGACCCAAAAGTTTCTTCACTGACACCCACTTGTATATAGAGAACGTGTGCATACCCAAGGACAAACTGGTAGGACGGAGTCGGCCTGGACGCTTTAGTCACATCCTGGATGATCTGTACAAGACCAATGCATTGCCTCCAACTGCCCGACGCAGCCGCATAGGAGTACTGTACGTGCCGAAAGGGCAAGGCTTTGCTGATATGCATATTGTCATCAATGGTGAAGACATGGGTGCCTCTGCTAAAGGAATCCCAACTAATCAGCCCCTCTACGCTGTCATAGATGTTTTTGCTGCCACTAAATGTGTCAGAATTGTCCAGGTGGAATATGGCTGTAAGTTTCAAATTGAAATATGAAGTATTATTTTGTTTCCTCATTATATGAATTTTAGTATATTGTGGGTAATTTAGATGGTTAACCCTGCATGTCTGGAAATATCAAGAAGCTACTGTTGTACATACAACAGTTAGCATTTGCACAATAAAGGCAAGAAAGTTCTGCCTATGTTTAGTTTTATATAATTAAGAAGCAACCATTTATTATTTTGAAGGGCTTGCATATTTTGGGCATCTTGAGATTGGTGATACAGTGGCTCCGAAATGTATTTGTACACTTTAACCATTGGTAAATTTTAATTAAGTTTGTTAGGTTACTTCAGAAAATATTTAACAAAATATCTGTTTCAGAGAAAAACACCTTTAGCAAAACCTCAAACTGATGGTAGACTCTTTGTGTGGTGAAAGTCTGGAGAAGAATTCCCACCAGACTGCACTATGGGTGCTGTAAAGCACAGAGGTGAACATGTTTGGGGTTTTGTTTTTCTTACAATGCCGGTGGTGAGCTTGTGTTCACTGAACTCAAATAATAACTGACACAGCAGCTGCTGTAAAAGAATACTTTGCCAAAAGATGTCTTGGAATAGTCTGTTTAAAATGTTTGCCATTTGGTGTGACATTCTGACATTCCTAACATAACAAATGTACATTTTTAAGTATGGCACAAATGTCCAAAACCTTTTTTGGGCCACTGTATTGTAAAATAAATTTGAGTTAATAAAGCCCACCTCTAATATCAAAGAATCCAAATATAATATGTACACATGTCAATTAACAATTATATGTTTTTTTTTCGTAAAGTAACACAATTTAACCATTCTTTTTGCCATTTTGTCCTTCTGTTATAGTTGCATCACTGCAGACTCTGTGCCGAAAGACCATTCAGAAGCATATTGTCCACAGAATGGCTCTGGACTGGTTGGAGCTTCCAGAGTTACTAAAAAATTACTGCAAATTTGAGTAACAGAGCGGCGACACAGAACCATTAACACTCCCAAAGACTGGAAAGGCTTGAGCTGCAGAGCATTTTACAGATCTCTAATTCTCAAAGGTGGATTATCACACATGCTATTTGCATTTATAGCAATAAATAATGTACCAACAAACAACTTAATTACCACTTTATCTTTTCTACATTTATCTTCACTGACAATGAGGTGTAAAGTCTTACTGTATCCATTTCTTCTGTATGCCATATTCTTTAATCTTCTAGCACTTTGTCTATACCCTTAAACAGAAATTGTCATATGTAAAGGTAATGCACAAATGTATATTAGCACTATTTTACTGTGAATCTCTCTATATTACATGCTTTCTTTGAATAAAGCAAAAAGCTGCTAAGGATGTCACGTCAATCCAGCTGATCTAAAAGGTATGAGTGCTCCATCACTCCAGATGACGCGATCCATCACTATCGCTGCACAGCCCAGGTCTGTTGACCTTAGGCTCATGTGTGGCTGCTCCACGCCGTCCTATTTTAGTGGTTATGCTTTGCTATTGAAACTGAACAAGCTCTGTATGCGGAACTTAACACCTTGTCAGCAAAGGGTGCTTTAAAGTATTTGAATTCACTAATTATAAGGAATGTGTAGGTACTTTTCAACACAGCGTAAATCAAAACAGTAAAATCCTAACACGAGGAAAACATGGGTACGGTGCCCCCTAGTGGCCGATTAGGGCTATAACAGCTTTGAGCCCAGGCTAGCGTAATCGTGTAATGATCACGTGACCGGAATATTTTTGTCCTAGTGTTCTGGTCGCTGAAGTAATCTGGACCCACGCACAGTGAGCTGAAATATTAAACTTTTTTACATCGATTCTTTCAGTATAAAATGTCTTTTTGTTCTTTTTTCGGGAGGGAAGCATATAGAGACCATTTTAAACCGGGTATGTCATGGACTTGTTTTTCCCCTCTTTCCCAGAATGATGTAAGCTAGCATGTGTGATGTAACTTAGCTAGCCTGCCTAAAAGTGTAGAATAACTTTCGTTGTTCTCACAAACGAGTAAAATCTAAATGAGAGCACCCTCGTGTTTTATATCTTGTTATGATGAAGTTTATTTTTGCAATGCAGGTGGTTCCCAACTGTGAACCTGTAGTACACCTGCCCTGCACCTTTCAGCGTTTCCCTGCTCTAACGCAGGCACAGCTGATCCAACTAATCGGTTTATTAAGCCAGTGTTTCCCAACTCTGGTCCTGGAGGCACACTCCCCTGCAAATTCCGGTGTTTTCTCTGCTCCCAACCCACGTGATTCAACTAGTTAGCTCATTAACAAAGTGAAGTGGGTGTGTTGAAGCAGGTGGAGCAGTAAAATATGCAGGGCAGTGTGCCCCCCTGGACCAAGAGTGGGGAACACTGTGTTAACAAACCCTCCCTTCCTGAGCGGATGAGGCTGCGTTACAGCAGGGAAAAAAATTGCAGGGCAGGGGTTACTCCAGGACCAGTGGCCCACATTAAAACCAGTTAATTATCTCAGGTTTTCCACTTGTGGTGTTATTATTTCTCTTTCGTTTGGTTGCCTGCAGGAATATATGTTTGCTCCCAATGTGGACACCCACTGTTTTCAAGTAGGTCCAAATATGAGCATTCGTCTCCATGGCCTGCCTTCACTGAGACCATCCGTGAAGACAGTGTAACCAAAATGATGGAAACACTCACAGCCTATAAGGTAAAATAATAATAATAATATTAATAATCTCAGATAAAATATTATTCAGCAATATTACCTCAACTTGTGTTAAAGTAACCTTTTTCATTGTACACCCTTTAAAAAAGTGGTTCTTCAAGGCTTTTTTCGTAAAGGCATTCTAGATTCTCTAGATCTCTATGATAAACCTGATGTATGTCAAAAAAATTTAAAAGTGGTTTTATATATCAACAAAAAGAATTCTGCTATTGTAACAAGTGATAGAACCTGTTTTTGGTATGATATACAACCTTTTTTTTTTACTAAAAGTGTAGGACAGACAGATCTGTGAGATCTGTTACAATGTAATTTGTTGGGTTTATGTTTGGATTTATGTGCAGGTTCTGTGTGGCAAGTGTGGCAATGGACTAGGCCATGAGTTTTTGAATGATGGCCCAGAGGAAGGCTTATCGCGCTTCTGAATTTTTAGCCACTCACTGAAGTTTGTCCCTAAAGGTAAAATGGAAATGCCTGTCATTGAGTTTACCCTGGTGAAGTCACATAGCACTTGAAGTAATACCTTGCGTAAATGTGTTTCATATGGACATTAAATGCTTCATGATCCACTGTTCTATTATATTTCTTAATTTCACAGATCTGAGTATCTCTGGCTTTCATTTAAAATAATTTAATCCCTCATGTTTTACAGATAAGGTTGACAAACACTAAGGTGAGGCAAGGTCTATGAAGGTCTTCTGTAGCTGCTGTTGTTCGCACAAAAAGGGATGCTCAGCTGATGAAGTGGACAGGAAAAAGTCCAACGGGAGATCCTGTGCACAGATGTTTGTGACCATCCTGTTTAATGACCACTGTAATAACAATGATTTAGTACAAATGTGTATACAAAAAAGCTAATGAATTAAAAAAATAAACCTCAAATGATCTTATATTTTCTCTTAATGTTTTCATATTATATGTTTACCATAAGTTTAATTTATGTGAGTGGTGATGATATTCTAATTCTGACACGAAATGTTGCTCAAACTGCAGTAATATAGAGACGGACAAATGGTTTGACACTGTATGACGTGCGCCTATTAAATGTGTCGTGTGGCTTCTCAAAAGATGAAATCAGGTGTTTTTAAAATGATACTACACAGTGGGACAGTGAGATTTCAAGTCATTGCGGAATTTCTACTCCGTGGGCTTAAGGCCTGCCACATACTGTAATGAGTTTCTGGCTCCACTGAAGTACATAAACAATTTGCAAAATCTCTCTTGAATCAATAAAAAAGTGTAAAAATATAAGTTTGGTCTTTCATTTTCAAACATATAAATACACTCACTATCCAGTATACCACAAAACATCAACCTTATACTTGCACTCACTGGCCACTTTGAGGTCCTCCAAATAGGTGTACAATTACACACTATAGACCATCTGTTGTCATCTATTCCTCATTGGTCAATGTCTTACCACAGGTATGCTGCTGACTAGATATAATTTGGGTGGTGCAAACAATCAGAAATTGGCCACTGGTTAAGGTCTGGAGCATGGCTAACACAAAGTGTACATGGGCTACAGTCTCTAACTGTACACCAGTAAGGTGGACTCACACAAGATGTCAAAAAATAATAGACACTTCTTGTAATAAGCGAATTCAGCTACTTTATGGTGCACCCTTTGCTGACAGAGAAGTTCAAATGCACACACACAGCTTGTAGAATCTGTGTGATGGAGCACCACTTAATACTTTTTGGATAAGTTTTAGTGGCGTTTGTGATCCAACATCATCACTGGACTTGACCTCTCTAATGATCTTGTGGCTGAATGCAATCAAATCCTCACAGCAATGATCCAACATCTAATGTACAGCCTTCCCAGAAGAATAGAGCCTGTCACTGCAGCAAAACAAAGGGGGACAAACTTCCCAATAATACTAATAATAAGAAGAAACTTTGGACGAGCCAGTGTCTACAAACGTTTGGACATAATAGTAAAATCCAACTTTTAATGGAAATTGACATCGGAGTTTACGCATGTCTCTGATGTCAGTGCTCTCCTCATCAGAGGCTCGCGCTGTGTTTGGTAACTAGTGTGTGGTTCTCAGCGGTAAGTTAAACCACTGACATTAACTGTAAAACTATCTAACCAACATATGATTCTAGGTGTATTTGTTGTAGTTTATTTGTGTTTTATCGTTTCTCGTAAAATTTAACTTAATGACAACCATATGCTGGCTGTTTAACGACCAAACGCAGCTATAATTGCGTTAGCTAACTGGCTAACACGGATAACATTTTCGGCGTAAAGCTAACCAAACTAACAATTAGCTAGCTAACTATAACGTTGTCTCTCTTTGTCTTGCTTGTTTCTGGTATTTGTTGTTTCAGGTCAGAAGATGGCATATGCTCCGCTACAGAACTGTGTTCCAATATCTGACTTAAGCCCAAATATCACACACCAGGTGAGGCTTTTTCGATAGGTTTTAGCTAACTTTAGCTAATATAGTTACCAATGTTGCCTTACCTCAGTAACGTTAGCATGCCGGTTCAAGTTTTGATATGACCAGAGTTGAGGAGAGGAGCCTGAAATCATCCTCAAGTTAAAAAAAATAAATAAAAAAGAATTTCCTGTGGAACTTAAGAGGAACTTCTTAGTACACTTGGTGCATCAGTCAGCACAGATCCTTTTGGTCTTAAATAAAATGCTAAAAGTTCAGCATTGGGAGCAGCCTGGCAGCTGAAGTACCAGAACCGAATGAAAGTAAAGCCAAAAAAGCAATTATAAACTGTGAAGTTTGTAATACTGTGAAGAGCTGAGAAAAGTTGCCACACACCTCCTCACCACCTTTGTAAAACTACTCATTCATTTATTTATTATATTTTAAAAATTGTATATAAAATACAGAGACCTTTAAAGTAATCCTAAATGTGATGCCTAAATTCATTGCAGATAATGAATTAAACCAATACCTTATTTTTAGAATGTGGTTGGGATTATCATCGCAAAGACTGATGCAAGAGGATTTCCAGACAGAAGAAGTTAGTGACCTTGTAACTGTGAAACGAGTTACTATTCAAACGAGTTACTAATTCATTCTTGTTTCATACTGCCTAGATTGTTTGACTGTCATTCCTTTCTTCTCCATACACACTTTGATGTAAACTTTGGGAACAATAAGTCTCCTAAATCATGTATTGTCTAATTGTACATTATAGGGCTGTAATTGTATGGGTTACCAGTAAATTTCACTTTTATTTCCAGATGTTGGGACTGAACGATTCACTTTCAGCTTCACTATTAAAGACTCCCCAGACCATTTCATTAATGTGTCTTCATGGGGCAAAGAGGAATATGTTCAAGGACTTTGCAGCCGGTTCAGAATTGGAGACTGTGGTGAGACACAACTTGTAATAACTATTATGGTTCCTCATGTATTTTTGAATATTGCTAGACAATGCATAGTTAAGACTTTAGACACTTTAAGGTTTTTCATATTTGCTTTTCAGTCGTTATTGAAAATCCCCTTGTTGTTACCAAAGATCCTGAGAAAGAAGACAGATTCTGTCCTTCAACCCCAAGGTAAAATATCACATACTTTTGAAACAGCTACACAAAATATGCAGTGGATCTTTAAAACTGTGCATGATGCTGTTGAGGGATGACACCCGGGAACTTCAATTTTTTAGCTTGTAAAGTACTGTGCAAAAGTAAGAGACCACCCTTTCATTTTAATTTCCAGTCAAAATGGCCATTAAGTACAAGTTATTCATTTTTCATTGTCAGAAAAAGCAGGAAAGATATATTTAATAGACATTTTTACAAATGTTTCCAACACTAAGAATAATGTCAAATATATCAATATTTAATTTGTCCACTTTAGTTTTTTTTACACTTTTACTACTACTTTAGCTCTTTCACCCTTCTAATCTTAAAACCAAGGAGTTACAGCTGTGTCCTCCTAAAAAAAGTGTTACCAAAGGTGTCACTGACACTATGTTCCCCTTTAAAGAGACACCAACATTCACACAAACAACTACCCAAACACACCTCAGCTGCCTTGCACATTATTTTTTTCATGTGCATCTAAAATGGCTAAGTGATATATTTCTTTGGAGATTAGATATAAAATTATCCACTTGCATGAAGAAGAGGAAATTGCAAAGTAAGTAAAAAAAAAAAAAAGAAAAATTTATATTTATTTTTTTAGTTGTTGAGGCTCCTATGTAATTTTCTGCTAAATTCTATTTTCCTAAAATGGCATGTTTTACCGCAAATTAAGTAAATGAAAGGTTGTCTCTGGTTTTTGCACAGTATTGTACATATGTGATATAAAGAAAACAAACATTTTGATGATTCTTTGTTCATAGGCACCCAAGTGACACATTAATTAAAACAAAGTCAGCTAAACAGATGTGTGCCTGATATGTGGTGAAAAGCTTGTTAAAATTGTTCAAAAACTATACATTTTCTCTCAGTTTCTACAGATTGTTGGTGACAGAAACTCATTCAGCCATAAGGATGTGCTCAGATTTAGAAACAGAAACCAAGCTCCTGTCCCTTTTCCACATACCAGTAAAGGATTCAAGGGACTTCTACTCGCTGGGAGACATTACTGCAAATGGACAAAGCCTGGATGGACATTTCATTAACATTCTCGCTGTTGTGCGCTCGGTAAGGACATGTCAGTTGTCCTCACAGAGAGAACATACGAAAAATAATAAGTAATTTTTTTGTAGTTCTGTTTAAATCTTGTTCAGTCTTCTGTTTTATCTCGTAAAGATTGGAGAGCCAAAGTATTTCACTACTTCAGATGGACGGAATGGGCAGAGGCTAGAGACGAGGCTCTTTGATGAAACTTTGACATCCTTCCCTTTAATCTGGTGTGTCTGAAATACATTTTTCTGATTTGACGTTTTCCTAATACAATACAGTACTTATTTTTATTATTTATATTTATAGCTGGGATCAAGAGACAATTCAGCTTGTGCAGACACTGACACCACTAGAGACAGGTATAGTAATTCACTGTTTATTTCATAATATATAGACTAATTAAGTAGATTTATACAGTCAGATGCAAAGTTTGAACAACTCTGGTTTGCATGTTTTTTAAGTGAAAAAAAAAAATTACCACATTCTCTACAGAGAACACAGAAATATCATTTTTTTTCTGCAAAATTTAGTGAAGTGTAAAATTTCTGTTTACTTTCTGAGTTTAATATATTAGGAAAAAAGAAACATGAAATATAAAGTGTGCCATAGCTTTTGCCAATAACTTGCCATAACTTTTGCCAACTTTTTTCATTATGTTAACTTAAGCAAGTAAACAGTAATTGTACATTAAACATGCAGAAGTGTGTTCACTGTAGGGGATGTGTGTTACAGACTGTAGTTTTTTTTGTTTACTTTAGTGCTCTTCATAGTGGATGCTCGCATCAACTTTGATACTTTTCGTAACAGCATGGTGGCAACAGCCACCTCAAAAACAATCATTACCATCAATCCAGGTGAGGATACCACTGTACTGCAGTTCTTTTAAAGCTCTCAAATCAAAATTACATTCTTAGTCAGTTGACATTTTAACTGAAGTGAGGTTACATCTGAAATCCCTTTTCTTAATATCTAGATACGACCGAAGCGAACCAGCTATTCAGTCATGCAAAGGAATTATCAGAAAGTGGACAACTACATGAGCAAGATGCAGAACTGAGTGAAAATGTTCCTTGTAACTGAAAAACAATATGTTTATGCCTAACGTATATTTAAATGAAATAGCATAACACTGTACATTGAATCTGTGCCATTTTATTTTATTTCTCAGTGGAGTCTATCACTGATGTGCTGACAGTGAAACAAATTAAAGCCAAAGCCCAAGAAAACTCTGATACCTTCCATGGTGTAATTTATTCATTCATTACAACTCTAGGATTAGATTCCTCCATTTCCAAAGGCATTTGCAGCAGGTGGTAAGTCTGAAATACTTGGAAGTAAAATGCAGCCTGATTTTCTGATGTCCATATTTACCACATAGCTTGATTTCTGAATTATTTGTTGCAGTGTCAAATGCAGATTTCGAGTCAGTGTGGACATTGGGACCTGCACCAACACAGCGTGTCCAAACCAAGGACAACCACAAGAAGTCACTGCAGACTTTGATCTTTGGGTGGATATCGCTGATCACACTGGAACTCTAAAGGCCTGCAGTCTGTCAGGCACTGTTGCTGAGAAAACACTAGGATGCACTGTGAGTACAAACAAGGCAAATCACCTTGTTTATGCCTTGCTTTTATTCAAAACCATAGGGTTCTTTGGTGCCCCAGTGAGTGGAGTTAAAAGAGACTGTTTTTTACTGGACTGTTATTGGTTGCATGGCATTTGTTATGCCAATTTCCACAGTACTGTATAGTAAAATAAACTTAGATTTTTTTAGTATACACAACAAAAATAACTAAAACCTATAGTGTTAAATAAACAGTGTATTTAAAATTTTGATTTCAGTGTTTCTGTGATGTCCCCAAAAACCAACATATTTAACAATATCTGCCTATTCCACCTACAATAGTTTAGCTCTGCCCATTCATGCTGAAGTAATAAGGAGTGTTTCAGGCTGGAATTCTTTTTGAATGAGCCACTGTACAAGGCAGCTAATCAGAACAAAGCTCATTTACATATTATTGGTCTTAAAGGCACAGTAACAAAACAGCCTTTTTAATTCTAAGGGTGTGAGGGATTTTAAAATGGTTATTTAAAAATTAATTATGAGCAGAGATTTGGCTGTTCAAATGACACAAATGTTATAAAAAATGCAAGGAAAACATAAGAAATGGGTCATTTAAAAGAACCAATAAACTCACAAAGTGTTTTGAAATACTTTGTGGGCATACCAAGGCAGGTACTAAAGCCTGAATTCCAGAAGGTTAGTCTGTTAACTCTGTTGGCCATCTGGAGACAGATTTATGTTTTGGGGATTGTCCACATTGGCAGGAAAGTAATTAAGTCTTTGGATTTTATTAACAAGTGCAGTTTCACAATCCACAAATAACCAGAAACTATGTAGGGGAAAAATATATGTCCTGAAGTGGTCTACTTGGAATGTGCCCTGTATTTTAACTCAAACTATACAACTGGTGTTTATCAGATCTACTCAAATAAGATGACAGAAGCAAAAGGAAAAAAAAACATGAAAACTGTATATGTAATTGGGCTAGAAAAGGCTGTTTACAAAGCACTTTGTTTCCATTGCAGTCTGAAGAGTTCATGTGTCTCTCAGAGCCTCAGCGGATGGCCATGAAGTGGAGATTTCTACTGGAGAGATGCAAAATTTATCTGAAGGTATAAGTGAATTGTGTAGTCCCAAGAATTAATCACAGCCTTTTATTTATCTAAGGGCAGTAAATAATTTAAATTAGTATTTTAAGTTTCGTATATCTGTGTACAGCATGGTCATGCATTTCTAGTTTTTAACAGCATCACAAATCAAGTTGGATTATTAATCACCATTATTGATATTGTTGAATGAATTACTATTATTACTACTACTACTGTGATTTTTATTGCATTTACTACCATGATTAGTAGTGTAATGCAATAAATAGTAATAATAATAATAATAATAACAACAATAATAACAATAGTAATGCAATAAATATCATGTTTAAGCTCCGTGAATCTTATGACAAAATCTTGTGTTTTGTGATTGAACCATGACTGTATGCATTGGAATGCACTGATTACTATTAATTAAAAAAATACAATCACAATACTGTTCACAATAATTAGTGTTTTCATTTTTTGACAATTACAGCTTTGCCTTGATTAGCTTTTATGCTTTTACTTTTAGAGTGGAATTTCACACATTTTTTCAAAATGCCTGCATAATAAAATCATTAAGATATAAACAAAGTCATTCAGGGTGGTTTGCAGTGAAAGGTGACAATCTAGTGAAGCTTTGAGTCAGGATGATTCACAGTAATTGTGATGAGACGTAATAGAACCAGACATTCAAAGGGTTTTATGCCTCTATAAAATGAAGTGGTTATGAACATATTGCCTAAGGCCCGACACATTGTGTTATTTCAGAAATATATTTTTTGGCTAAAATGTATTTTTATAAATCCATTCAAGAGCAAAAGAAGTGAGGAGACCAGTTTCTGGAGTTCTGGGAGAGGAATGTTTTCCCATTCTTGTCTGATGTAGGATTCTAGCTGCTCAACAGTCCTGGGTCTTCTTTACTGGATTTTTCAATTCATGATGCGCCAAATGTTATCTGTTGGTGAAAGGTCTGGACTGTGGGCAGGCCAGTTCAGCACCCGGACTCTTCTTCTGCGAAGCCATGCTGTTGTGATGGATGCACTATGTGGTTTAACATTGTGTTGCTGAAATATGCAAGGCCTTCCCTGAAAGAGATGTTGTCTGGATGGGAGCATATGTTCTAAAACCTCTATATACTGTTTAGCATTGATAGTGCCTTTCCAGATGTGTAAGCTGCCCACGCCATAGACACTAATGCAACCCCATTACCATAAGAGATGCAGACTTTTGTACTGTACGCTGGATGATCCCTCTCCTCTTGAGTCTGCAGGACACAGCTTCTGTGGTTTCCAAAAAGAATTTTATTTTTTTTTCCCATTTTGCCTTAGTCCATTTTAAATGAGCTTTGGCCCAGAGAAGACAGCAGTGTTTCTGGATTGTGTTGACATATGGCTCTACAGCTTTAACTTGCATTTGTGGATTGCACGGCAAACTGTGTTCACAGACAGTGATTTCTGCAAGTGTTCCTGAGCCCATGCAGCGATTTGCAGTACAGAATCATGCCTGTTTTCAATGTAGTGCTGCCTGAGGGCTCGAAGATCACAAGCATCCAATATTGACTGTTGGCCTTGTCCCTTGCATGCAGGGATTTCACCAGATTTTCTGAATCTTTTGATGATATTATGTACTGTAGATGGTGGGATATCCAAAGTCTTTGCAATTTTACATTGAGAAGCATTTTTCTGAAATTGTTCCACAATTTGTAGATGCAGTTTTTCACAGATTGATGGACCTCTGCCCATCTTTGCTTCTGAGAGACTGTCTCTCTAAAATGCTCATTTTATACCCAGTCATGTGAGTTAGTTGCAAATTGCTCCTCCAGCTGTTTTTTATTAGTACCACTTGCTTTTCCAGCCTTTTGTTGCCCCTGTCCCAACTTTTTTGAGATGTGTTGCTGCAATCAAATTCTATTGTGAATAAAATGTCATTGCCTTCTGTTTTTATTTACATTTATTTGCATTTTACACAGCATCACAACTTTTTTGGAATTGGGGTTGTAAATTGGCTATATTTATGTCATGAACTTTGGTTCCTATCACCACCATTGTAAAGAAATCCAAGTCAGTAAGTGTCTCTAAGGTGGAGCATTTCACATAAATCACTCTGAATGCCTTTGTTTACATCTTAATGATTGAATTGTGCAGAAATGTCAAAAAAATGGGTAGAACTCCCCTTTAGGGCTTGTAGTGTCTTTTCTCAACAGCTTTCTTTTTATCAGGTTTCTCCATCTACTAAAAACATACGTGGCATGAGGGCAAATATCCTTTCTTGTACTCTCGCTGATCCAGTGGAAGTGAAGCATGTCATGTCTGCGATGACCATCTGAATGTGTCCTAACTGATGTGGAGCAAAGACTAAGAAATCAAATAGTTGTAATATTTTGTGTGTCAAAAGTCAGACAAGATGCATATTTCATTTAAAATGATAGTGTTCAAATGGTAATGATTTATTGTATCATTTATGTGTTGAATGTTTGTGTTATATGGTGTGTATTTATGAAATGTTTGTTTCGCTAAATAAATAAATAAAACTGCTATCCTTGCCTTTGCTTTAAGGCGGAACCAATGTACGTTTTACGTTGTTTCCATGCGGAGGTATTTAGTGGGGTCATCCGCCTGGATTTGTTGTACTTGTAAATAATGTGGATTTAGCAGTTGGTGTTTTAATATTATTGCATTATTTCTTTATTTGCTTTGGATTACTCCTGCATCCGCTGACAGGTAAGAACAATTTAGGTCTACGTTTCTTGATCTAATAACGAGCCTCCGTAATTCCTCTCTACGTCTGTAATTTGGGACGATCTTACTGTTAGCTGTGGTTTCTGCTCCAATCTCTCATCTCTGATCCCCCTTCTTACAAGCTGCACACTTAACTTTGGTCTACAGAAACAAAAAGTTATTAACAAACTGCAGCTAGCTAACAGTGTTTTCTCAACAACGTCTTTTCTGTTTTCAGCTGTCCACAGATCAGGTCAGGACTGGTGTCTATACTGCACAATTAACCATGAATGTAAACCAAGGCACAGTCGGGAGTGACCCAGTGATCCTCGCCACAGCTGGATATGATCATACAGTGCGATTCTGGCAGGCACACAGTGGGATATGCACAAGAACTGTCCAGCACCAGGACTCTGTATCCTTTCAGTTGAAAAATTTATGGATAGACATTTTACATCAGCTTTTCGTGTTTGCACTGAAACAAGTATGTGTATGCATGTGAATAAAAGAAAGCAGAAAGCAGATTAACTGAGAAATGTCAAGGGTCTTAACAGAAAGTTCTAACTTCTGGATGGTGCTATAACAGAGGGGGCAACAGTGAGTAATGTTTGTTTTTGTCGTCAGTTGGGAACTGCTAAGTATTAACAGTCAGGAAGCAAAGACAGTTAATCAGCCAATCTGACCACTTTAGTCATGTACCTCAACAGCTGCATAAAATGAACAAGAACAATTATGTTGTTAATTGCAGTTATTTATATGGCAATTAATTGTCAGGTAAACTTTTATAATTGTGACAGGCCTAGAATTTACTGAATCAAATGTGTACATTTTTAAATACATTACTAAAACATTATTATCAGCTGAATTTTGTCTTTCAGCTTACTTTCATGTGCAAAGTAATCAGGTAAACTTTTATAAGTAAAGTTAAATGGAATATAAGTAAAGCTAAATGGAAAAGGAACTGTTGCCTAAAAATTATTTTATAGATTTTTAAAGACCAGTTATGCATAATTAACTTGTTGAGATGCAAACAAAGTCATTCAGAATGGTTTGATGTGAAATACTCTGTTATAGAAAGTAAGTGTTCCCAATAATGTTGATAGAAACCAGACGTTTGAAGTGTTTAACACCTCTAAAAGCTACCACACAGTAAGTTGCTACTTGAGGTGGTTACGAATATGTTGCCTGATGCCTAGGACATTGTTTTACAACGGTTATTGGCTTAAAACATATTTTTGTTAAAATGCATGCAGAGAAGCGTTAGTACAGTTAACTAAAACCATTGCTAAACGAAAATTAACCGTGAAAATATGTGCTCATTAACTGACATAAAAGTAAAATATACACTTTTCAACAACTAAATCAAAACTATAATGTTCACTGCAGAACTAACTAAATCACGACGGAATTACTGGGAAAACACTTAGTTTTAATTTTTCAATGCGTGAATAATAAGTGGAACTTCTGTGTTTTGCTGTGTTTAAGGAAAGCTGGAGCTGAGGTAACTTCAGTCTACAGTTGTGTTAATTTTATTCTACACTTATCAAATACCCACTAGTACAGGGTTTGTCTTAATACTAAAGAATAAAACTGAAATTAAATAAAAACTAAACTAAAACTATTACTTTTCATAAAATCAAAACTAAAACTATTAATGTAAATGTACGAGCAACTGAAACTAAAATTAAAAACCAAAATAAAAAACTAATGAATATTTCAAAACTGTAATAACCCTGATGCAACGTGGAGAGATACATGCTGGGCATTGTAAGGAAAAATAGTACCCAAAGAAAACTTTTTTTTTTAAGGATTTACCACTATTTTACCATTATCAACAATACATAAAAAAACAATACATAGTCTGAGTCGTAACTTTTTCTGTAATGCATATCGAACACTATGTTTTGACATTGTTTAAATCTCAGCAAATTAAATAAATGGAATTCCACTTTAAATTGCACTACCCAAGGGATGACTTAACTCCAGCATCAGCAGGTGAATTCACTGGAAGTAACACCTGACAGGAGCATGATTGCTGCAGCTGGTGAGTTTAAATTACTCAGTTCAGGCAAAAAATGTAAGCTTAAAGAAAAGCATATTTTCACTGTATGCTTCTGCTTATAGGTTATCAGCACATTCGTATGTATGACCTCAATTCAAATAATCCAAACCCAGTAATCAATTATGATGGCGTTAGCAAAAATATTACGTCTGTTGGCTTCCATGAGGATGGAAGATGGATGTACACTGGAGGAGAGGACTGCATGGCACGTATATGGGATCTCAGGTGCTAAAGACCTACCACCAGACCTGAAAAATAAATATTAAATATTAAGTATTTAAATATTTAAAGATATGTCTTTGAAATATATTGACACTCACTGTATTATCTCAGATCAAGAAATCTCCAGTGTCAGAGGATCTTCCAGGTCAATGCACCTATTAATTGTGTGTGCCTCCATCCCAACCAAGTAAGAGTGTGTTTAATACACCTTTAACTTTGTGTTAATGAGATTACTGGCCCATTTGCTGGCTTGTGCGTGTTTTATCCTCTAGAGGTGTTAGAGGTCAATTCATGTTTTGCTCAACGTCTCTCTATTTTTAAAGGCTGAATTGTTTGTTGGAGACCAAAGTGGTGTAATTCATATCTGGGATCTTAAAACAGACCATAATGAGCAGCTCATCCCGGAGCCTGAAGTGTCTGTGAACTCTGTACACATTGATCCTGATGCCAGCTACATGGCTGCTGTCAATAGCTCGGTCAGTGTCCCTATCTGTTTTTCACATTGTATACATGTAACAGTATTCTTTGTTTTAAATCACATGTAGTACATATGTAGTGCTGTTTGAATGTTTGCTGTTGTCTTCCACAGGGTAACTGCTATGTGTGGAATTTGGCAGGAGGAATTGGTGATGAAGTGACGCAGCTTATTCCCAAGACCAAAATTCCTGCTCACAAGCGTTATTCTTTGCGCTGCAAATTTAGTCCTGACTCCACGTAAGTGCAGCCCCATAATAATTTAATTTAAATAATGAATAATTACTTGTATGAACAGTAGCCTGTCTGATTTTTGGTAATTGATCTTAATTCTGCTGTAGATTGCTGGCCACCTGCTCTGCTGACCAGACATGTAAAATCTGGCGGACCTCAAACTTTTCATTGATGACGGAACTCAGCATTAAAAGCAACAACCCTGGAGAGACGTCTCGTGGTTGGATGTGGGACTGTGCTTTTAGTGGAGACTCACAATACATTGTCACTGGTGAGCATGTGGAACAGACACAAAAGGTTTAACCTTTAAATCCAAAATTGCTGGGGGGGCCAGATATACTGACCCTTTTTTTTTTAAGTTTCAGGCACAAATAGGACACTTTGTGTTCAAATGTTGGGTGCACAAGCACAGTATATGCACCATGAACATGGAAAAATGCAAAACACATATCTATCTCTCTCTCTCTCTTAAGCATGACTTTGAGGGAGAATTGTGCAACACTGGGTGGATACATTGTAAATACATCTGATTACACGTTTCATTCAATTTACTAAAGTTTGGGCAACTAGCGTGGGCAGTCGTGTTACTGGGAGAATTCCTTTAACAATAACAGCAGTCATAGTGGCTGGACGGAGGCACAAGCCTTAATCACATACAGAAAGAATAACTATTTCAGCACATTAACACTATTTCAGTAACATTTTTCAGCAATTTTTGCCTCCAGAGTTTATCTAATGACTTCTGTGGCATTTACTTCCTGTGTTCCTGTGTCCTAAAGAACCCCACCCAAAGCACCTCACAAGCATAGCGCATTTAGTATGTTGTCCTTTACACAGTTTAGGTGAGTAGCCATAGCCTTAGTTAATTAAAAACATTTAAGAAGAATTTCAGATGCACTGTAAGGACTGTACTGTGTCCACGTCAAGTCACAGTTTGTGCATCTACATACAATAAAAAAAAGTTTTAGTCACCTGAAACAATTATATTTAAAAAAAAATGGTTACTTGGTCATTAACTATTTATCTGGCTAGAAAAACACATATTACAAAAAAATGCAAATAATATTAATACAATAAATGATTTTACTTCAATGTGTTTAACTACTTCTAAACCTCTCCTTCTGGCAGCCTGGAATTATTTGTAGTTATGTCCAATGGGTTGGACTACGACAATGACCTTATTAAATTAAATCAAATGCACTGATTGAAAGAACAAGGCATAGATTCAAACAGGGATTCATTTGCATTTGATAAATGGCTCCCCAGTGGACAACAAGTTGGTTGTAACCAGTGTTGGGCTAGTTACTCAGAGAAGGCAATCCATTAGAAGTTACTGATTACTTCTCTCTAAACGTAATGAGATTACATTTCTTATTACTTCCTGGAAGGGTTTGGCCTCCCAAGAGAAAATACCCTATATTTAAATATTTATACTTTTTTATACTTTTTAAAGCTTCTCTGCTCAATAATGTTTTTTTTTTCCTTACACTGATTTTCAGCTTCTTCAGATAACCTGGCACGTCTGTGGTGTGTGGAGACAGGGGAGATCAAGCGGGAGTACAGCGGCCATCAAAAAGCTGTGGTCTGTTTGGCCTTTAATGACAGTGTGCTTGGTTGATCAGAATCTGTGACACCATCTCCTATAGTAGCTATATCTGATGGAATAAACAAGACTGATAAATATAATAATTTTACAGCTGTTCCTATCACTGAGTCATAATATCATTTATTACATCAGCCTGGGTTTCTGCATTGAATGAAGTGACAATGTTAAATGACAGTTATCACATAGATCAAAATAACTTTGTATGTAGGGCCACAGCATTATGACAGAAATGATAAATGTGGTATAATGTACAGTTGTATCCATGCATTAAGTTATGCAGGGCAGTCCGTATAAGTGCCAGAGATTCATCACGTACATCATGTGTATCTGACTCATCAAACCAGTCGCAGAAGGAAACATCAGAAAGTACATACAGGAGTCCGCGTGGAAATGTCAGTGATTCAGTTCTCGTTTGTGACGTATAACGGTCACATCTGAGATTGTCTGGCTCTGATTTATCAGGGATCTTGCTAAATGGAATGTTTTTATTGTAGCTTTATTAAAATAAGATCAGTATATTGCACTTGAGGCCAGAACACACCAATTCAATAGACGCCAACCAAACGCAAATGTACACTAGTGTTGAAAAGTTTGGAATCACTTGCCGTATTAAGAGGTTTTGTTATTTCATATACAATAATAACTTGTACAGTGTGAATTTAAATATTAAAAACGATTCACCAAAAGCTATTTTTAAGTGTTTTATTCAGTAAGAGTTTGGTAAACAATAAGACAATACTATGATCTAAACATTATATTGTAATCATATTTTTATGTACTTGTTTGACAAATTATCTGCATTGAGATTTGACAATTTAAAAAAAATATGATTTAATTTTGTTTATTAATTTTATTATAATTTCATTCTTGATGGCCTACAGCATACTGAGTGAATTTTAGAATTTTGTAAGGCTCTGTTCATCATTCTGGACACATCTAAAATATCTTAATTTTTATTTGCTGTTTTAGTGTCCTGCTAATTGTTAGCAACCCATGAGGTTGCATGTTAGAAACCTTTCATATATTTGTCTGCCCTCAAATCAGTTTTATATTGTTGAAAATATTAAGTGATTCCAAACTTTTGAATGCAAGTGTATGTGTAATTGTTCACTCATTCACACGGTCAGTTCCTTTTCAAAACATATTAAAGATTGCTGCCTACAATAGAATGTTGGTGTTTGTTGAGTCTCTGACTTTACAGCCTAAAATCATGAAAGTAGTATCATGTAAGTGGTCAATCCATGCTCTGTCCACAAGTGCATTTTCTCAACTGTTGAGGTTAGACAAGCTTTATTGAACTCTTTTAACTTAATGATAAATTGAAGTCTTGTTTCAATCCAGGCAGATTGGAAGTGACAACAGAATTTTCCATCAGTTTCTATCACATTTTATCCTTGACTTTATTACTCGACAAAAAGCATCTGAACTATCCTAACAGTGTAACCGTTCACATTCATATACAAAAATGAAAATTTGAAATTGATAACCTTCTAAATTTATGTTTTGACAAGGTGCCAGTGTTATGTAAACATCAACTAATGTCCTCTAAAAAGGAATAAGAAAGAACATACTTAAGAGCATGGATGGATGGAAGCATGGATAGGCCAATTACTTATGCAGATCAAAATCATGGTAAAAACTACATGCATTTCTGGTACAGACATGTACAGAAGTCTCTAAAGAAGTATGTGCTCAGTATAGTAGTCAAGTGATAGAAAAATAAAGTCACATTTCCGCTCTCTCAGCCATCTCAAATTAAGCATTTGTGATATGGCTGGCACACACTGGTATTATGGTCTTACCAGTCTCCCCCCAGGTGGATGCATTCTTCTACAGGGAGAGTTCACAGGAACCCACATTACCTGTTACAAATTGTAAAAGTTTTTTCTTTCTTTATTTCTTTGTGTACTTTTAAAACATGTTTAGCAACATTCCGGAAAAATACTGAAGGTACTCTGAAGACAAAAGACATCCAGTTTCAGCATATTTTGTCTGGTGTTTAGTTTTCCTCCATTAATACTGTTGTGCAGATCTGTGTGATACCAAACATTTGTAAATAAAATGGATTCCAGTGAAAGACAATATTTAATTAGATGGGCTTACTGTATTTAAATTGCAGTCTGTCAGTAATATTGGTAACGGACACATTTTTACAAATTTCTGTATAATTCAGTCGTTAAGACATAGTCATTCAGAGTGGTTTGATGTAAAATGCTCTGCTGTAGAGAAGCTTACCGAATCAGAATTGTTCACAGTGGTGGTGATAGGAACCAGACATCTAAAGCATTTAATGCCTCCAAAAGCTGTCTTATAGAAAGTAATAAAATGAAATGATTATAAATACACTGCCTGATGTCTAATGCATTTTTTTTACAGTAGTTTTTATTTTATTTATTGTTTTAGACTAAAACATTTTCAAATTCATTAAAGGCAGAGAGGTATGTGCAGGGAAAATAGGCTTCAAAGAAAACATTTTTTCAGAAATGTTTTACCATTATCAACATTAACTATAAAAACTCAGAAGACATAAGGTCAGTGGTGGTTTAGGATAGTAAATAAGATGGTTATGTTTGTGTTGCAGACATGGTCTACAACACATGGTCTTTGTGTTGTAGACAATGGTTTCTCACCATTGTAAAAGAAGTTTCCCCAGAATTACCCATTTCACATAAAACCACTGTGAATAACTATTTACATCTGAACAATTGTGCAGCAGTTTTGAAAAAAATGAATTGGAATTGCCTTTTAAGGTAACTGAACTGTCCATTTTAGTGTTTGAGCAACGTCTTTATAGAGCAAAAACAATACTCTAGTCTTACAACAGAGTCGTGCACACTCAGAGAAATGAATCATTCAGTATAATGGTACTTTATTGTAGACCAACAGTGCTTTCAGTTACTCATCTGCATCAGGTTACAAGAAATACAAGCAGCAACGAGTCTTTGAGTTGAATAATATGGAAACGTCTTCAGGAGAAGATGATGAATAGGACTTTGCAGCTAACATGACAGGATGCTTCTGATTGCTTTGTCAGAGTAATAGTCTGTTTAGTGCGCAGCATCTCTGCTTTCAGCAATGGCAACATTCTCCTCCATAACAAAGTCTGAGAGAGGGGACCGTGTATCTCCCTGCTGTGTTCACATGCTCTTAGAACGGAGGCTCATTCTGGCAGGTAGTAGAAACACACAGACACGCAAATGTTGCTGGGGAAGCAGATGTCAATGCAGAAGTAAATTAATCTTTCCTTGGGACCTGCAAGGAGGCGAGAGAGGCTCTGATCAGTTTGGTGGAATTTTGAGTGCTGGTCTTAATGCCAAAATGACCACACTTTCCAAGCCTTGTTTCTGTTAGTCACCGCAACTCCGGAAAAGGTCACGACTGGAGTGCTGGATTATGTTTCTTGGTCACACTTTAAAGGGCTCCTCAGTATGTGCCATGTACTTGGCTGGTTCTGCTTTACAAGCCTTCTAAATACTTCCATATTTTTTGTCTTCATGGTGACTAAATAATGAATAAAAAATGTTTTACATTTCACAAAAAAAATAGTTTGTAGTAAACAAAGCTTTCCAAGACCAGAGATGAGTAGTAGCTAGTAACTTGTGCTTGAGTAAAATTTCTTCTACTGAGGTATATTTGTAAGGAAGGTGAACAACTTTTTACTCAGTTCCATTTTAGCCATTCAAATAAGTTTCCAATAATTTTTTGGGGTTTAATTTGTGGGTTCAGCAGCTGCTGTTCTTTACTGTAGCTCACATGTCTCACTTTGAAGCTGTAGTATTTTGTTTTAGACCATAAAATTCCAAAAAGAGAAGCACAGAGACTAACAAACTTCAAGTCCTAATAAATACTGGATATACTAGGAAGTTCCTCTATGGTTCAACAGACAACTAATTGTCCTTAAGGAGATTTTGGATATTTATATCTTTCAGCTTACTATTTTGAGTCATTATTTCATGGACGTCACGATACTGTGCAAGACTAGTAATTAAAATACAAAAATCAGACCAATGGGCCTCTGCATAAGGTGGATTTGTTGTGTATCTTTTTAATTTTATCTGTGTCATTGTCTTATATGATTTAAAATTAATACTCATAGTTTTTTCTATTACTCTTAGGCTTTATCAACTGTCTGTAAATCCCTTTGAGCTTCCATTGTTATGACAAGGGCTCTATGAAAACAATTATAATAATCTCTTTATTATTATTACTGTATAACACCATAGTTTTGATAAAAATGATCATGTTTTTAAGATTTTCATCAATTACCAAGCATGTCTTTTCTCTTTTCTTTTTTTTCACTCAGTAGTTCTGAATATTTTAGACACATTTCTTTGATTCATCTTTCCTGTAATAACATTCATCCAGTAATGGTATGGGTCATGTCAGAACCTCTTTTGGCATAACCATGAAAAGCATACCCTGCTGATCCTTACATTTGTGGTTTAGTCTACTTGAGGTGCATTTATCAGTTCCCATGCAATAATTTTGTTTCTGGTTACTATAGCTGGGCAGCAACAGAGGACTTCTGGAAATCTGAGGGCCAGTTTCCTGGACAGGGATAAAGCCTGGTGCTGGACTACACAGCTTTCAGATGGGAGATTTTCCACTGAAAGGAAAATGTAGTGATGGACTAGGCATAGTCCTTGACCGGTAAACCAACCATTGTCTTCACTAGAAGATACACTTATGGTACTGAAGGCCTCACCATCAGCTTTCCTCGTCCAGTACACGGGTCCTTGCTGACAGAGAGTGTGCAGCGGCTCCTGGAGTGTTGAGGCTTCCACATGACTACCTGCCAAAACGCCCAGAAACTCAGTGTGTCTCTGAGTCTCATTTCCCACCAGCCAGACCTGACTCATCTGAAATTAAACACCACACACAGTATCTTAATGCATATCAGCAGAGGATGAATTATGGCTGCATGATGTCATATAAATACACTTATTGTTGTTCTGTTAAACACTGCAATTCTCAATGGCGTAATTGCATCGTCTTTGGTGTTTTCCTCCAGCACAAAAAAGCATTTGTAATTACTCCATTTACTTCGCAGTGAGATCAGATAGGTGCTGTGTGTTAGTGGTGTAATGCTTCGGTGAGCATGGTAACAAGCAGTTTATATCTATCAATAGCTCATTGTGCTCAAAAATGGAGATATTTGGTCCAAAAGGGCTATTTGAATGGGATGAGGCTTCTTTTCTGGTGAGCAGATTGAATTACTCAAAGTTTTCTAATGGCCTTAATGAAGTGAAATGATGCAAAAGTCTAAACTCTATCCCAAGATTTTAAGTGGTCTCTATCTGGACTATGATGCACGTCAAGTGAACCGTAACAACCCGTCCATTCTGTGCGGATCATAACCTGCCAAAGAAACACCTTGTTAAGTGCTGAGAGAAGTGTGTCCAGCACAGGTCTCGGCCCTGTTAACGGAAGGGCTCTTTTTTCTTCTCAGTAGTGACTTATAAGAGGAAAAAAGCCAACAGAGTGGCCATTGTGCACTCTGTGGTCCCATCCTGTAATGAGATCCATGGAAGGCGGATCAGATGTGCTAAGGAATTCAGACAACAGCTAGGCCAAGCTTGCCTGTGCGGTCCATTACTCCCTTTCTAGAGTCACGGAGGATAAAGGAGCCAAAAGAGCTTTCTAATCAGCTCAGGAGCACTGAGGTGGCGCTGTGTTGAAGTATCAATCAACCTGCCTGCTAGCACAGCATAGCAGCACTTGGCCATAGGTATAAAAGGGGCACAGATTTCCCCTGCCAGGAAAGGCTTGATATGTTGCAAGAACTCCATAATGCTTAAAATGGCTAAGAAACACATACCATAAAATTCAAATGTAGCAGCATTTTGAGATTGTTTTTTTAGCCATAGAGCCAGATAGGAGCTTTACACCACACCATGGCAGTGATTTGGTTGCAGGCAACAGCTGAAGGCGTGATTTCACACAAACTCAAGTGTTCTATTTATAAAACAATTTATAAAGAAGTAAAGGCGGGAAAAAAATGTGAAAACAGGTAAAAAAAAAATTTTTTAAAGCAATTAAGCACTGAATGTGTTTTTTATATTGGCAAAGAAGCAGTTCCTTCAACCACTGTTGTTACATGGCGACTATTGGTCAGAAGAGTTATAGGTGACCAAAATAGTGCTGTTATCAGACATAACAAAGCAACAACGCTTTTCAACCAATCAGACTGTGTGGGTGGAATGTATAATTAGTATAAAATGTTACCTGTTGCTGTGACTCATTGAGGAGAACATGCATGTTTTCATAATCAGATGTCTCCATTTGGCGAAGAAAGCAGGTATCCTGGTTGTCAGGCTTGTAGCATATTAACCCCTGAGTGAAGAAAGAGAGACTATATGAACTTTGGAAGTAATTTCATTCATTACTGAAGTTCTACTACAGCTACGAAACGAGGCTCTTACATGATTGATGTCAAACAGTACTGTAGAGGTGTGGTTTGTTTGCGAGGTCACATAATATGTCACTATATTGTTGTGTTTGTCCACTAACGCAGACTGATTGATCAAAGCAGCAGGGGGGTCAGGAACTGTGATTCGGACAACCTGCAACGAAGACTGTTTAGGAAAAACTTTTATCTTTTGCTTTTGTGTGCATAGTAACAGCACACAGTCCCATAGAGCAAACCATTACTGAATCTACTTATTATTATCTAGAAATATTACTTGATATTTAAAAGCATTTTTCAATTGCAATTAGTTCTAATTTACAACACTAACTTTTAATCCGGATACAGATTTATCATGATAAATCCTCAAAGAAGATTAGGTGAACTTGTTCTTCAGTAGGTGATCTTTAATACTTAACTCTGAACCGAATAATAAATATAATAAGCATGTCAGTTCTAATTTGAAAATGGTGCTATTTTTAGTGGATATACTGTTTCTTACCTCTGTTTCTGGCTGAAGAGCTAACTTCCCACTGACGATGAGGGCAATGATAATGATGAGCAGTGTGGCAGTGAGGCTGCCCCAGAACACTCTGTGAGGAAACCTGGAGGAGCCTATGGGGCCACAATGCTAAGACGAGACCACAGCACACATACGAATATTAGATTCTTTACTGCAACTCCACTATTATTTAGTCCTGAGATATTTAACATGTGAAACTGCAGTTTTGTGATGGCTTACCAGAAAGAGATACATTTTTGGACTGAACAACATGGTCAGTTGTGCTTCTCTACTGAAAAAATTTAAGTGTTCAAAAGACGACCATTCTAAACAAGTGCAGCATAACTTCTGCTGTATTCTACTATAGTTACATCTACTGGCAGAGGGAAGCAAGTCTGTCAACACTACTTAATATAAGGAAAAAAGCCATTTATAAAGCTTATTGACTCTCACCATGCATTGTGGATCCTCCAAACTGGTTTCTGAGCGTTTCCAACACCTCACCATTCTGCATCCAGTTGCTTCACCTCACAGTCCCTGTCTCTTCCTTCTCTGCATCAGGCTCTGTTCATGACCAGGACTGACCAAGAGAGCCTGTTGTATACCTGCCCAGCTCCTCACTGCCATTCTTTAACCCCCCCACACCCCCCCCCACCAAGTCACACACCAGATAGCCCAACCCACTGGCTGCCACCCCACCCTGGACAATGGACAAAAGGGAGAGGCTTTTTTTTTGCGGACAGGGCTTGTCATCGCAAAGAGTCAGTTATTTTAGCCATCCATTGCTCTAGCCCTGTACCTGCTGACTGCCCAAGGTGACTTTAATTTCAGCCTCTGTAATGAACATGGACATATCACATAATTACAGTTAATAACTTTAATATCCTTAATATCCTTGCACACACTCAAGCCTTTGATTCTGAAAATATGTTTATTTATTTGATCTCCATATGATGAATCTTTGTTCAAGGCAAAAGGGAAAAAACGGTACATTTAAAGGAGTTGAAGTGACTAAAGATGCAAACATGAATGTGAAACTGCAGCCAGGTAAAAACTTATTTCATTCTTCTTCTAACTCTACAGGCAGGCTTCCTTTTAACAAGGACAAAAAAAGAAGCACCTCAAGAAAAATCATATTGTGTGGTACCACTCAGGACAACACTCAAATCTCTTAACGTACACCATAATATAAGCCATTAGCAACCAATAGATCATCTAGTCTATTGGATGCGATTTTTCCAGTTTTTGGATACATAACAGAAAGTGCATTATATTCTAATTTAGCACTCTGTGAATTTTCTTAAACATATGTATGTATAATTATTTAGTGTTTACAGAGTTAGGACTATTTTGTTACCCACAAAAACTGAATAAACTAACTATAACTTTAAAGGAAAAAAGACGCTAACTCTCAAACAAGACCACAGCACCCTAACACTGTACCTGGCATGTAAGATTATAAAACATCAACATTATTATAGAATATGCAAAGACAGAGGTAGACCCAGTTGATGGAGCATATTATGAAGAAAATTTACGCTAGTGCCTTTAATACAGGCAGTATACAGTACAGCTCACTGGCAAAGTCTGATGGTATGGATATAAGTATGTACACACTCAGTCCCTTTTATAATCCTCTGTGTTTTACCAAACAAATTACTTCTCTTAATATTACAAACTAATCAACGAAGCTCAATTTGAACTTATGGAAGAATATTAAATATTTCTTTTTTTTCCCGTTAACTTCACCTCTGCTAAAACTTCCATTATGCAGAACACTTGTTAAACGGCAATAAATACTAATATTTATCCTTGTAAGGCAGGTAAAATCTCTGCTATGCTATCAACATAATAATCAGGCACCATTTTCTGACGGTGTGGGCAGCCACTCCTTTGGTGAGCCTCTGCATCGGCTACAGTTGACACACCGGTCAAGGTCAGCAAAGTCTTCAGGCCGCAGTTGGAGCCCAGCATAATGTCCGTGTCCAGTCTGTCCCCAACCATGAGACACTTGCTAGGGTCCAAACCAAACTGGTTGGCTACACATTCGAACATGAAGTTGCTGGGCTTCCCGACCACCTGAGCCTGCCGCTGTGCTGCTGTCTCCACAGCCTTCAGAAGGCAACCAGTCCCTATAGGATTAAAGGTCACCAGGAGAAGCATCACCAACTAACATCATTTTACTTCACACTCAAAACATGCATAATAAACATGGTGAGAGGAGAGGCAGGTAGTAATTATGTCTACTATGTACTTGACAAAATGTTAATGCATTTATAAGTCTGAGTATTCTCAAAACATGTTAATTTAATGAGGCATTCTGGCCTAAAACAAGCATTTAATACATCATTTGCCATGTTATGTAATATTCTGAAGTGCAGCACTGCATTCCTCAGCCTCACTGTTTTGACAAAATTCATGATTTTGTATCAATTTTGTGTTTTTGTCTATCAGTCTGCTTTCACTGCATTATGATATTAGACTTCCTAGCTGATTTTAGCTGGCTTCCTTCTGTAGAAGCAATCTTAAAAAATGTGCTTGTAGTTTTCCATCAGAAGGGGGTTTTCTAGTCTTTAAACTGGAAGATCTCACTCTGGAGATTACTGTGATACAGCTGTAGAAGGTGAGTATGCATGTTTATCATGGATATAATAATAATGGATACATTTTTCATTTTGGCTGGATGTCCCCATAAATATGTTTGTGAAGAAAGCAGTCTATATTTGCCATTCACATTAAGCTGCTAATTCTCTTTTTGAGTTTACTTTTATTCTGATCTGTAGGTTCAGCACCTGGGCTGCTTCCACTTTCAAGCTTCTGTCTCCATATTCTGAAAGAAGAACTACAGAATATTGCCTAACTTCAGTTCTAACGCTGACAGATGCCTCAAAAAATGGTAAAACCTAAATCAGGAATTTTGAGGTTTTAGACTCAAATTCTACTACAACTTCATTCTCACCCAGAGGAGGGTAGAATTGAAGCAGTAGGCGGTGAAGGCTCACCTGGCACTGCTTTGCCCCCTTCCAGGGGCAGCCTGGTGTCCGTGTTGGTACCCACAAACTGGCACTCAGGATCGCAGAGGTACTGCAGCGCCCTGTTCAGCTTCATGTAGCTGAAATGCTCGTCGAAGCCCACCAGCACGGCTTTGACATCCGGGTCCAATGGAACGTTGGCCCAGTCGCTTTGACCTCCAGACACTGGATCTGGACCTACGCCAACCTGCTGGATGCCCATCGCTTCCAGCTCCTGCCTCATGGCGTGGCTTCCAATCAGATAGACCTTACCTTGGAGCCTGCACACAGTTTTGAGGTACATGGCAGAGCAGTAAGCCGTGCCGAACACCTCTTCCTCGCTAGCGTCAAAGCCCAGTTTACCCAGCTTGTCCGCGTACATTTTACGGGTTTTGGTGCTGTTGTTGGTCACGAAAAACACCTTCTTCCCGCTTTTCTTCAACGAGTTGATCACCTCGGGGGCTCCGGGGATGGCCTGGTCTCCTCTCCAGATCACACCATCACAGTCAAACAGTACGCTGTCCACAGATTCTAGCAACTGCTTGACCAAAGCACCGCTAAGCCGGCTGCACTTTGACACGGCCATTGGGAAACAGTAGTCGCGTGAGGCTGCCGGTTTATTCTCGTGCACTTCCACAGTGACACAGCGAGTTCAAATTCCCTCGTCCTTTCTCTCCGCCGAGCCAAACACACGTACAACCGCTAGCGGACTACTTAATTATCCGTAAAAGCTAGCGTGGCTCCTTCGAGAGCAGTGAAAAGGAGCACACTGTAAAACGTGCGGAGAAAAAAGCAGCAGCAGCAGTGAAGATCCCCTTCTTGCGTAAGTGATTCATTCGCATACTCTTAGCCACATCCCGACCTGACCTTATTGCATTAGTCGTCCGGGCACTTCCGCACCGCTTTAAAGGCACAGTAAAGCTGAAGAAAGGCTACGAGAACATCTCAGTTAGCAAGATAATTTAAACCAAAACTAAAAACTATCAACTAGAGGAGAGGTCAGGGGCATTCATATTGGACAATCCTTACTTTGAGCTTAAATTAACTATGTTTACTAACTTGAAAATTAGCTATATTCAAATACATTAGCCTACAATATATTCAGTGTAGGGTGTGAAATATGGATTAGGTCTAATTGGAATTTCACTTGGCAATGTTGAAATACCAGTAGCAATTCTTTTTATTTTAGGTTTAGGCTTCATCTGGCTCTGGAAAACCAGCACTACATGTCCAGAAGTATCAAGACATCCCTTTTGTGAATTCAGCTACCCATTGCTGTCACCTTTTTATTGTGCACAACTATCTTGTATAATCTCAATAGACCAGCATTGCAAATTGAACAGGGCGCTCAGGCACACTCATAGGCATAAGGTCACCATAGCAACAGCAAGTGTTGTGTAGTAGTGGAATTGTATTCTCTGGAGTGGAGCACCAATGAATACCTTTGGAATAAGTTGCAGAGTTGTTTGTGATCCAGAACTATTCATCCAACATCAGTAGCTGACCTCACTAATACACTTGGGGCTGAATGCAATCAAGTCTTCATAGCAATGTTCCAACATCTAAAAGCTTCCTAGAAAAGTAGTGGTAGTTACAGCAGCAAACTGGGGACAAACTCCCTATTAATACCCTTGAAGAAACGTTGGATGAACTGATGTCTACAAACTTTTGGACATAGAGTATCTATAAGACACTGCAATACATTCTAATTTCAAATTGGGAGAAATCTTGGTTTGTGGAACACCCTGTACCCTTATGTATGTATCAGTGATGGACCTCGTGAATTAAGGAAATTCACACTGCTTTCTAGGTTGAGCAGTGCAAGGAAAATAAGCAAGCTGATAAGCCAGACATTTGTTTAACCAACAGCAGATTGAAAATGTTTATTTCAAACAACTCATCCACCAAAACATCATGCAACGTGACATATAAAAATAGAGCTGGGGGGTATAAAAAAAAAAGGACACCATGTTAAACAGGAGCTAATTGTCTTTCTTCTGAGTGGGACATAAAGGCCAAAAGATCTCTCCAAGATTTTTGAGGATTCCACGGTGATAAAAGCCCCTTATTGGATTGTAAGAGGTAGCACAGTGATGTCCAGAGACAGGGTGGCAATGCTGACACCTGAGACCTTTCCTTTTAAACCATTCATTGGATGTCTGATTGACCAGAGCCAGATAACAGTGAAACATGGAATATCCCGCCAGGAGGAAAAAAACGAATATCAGGAAACCGAGCATGAAGACTATCCTGGGGAAGGTCAAGAAGAGATGCTGTAGAGAGAATCCGAGAATGTGGTGTCATTAGGGGCTGGAAATCTTAGCATCATTCAGAGTCAGAAATGTGTCTTATATGCTTTTAGTATTTGTAAGATTTAATTTTTTTAGTGGTCACACTCTAATAACAATTAACCTGTTGTACTACATTAAAATAAAGATTGTGTTTTTAATGCAAACGTCAGAACAAAGGGCCTCATTCACCAATATCTTCCCATGTTTTTCTTAAATTTGTTCTTGAGAAAGGGCCTAAGAAAAAGTTCGTCAGATTTATGACGTGTTCTTAAACCGCAGAATTGTGCAGATTCTGTTCTTGCCCAAGAACAAATCAAAAATATAAAATTAACAGTGAATGTCAGAATCTTCGTGAAAACTGTGTAGGTGGGTTTTAGGAAGAAACGTTTTAAGAATTGTTGATGAACGAGTCCCAAAGTCAATATAAGTTTTCACATGTGTATGGGGAAGGCTTACTCTTTGAGATTCGATAAAGGGGCTGCTTTTAAGGCATTTAGCAATGTGTTTGGTTACACTGAAGGAGTCACACAGCCTAAATCCTGCTGAGAGCAAAAGTAGTAGAACTGTGGTTTGACTTGGATCAATATCTGCTTGTAAAAGGTTCCAATTTTGGAATGTTATAAATAGAGATGCACTAATAATTCTTGGCCAAAACAAAGAAACTCAAGGTACACTTGACCAAAAAAAAAAACAAAACTGAAATTCGCCATTTATTTATGCCTTTGAGCAAAGATAAACATAAAACTACAGGGTAATAATTTCACTTTTATTATTGAAAATTGAGCTGACAGTATATTAAACACATACAATAAACTTACGCTTACGTGACTACAGCATGTTGGCTACAGAATATGATCAAGAAATCAAATGTCCTTAACAACAGAGAACGGTTGGTCAGTCAAGCCAATGAATTCCACTATTTAGTTATACTTTGCACTTTTTTACTGTCGATTGTGAATTTATCATTTTCATAATACTTCAAATTATTTGTTAAGTGACAGATTGACACTTCGTTATAGTCCTAATTAATCTTTTGGGGGCTTTTCTTGCAAATTTTTTGAAAGTCCCACTGTTGACCATTTTTGGCCGAATGTTTTGGTGGCCAAAGTTTGGTGCATCCATAGTCACAATCAATTTTAATAAGATTCAGTAAAGTAATAAACTCACTTTTTGGCCAAAATAAAATTATTTTGCTTTTTCCAAATGTAAAAATAAAAACACGTAGTGTCCTGCTTTATTGCCAATGTTGCACTACTGTGTTAGTATATAAGTAAATATTTGGAGGTTTTGCAGTGGCACACTAAGGTGTGACGTACCTGTATGACAAAAATAAGTCCAGAAGGCTGCTGCTGCCCCTGCTCATCAATGTAGTGTGCATGCATGAGGCCGGATCGCAGGACAACATGAAACAACATGTCTGCTGTCAGCACTGCAATGTCACCTGCCATGGCACACACACTCAGAAGGTACAGCAGGAAGTATCTAGTGTTCTGAGCACCGATGCAGTTATTTACCCAGACGCAGTGGTGGTCAAATCTCTGGACACATCGATTACAGACCCCTAAATACAATAAAGCAGTTTTAAAGAAATGTTCCAGCATTTTTCAAATCTCTGTATGCGGCATTGGTTACAATGCCGCATACAGATTGGGTACAGCTGACTACCAGGGACAATAAATTCAATGCATCTTCTTGTACATAAAAAGAACTGAAAACTTGTTAACCTGAAAACTGACTAATAATATAAGCCACTGGGCAGTTGCTGAATTCTGTAAATACACATTTGAAATATGACTATATAATGAATTAAAAAAATACAACTGTCACACTATAATAATATAGATCCTGGGATAAGACAGATATGAGAAAATGTCTAAACATAGCTGTTTTGAGTTTTATGCAATTTTTAAACAAAGAAGCAGCACAGTTAAAAGGTTTCTGTTATCCATGTTTACTGCACACTTCTAAGAATTACTTGGCTAGTTTGCATTGTAGTCCATGTAGTTACTGAATAAAAGGCTTTAGTGTGTAATAAGCCTGGGATGTTGAAGGGTTAATTTACAAATACCTCTTAATGAAGAATAAGCAATCAGCTTTTTTTTTGGATTTTTCCCAATTTTCTCCCTAAATTTGGTCATATCCAATTCCACCTACTAGTTAGCACTCCCCCAATCACATAATAACACCAGCGCTAGCAGAGCGAAAGCTAGCACAGGCTTCCTCCGAGACTAGTGAAGCGGCACCACATCTTTTTCGAACTGACACTAATGCAACGTCACTGGACAGCTGAACGCACTCAGAGGAAAGCGTCAATCGCCAATTCTGTTGTCAGCTAACAGACCCGTGCTCACTAGCATCGTACTAAGTGAGAAGTGGAGACAGGGAGCACCATCCTACCCACCCAGAGAGAGCGAGGCCAATTGTGCTCTCTTGGAATCCCGGCCACAGATGGCTGTAGCATCACCAGGGATCGAACTGTAAGATATGGGTCCTTTAAGAATGTTTATTTTCTAGAACAAGCCAAGGTTAGAAACATCTATGAAATAGCCAGGGACGTGTGGCAATGAGAGCAAAGCAGTCATTAGCAAACACAGAAAGGAATACTCTGGGCTGCTAAGGAGAAAAGGACTCTGGTCTGACCATGAGGAAAAACAATGGGATGCATAATGTTTAAGTGTTACAAAAGTTCAGAAACTAGCTGAAGGACCTACAGTACATTGCAAGATTTTACACACCTTAACTGTTCTGTAACATTCTATAATAGAACTTATACTTACTACAGTGTTTGGATCTGGCAGGCTTCACCAACTGACATGTAGGGCACACAGCTCCCGCTTGAAACAATTTCTCATCATACTGGTACACCTTCAATTGAGCTGCATGATTTTTCTTTGTCAATGTACCTGAGAAAGAAAACAGAAATTTAGTAGGGATGCAGTGGTTCTACTAGAACAAAAGGGAGGACATTGTTTGCTTACCTGGATCTCTACTACAACAGAGGTAGAAGATGTAAGTCTTTAGTGCAAGGAGAACATATGGAACACACACGTTGACTAAAGTGGTGTCCATCTCCAAACAGAACCCAAAAACCTCATAGGAGTATTCTGCATATACAGCAGCCTCAAGTATAAGGTGCAAGTAAATGAAGAAGTTGTTTCTGTCGCAGAGGAGAAAGCACCATATGTAATTAATATCATGAAATAAAACAGAACAGCACTATAACAATATGGATTTAAACAATAAACAGACCAACCACAAGAAACCAGACAGGGCATGATAAGCTCATAGAGAGATGTGACATATTTTATTCAGGTAAATGAAATTGAATTTGGTCACTTTACGATGTCATTAGCAGCCAGGAATATTGCAAAAGACAGCTGTTATGAAACTTAGTGTTGGCAAAAGAGCACAAAATTGGCTAATATACACATGCAGAGACGTTATTTACTGTACAGCTGCAGTATTTAATATGTTTCAAATAGCAGCATTTTAAAAGCATCTACGCAAATGTATAGGAAAATCTAGAATAATACATGACACAATAAATAAATAATAATAAAGGTTAATCACCAGATAATAATAGATTCTTACCTCTGGTGGAACAGTCTATGCACAGTCCTGTGGCAAATGTTCTGAATGCATTGCGGAATCCACGGAGAAACAACCTAAGCAATATAAGTTTTAGGCTTATTTTACAGCTATTATTCAGCCACTCTAAATTATCCAATAACTACTATGGATCTACGTCCGTTGTCACAGCGAGAGTGAAGAACTGAAGGGTGGACTTACACAGAACATAAACCATCAGCAGGCCTAAAAGTAAACTGTAGTGGCACTATGTACTTATAGGCCAGCTGAGCACTGTATTTTTTCCTGAACGTGTCTTGTTAATGTATGAAGACTATAAAACACTGCTTTCACATAAACTCATAATATAACATTCGGATGTATTACGAAAAACCTCTTTGTCTACAGCTTCTTAAAAATGCTGTGTATGTGATGTGTCCGCTGAGTGGCTCCTTGCGCTGAGAGCTGAGCTGTACATACCTAAAAATAAAGCATGGACTACTCCAGTCGTTTCATAAAAGTGTTAATTACAGAGATCTACATACAGTGAAAACTTACAAGAGTGTTAGGTTCTGCAAGTAGCTACTGTTCATTCGATTACCGCCAATACAATAACGGTAATGTTAAGGCAAGGCAAGGTTTGCTAGCATTGATATTTGCAACGTTATGTTAGCACCAAGTTAGCAGTGGTGTGTATTAACATGTTATGGCAACTCAAGCTAAATATTATTGCAGGGTTAGTGTAAGTTATCTGCCAAGGCTTTTAGTGATCTCTGATTACAGAAGCCTGGTAATACAGCTAAAATGTGTGATGTATTTTTAAAATTGGTCATTGTTTAGTTTGTAAGTGGACTTAGATGTTAAAGGGGAATGCCTCCAGTTTTTCTAAATTTCATATAAAAATATATGAAAACAAAAATATAGAAGACACTTGTAGGTTCACCAGTGGTTTTGGACAGTATTCTGCTTTTCACAAAACCTTCTTTCTTTTGCAACATAAAGTGATAAACTCTGTTACGTGTAGTTTCAGACATTGCTATATTGGTTTCCATCCGCGTATTTTACGTGGATTTTATATTGAATAAAAAAGACTTCCTGGAGACAGCACATATAGAACAAAGCTCGCATATAAGTTTGTTTTATATGAGTTTTATTTTTTGTACAGAGCTGACAGAAATTCACATAATTCGTTTTATTCTTTTGAACGTTTAGTCTTGTTTTCAAGAAAAAAGTGTTGTGTGCATCGATTTGCAAGAGCTGTGTCTGTTCTAGCCACTTTGCTTTTAGATTCGATTCAGGTGTAGGCCTGAAAATCGATTCAGTTTTGAACGGTTGGACTGGTTTTTCTTTTGAATCGTTTTCGCGTTTTACCCAGTGAAACAGCGCAGGGTAAAGCCTGGGGAGGAGGAGGTGGGTTTTTTTTTACAGGCACAGGACCCGGACAGCAAAAAAGCTGTTCTGACTGATGAGAGTGTTTTAGTAATGTCTGTAGAACATTATTTAACTCTCACTACAAATATTTCAACGTAGTATAAGCTTTGTGTATTTGTGGGAGTACAGCGCCACCATGCGGACACTGCCGTGCTTACCTGAGTGAAGGTATCGTACAGCCGCCCAAAAGGAGTCTGGCGCTGCCCTGAATACCTACAAACTAGCGCAATGCAGGTGAGCACAACCACCACGTAGATGGAAAAAAGAGTCAGAAAGTCCATTTCTGACCCGCAACACTGTAAAAACAAGATACGCAAAAAAATAATTGACCCAGTCTACTAACTACTGTGAGAAGCTGTTTTTGAGGCTGAACCTCTCCATTTGTAAAATTCATATCAGAGTAAAGTTAGCGAGCTAAACAGGTAGGAAGGCTGATATTAGTCAACCCCGGCCAGCAACACAACTAAAACTCAGCCTGATTTAATTTAATTGAATTCATTCGTTTAAGCAAAATACACACTGGATGCACAGTGGGTTAAAAAAAAGGCATAAGTCTGAATTCTGTTTTACCCTTTTTTCATGTGCAGATCATCCTTAAACGTTTCGTTGGTGGGCGGTTTATTTCCTCATGCCTTGCAATGACGAAGCCAGTGAAAACAAGAACTCCATTACTTCACAGCTTCAATATAAAAGTCTCCAACTAGAGACACAGTTTTCTGAATACTTAAAGAATTGTATACTGAATTAAAGACGTAATAAACAATTATATAATCAAAAGAAATATTGAATACTCCTAGAATTTTTAAATAATGTCCATATCATACATATTTAATTCAGTTAATTAAAAACACTTAATTCATTTTTAAAAAGCACAAATTTGAAGTAAAATCCATTAAACTGTATAGCTAAAAAGTGTGTGGTGTTCTATGTTAGATTTTTTTTATTTGAATGTGAAGAAAAGCTTGAAAATTACATGTAATCAAAGAATTTCAACATGTTTATCCAAGGTGTAACTATATAATCTAAAATGTCATCATTTTAGACCACGCAGAACAGGCAGGTTAACATGCTAAATAATTTATGATTTATGTAATAAAGCAGACAATTGCATCATTTCACGAAATATGCCTCACCCAATAACACACTTTGTTAAACTTGTAGAATCTAAAACTAGGGACATACACACCCACACACAACAAAATATTTCCAGAAACACACTTTATATTTGTAGCGTAACTTCATGACCTATGAAATGCTCATTACCAAATTCTTTGCTGATAGGCCTGTATGTGTTCATTCATACATAAGTTAAAGCCTTTTACAGACTATTTCCACTGTTTTGAGGGAAATGTAATGAGTTGATTGTTTCCCCTTATTTTACAGTATCAGAGCAACTCTAGGTGTACAACAGCCTTAGTCCAGGCTCAGGTTGCCATGGCTGAAGCTTTAAACTGAAGCTGCAAACATTTCTCAAGTTACACTATGCTTACAGCACAGCACAGGTCATGCCTTAAGGAAAAGCCACCCCGGAAAAAACCTTCAAGCACATCACTATCAAAAAACGGATAGATTTTTTAAAAAGGTATGTGTGTATCTCTACCTGCATCTGTACACTTACAACATTTTATCATGGAACTAATGGACAGTGTTCTAGCTGGCATTGGTAAACATATCATATGTGTTTCTTTGAGCATCATTATGGCTAAATGTGTAACACAAGAAAGTGAACCGTTGTTCAACTTGGATGTGTTTCAGTTTCTGGGTCTGTCCACGACTCAGTTTTGTTTTGGAAAGGGGGGGGGGTCACCAGGTATCTACCTAGAAGTATTTCAGTTAACAGTTTTGTGTTATGTTGAATAGGTACTTTACAGGTATGTTGTTTTTTGAGGCTGTGGGGACACCTTCAAGAAACCCCAGCTGATAATTTAGAAAGTAATAGATAGAATAACACAATTTTTCATCTTGCCTTAATCATGTAGAGACATCATAAATGCAGTATTATTTATCTTACTTTTAATCATGCTGAATTTAAGGTCACTTGTATAATGTTATTACAGACCAAAGTGCTCTAAATGCATCCACAGCCATAGAATTGATACACTTTCTTTGAAACACCAAACCATTTCTCTGCTTGATGGTCCAAGAGGCTTTTGGACTGGTAAGGTGAGACATTGATTGAGGAAGAGTGTCTGTTTGGAGATAGAAGCGTTGCCACTAAATAATTTAAGTAGTTAGCCCTGTATAACTTGCCTTGGTCCCTGGCCATCTGCAGGTCTGTGCTAATGAGACTGTTCACTAGCATGCTATTGTGTTTTGCAGCTTACAACTGATTGGTTTGGACTAGCCAGTGCTGCTCACTTTGTTAAATATTAGCCTAAAACTATCTGGTCACTGAAACCATATTTGCAGTTTAGTTCTCTCAGAGTAAATCAGTCTGCCGTCCCAAGTCTCTCTCCAAGATACATGACAGAATGTGCTCCTGCCATGCGGTCAGGGGGATCTTAGGGATGCACCATTTTAATCTGCCTAATCCAGAGCATGGGCTTTAATTGAAGCGCTTCTGTTCAAAGCGGTGTGACTGTGATCCTCACGCAGACGTTCTAATTAGCCACCATCGTCCTGCTGGATCCCCATGCTGATACTGGGCCACTTTCCATCCCTTGGAGAGGGAGCTAGCTGGCAGAGTATGGGAGGAAGGTATTTATAGAAAAATGGGGCCTCACTTTACCCTTTTTTGGAGAGAGAATTATTAAGGATCTGTGCTACGCTGTCCCAGTTTCACCATGTTAGCTCTGCAGGCAAGACTGTCCAGACTTAGCCAGAGATGCAGAGTCAACCCAGCGAACAACAGCAGCACTTTGGCACTTTGTGCACAGTCACCCTTGTCTTTTTTTTTAATGGCACTACTCTGCATGCTTGACTTTGGCAATGGGGGCATGATAAAGCCACTGAATGGAGGTTCTGTTGAACGTGTTTAGCAGTGACTCAGGTGGGAGAAGAGAACTGGATATTTTTGCCTTTGGCACTTGTTGAACTTGTACAAAATGAAGAAATTCCTGCAGAACAAGAGAGGGAGATACTCTTTACGTCAACAGAAGACTGGCTCTCGATATTCACCTAAAGATTTCTGTAAGTTCCAGTGCTATTGCTTGATCGTGAGCACTCAGAGGATAAGTTTCCATTTAGATGTAACGTGCATAGTTGGTAATGTACAACCATTTATATTAACATATATAGTCATAGATTTGCATGTAGGTTAATGGGCCTTAATGCTAATTTTTGCATTACCTTCTGTAATTCTGTTAAGCCTTTAAAATTCAGAGTTAGGCTGTCCCTGGATTGCCCTAAATGCACAGCATCATGTTTTTTTTTAATAGATTTTGTTATAAATAAGTGTGTTGCCAAATGAATATTTGTGTAATTCCAGCATAAATGTTAAAGCGCCATGTATTAATGTGTTTCTGATTATGTTTTGGAGTATGAAGCTGAGCTGTGGGAGCAGCATATTGACTGCATTCTGAGTGCTTTTGGATTTCTCGGTTGTGTATTCTCAATGAGGTCAATGACAGCAGAAGGTTTGAGGAGTCAGCTGAGACTCACTGCATGAGAGGCTGGATCTCACTCTTAAAGCACAGCACTTGTAGGAAAATCTTTGCATGATCAATACATAGCATAACAAGAGCAAATGTCAACACTGTCATCAACAACAGCTGTCATTAAAAGACTGAGTCTGGGGTTAATAAGTTGACTAGGGATGGTACAACATGAAAATTGTGGTATAATTACTAATTGTGATGTTAGTGAACAAAATTATCATGGTTTTTGGTTTTGGTAGTGTTGAGTACCAATTTTGTGATAGTTTCCAAATATATTACAGTAGCAGCTGCTAGAATGAGTTTAGGTACTTTGAGACAGTTTCAGGTACTAAATTATCTTATTACTTTTATATTTTTATAATAAACTGATGTTTGCAGGAAGACTGTAGCAGTAGATTTTTTACTTCCATTGCGACTTTTGGAATTATTAGAATTTATAGCAGTATGATTATCATTACAGATGGCATGATACCACTTTTTTCTGATATCTGTATTGAAATCTTGATGATCTTAATTGGCCAGTCAAATACAAATGCAATATGTCTTTTAAAAAATCCACTAAGCTTTAAAATGAGCTATTTTTGAATGAAGTTCTACACTTAAGATGTGCATATAAAAGTAGACTATCATACTCTTCTCAAACACTGTACTACCCCACAGGAATAAGTACACAGCTAACAACATCAGATCATCCAATGTGAGCATGTGCTATTTCGGGTTAGATTTGATACAGGATTTATTTACTTTTTTCTCTTCGTTATTCGATCCAGCATTTTGGCTTGATACTGATACCTGGTATTGGAATGGTGGCATCTCTGTCACTGGGTTTTATACTGCAGGATAAAACCAGTAATCGTCACATCCCTAGTTGTGACATCACAGATAAACATATATTGAAGGATAAGGAAGGTACATTTGTCTTTCTCCTCTGTTACAGTCCTCAGCATGCCAACATCTAACCAGGGCTGGCCAGAGGAGTTTGGCTTTCAGCTCGGGGGGAATGGGCCCAGCTATATCCTTTCTGTGCAGGAGGGTAGCAGTGCTCACCTGTCAGGCCTGCAGCCTGGAGACCAGGTGTTGGAGATTGAAGGGCAAGATGTGTCCACTCTTGGCCCTCAGGCTCTAATAGCGCTAGCCCAGATGCAGAAGAACATCCCACCCAGCATCGGGGTGGTCTCCAGAATCCAACAGGTCAGAGGTTAGAGGACCGTGTAGTGGTTACATAATGTCCTCTACCTTTCTCGGCTTATTCATTTACCTTTCTGTCTTTTTTTCAACAAACCTCACAACATTGTTTTAAAATTTACAAACACTAAATATCAGCCAACACCAACTGAAGTTTGTTTCTTTGGTTTTTAAGTGGAGCTACAGGGCTAATGTAATGGAAGGAAAACTAACGGACTTATAGTCACCAGGTTAGAAAAATGCACGCCTAAATCATCAGTTACCTCAAGCTGCATTGTTAAGTAATCTCAGATAGACACTGCAAGACATACTTTTAGCTAGTATGTCTTGCAGTGACAATGTTGCAGATTGTCATTACCCACAATACAAATTAGTGATCATAAGCTTCCATCACTTGTTGGCTATTAGCCTTATTGCTCTAGTGCAAAACTGAGGAGAAGCAAGCTTTAGACACCAAACATGTTGTGGGTAAGACATTTTGGCTGAGGGGAAAATTATATTAATTTTAATTACCAAACTATCACTTTAAGTAACTCAATTGTCAATGTAACATAACATTTTAGGACTTCAAATAAACAATCTTTCAACTTTCACTGCCTCTGCAGATGGATATCACCCCAGGCCCTGATGGTCGCTTTGGCTTCACTATAGTGGGAGACTGCCCCCTGCTGGTGGAGGACTGCTCTCCCTGCTCTCCAGCTGGCCGCAGTGGTCTGAGGGCAGGGGATTATGTTATGGAGGTCAATGGAATCCCCGTGAAGCAGCATGAGATGGCTGCTGCCCTGATAAAAGCATCGCAGGGCCGCACGCTACGTCTGGGAGTGCTGTGTATGGGCAGTCGGCAGAAACGCAGCAGTGGCAGCATAGACGAGTGCCAGAAAGGCAACGAAGGCACGCGATTGGACCGCAAACACAAAGCCCTAGAATTCAACAAGAGGGTGAGGTCACAGAAAAGCAAAGATGTCATAGAAATGCAGCCCCTTTCTGTACCGATTTTAACAAACTCTCGTCTACTTGGCCTCATCATTCCCCCTTGTGGGGATCTCCGATGCCATCTTAAGGGCCATCCCATCACTTTGTTAGCTCAAGTGAAGTACGTTAAATGAGCCCTCAGGGGGGCGAGGGATTGAGTGCACAGAAGTGTTGACTTGCGCAGCAGAACCTACCCAGAAATCATTGTGACCTGGCGCATTTCCCTTTTCAAACTCCAAAATACGAGTCACATGACATTAAAATCTTTCGGGAGCAAGGCGGCTGCAGTCTGAGGTCAGACGCTGCAGTTGCTCATCATCTGCTGCAAGAGCTAAAACGCTTTGTGACATCAGAACATCATCATGGTTGGCTAGAATCTCTGACGACAAACGTGACGCGTGCGTCTCCTGTGTTTATCTCTCCAAAATGGGATTTCCTCAATCTGGCATCTTATTTTTTACAAATGGCCAACAGGCACTATAGTTTTTATTTCTAGCATTTATTTCGAGTGCTTCAATTTCGTCTGGCAAACGCCACAAGATCCATTGCTGTGACATGCTCAACTTAAAACAATGTATCATGATTAGAAATTATGTCTGACTTTGGCCAGCACTGCAGAATATCACCTGACATTAAATGTCACATGACATTAAAATCTGCAGGAGCAAGGCGGCTGCAGTTTTTAAAGGCAGGTGCTGCAATTGCTCTCCATCTACTGCACAAGCTACAACATGCATTCGTGATGTCAGAACATCACCCTTGTTAGTTGGAATCTCTGATGACAAACATGACGTGTCACGTATGGCACGTTTTTATTCCAAGAACATCAGATCCGTTATCTCCTATGGTTATCTCTCCCAAAGGGGATGGCATTTATTTGATTTCCTCCTTCTGGTAGCTCATTTTTTACACATGGCCACCATACACTAGTTTTTATTTCCAGCAAAAAAGCTGTAAAACAGTTTTCAGGATTTTGTTATTTAAAAAAAAATAATGCATTTGTAGGTCATAATTTATTCATTAGATTTCCTGTCACCTTCCTGGCTTATATGCAAGTCATAGAAGTAAACTACTTTAAAATGTGTAATATATCAAAACAAGAACATTTCATTTACATGACTGCTACTACAACTTTATCATTTTACTGGCTAGTTATCTAGCATGCTAAAGGCAAAACGGCTAACAGCACAAAAAAAAAAGGCGCTACATCACAGTTTTGCATCAAAGTTTATTGCCAGACAAAGCAGTTATTATTTTGTTTATGTTGAGTTTTAAGTTTGCATGGCTAGCCAATTAGCTTCCTGAGGCTAACCTGGCGAGGGCAAATGCATTCTGTTTGAGTGTCCCACTCCTCACTGGTATTGAGTGAAAGTATTGAAAATATTGGACCATAGTTTTGTTGCTTAGGCAGTTGGCAGAAAGGTAATCACACTCAGGGATGTCACAGCTGGGGGATAGTGGAACTCATCAGACTAGGCCCCTTGATGGAAGAATCACTCAAGGGGTTTGCACTGCAAAATACTTGCTTTGGTCATAATGCAAAATACATAGTTTCATACATACATTTTAATGTACAGATCATGTAATTAGTTTCAAACATTTTGTGAACATATGTGAGATTGATATGTGTGTTTCATGACATTCTGCTTCAGATTGAGGAGGTGTTGGGGAACGAACCTGTGGTGAAAGAGAAGCTCTTTTCCGTGCTGAAGCAGTTTGCTGCTGAGAGAAAGGTGGATTGGCTGGCCTCTGTTCTTCCTGACATCCTGACCACTGAGGAGCAGCAACAGCTCATTTCTAGCATCAGGTAGACACCCAGTGTTTGTTCAGCACCTTGGCTGTGTGCTACTTTTTAACCTCTATTTTAGTGCCTCCCTGACCTGAAATGGTTTAACCACGTCTGCAGTGCTGAGTGACCACTAGAGGGCTGCAATTTTTAAAATCTTTTTCCTTGTAGTTCAGCATCTGTGTGATTATATGAAGACATTGCAGTATTTTCTGATAATACTATTCAGAATTCACGTAAAATGATCTGCATAACCGATTGCAATGTTGTTTTTACCTTTTATCTGTATAATATTTTATTATATTATAATATATATATATATATATATATATATATATATATATATATATATGTGTGTGTGTGTGTGTGTGTGTGTGTGTGTGTGTGTGTGTATTTAGAATATGGTAATTTCAAATTATTCTGGCTTCTTTTGCTACAGTTTTTGTTGCTCTGTAATGGGGATAAATGTGTGGATTTTTCTTAGCGTTAGCCAGCCTGGTCTATAGAGCTGTTGATAGGCTGGACTCCCTCTGCTAATGTAATGCACAGGGATAATCCACTGGCTGTCCTGTGTAGGGTTATGAGTTTATGAGTGAAATTCTCCTCTTAGCACATTAGAACCCACAGGCCAACTAGGTCAGTGGTGTGATGTGGCACTGGCCACTAAATTCCATAGCTGATCAAGTGCTGGCCTGCGCCTGACACAATCTGTCTGCTTGGCAAGCACAGAAAAACAAACAGGCCCTTCACAACTGAATGCAGCTTGGAATGATTTGAGAATGATATGGCATTTCAGTGAAATTGAGCGAAAGAGCCAACTGTACAAAAGATTGCTCTTCTAGGGCCAGAATACTATAAAACGCCTATTAATCCTTTTGCACTTCTTTGGAATAAGAATTATGGGGTTTCTTTGATGGAGAAGAAACCCTAAGAAAATGGTTTCTTTAATGTAATAACAGTTTGATTATTCTCATATTTAAGAATGCACAGCTATAAGTAAGTTTTCTTTTGTGTTATCTAAGATTATAGTCTCTGTCACTAAGTTTGTAATCCTCTTTAGGAGCGGTGAAGGGCAGTGAATGTGGACATCAGCATGTGCTCAGCAGTTTAAGGCCCCTCAGCAGTTGGGGGGTTAATCCCTGAGTTTTGTCTTGATAGGGAGATGTATAGGACATTTCTTTGCTGTCCAAAGAAAAACATGTGTCTCCAAAATAGTAATTTTACTGGAGAAGAAATGTTCTTGACTGTTAATGTAAGTTAATGTAAAGAGGTTTTATTCCAGGTGATTTTGGATCATTTCTTTTGGTCTGTTCATCATGAAATTTTCTATGTAAATATGTAAATGTAAAAGACAACTGCCTTGTTGAAATGGTGTTGAAAAAAAAATCAACAGAAATGGAGATACATGTCTTTTTGTATAATAACGATACAGTACATTTATATAATTACAGTGCTTAGACCCTGTTTGTTCAGCCATTGCAAAATAACAAGAGTACTCAAAAAAGACCAGTCAGCTGCCATACAGTGATGTTTGTAGTGTGCCAGTAAAGATGTGACTATGCTTGCAGTCCTAGCCTTTTTTTATTTTTGAGGTATGTTCAATTCCCAGTCCTCAAAGGGGAATTCCACTGATAATTCTGTGGTTATAATGTTAACAAAGCCCTAGAGCATGGTTTGATATGAAATGCGTTTTTATCAGATTTACCACTATTTGACCATCATAATTACATATAAAAACTTGTGACAGACAGATGACAGACACATGTAGGTATGCTGTTCATTATGGATAGTAAACAAAATAAAATAAAAAATATTAGTGTTGTAGACATCATGACCCCTGGTTTCTATAACCACCACTGTAATGAAATCCATATTTAGTATAGTTTGGATTAGTACGCTGAATCATTTCACATCAAACCACTGAATGATTCTAGTTACGTCGCAGTGATTGAACTATGAAGAAATTTTGAAAAATTGTTAGAATTTCTGTTTAAGTTAGAATTATCTGTCTTAATTCATTAACACCCACAGCAACATATGTAATTGGACAGGATATTCAGATGAGGTCAGTATTGAGGCTGATGTTGCGATTACAATGAACAAAGGATACGTTGTGCAGGCCTATTCTTTTAGAAATGTAGCAGTTCTGTATGGCTAGTGGTGCATGTACTGGGTGTGCTGATGCAAATACACTGAAATAGTGATGGAATTGTGCATATGAAGATACAGCATAGTGGTTCCCAAACCCTGGTCTTGGGGAACTCGCCGTTCTGCACATTTTAGGGTTTTCCCTGCTCCCAGCACACTTAATCAAACTGTGCACCCCTTAGTGTTTTGAAGTGAGTGTGTTTTAGCAGGAAATTAAAATTAAAATATACAAGACCAGGGTTGGGAACCTATGGTATAGGGTATAGACTGGGGTACTAAAAAAGATACTGCATTGAGAGTTATGTTTTATTTCCCCAGCTGTTACTCAGTATGATTTTGCTTTCTATTTCTCACATACTGAATAATTTCTGGAGTCCTTTTTAGTGTCATGAACCTGAAGCTTCCATATTTGAAGCTGCTCTAACATGTACAAAGTAGCCTCTTGGTTTTGAGCACGCTGTTACTGCTAATGCTGAGCGTTTACTAGAAGTAGTGTGGCACTGCTGGTAGACGTTTCAGCAATGCTTTTGTTTTTACATGACTTATAAGTGTATTTTCTGTGTTTTTAGTGCCACACTGCTTGCAGCAAACGGCCAAAAAAGTCTCAAAGCTATACAGCCACCTAATTACATTTTATGTGGGTTGTCTTTACAATATTTTCATTTTTCACTTTAAAGTATTTTCATACAGCAAACATTTTGTTAACTTTTGTTAGCTTTAAACATGTCTCACTGCCACAAGTTATGGAGAGTATCTATTTGCATCATTTGTACATTGTTGACATAAATAGAGTGCAAAGGATTGGAATTGGATTGGGTCTAGAATAATCATGTGGATTCCAAAATATTCCAAATATGCCTATCAGATCCTGGACATCCCTAAATGATAAGTGGGCATTTTTCAACTGCACAAAGTACCAGAACCTTTGGCACAAGAACTGTGCTTTTTCCACTGGCTATGGTTCAGTACTGAAAGTTCCAGTTTATGGTTTTTGGCACCTGTTCAAGATAGGTGCCAACATTACTTTGTGAGGTTGTGTTAGTTAGGAAGCTAACATTATTAGCATTTATGATAGCCTCCACAGAATGAGAGTTTTTGCTCATATTATTAGGTTTGCTTACTATTCAGTAACTACAGGGACTTCAGTGGAAAGCTATTCTTAGGTTATACTCTCTTAACACTCAAACACCATGAACACTCAAAAAACCCTTTGCATGATTAAAGGGTTCTTTGCATCATGAAAGGGTTCTTCACATTGATGACCCTTTAATCATGCAAAGGGTTCTTTGAGTGTTCATGGTTCTATATAAAACCATTTTCTTTACTAAAGAACCCTTAAAGAAGCATCTTGTTTAAGAGTGTAGAACCTAAGACTAGCTCAACCTGTTTCCACTGAAGTCCCTGTAATTACTGAATAGTAAGCCTTAGTATGTAATAAGCTTTGGAATTTAAGGGGTTGAGCTAACTAGCAAGCAAGGCAGCTAATTAGCCAAATTAGATGCTTTAGAGTGGAATAAAATGACCAAAAAGACAATTAAGTCGTTAATCATGTTTTTGTGATGGTTCCAGCTGTCCCACAAGCAGGTGGAAAACGAACTAGAAATAGAAGTCTAAGTTACTTTGGTTCTCATTTGGGTAAGTTTGTGTTTTTGAATGTGCAGTGGAAAAACACCCAAAATGATATACTTAAATGCATCCTTGAAACCATGTGATGTAGTGAAAGATTTGCCAGCAATATTTTTGACCAAAGCTATTTATGTTTATAGGAAGCCTTGATTCATTAAAGGGGAACTCCGGTAATTTTGCAAAATTACAAAATTATTTAATGGTTTAGATGTAAACCAAATCATTCAGAGTGGTTTGGTGTGAAATGCGCCCTTCTAGAAAAATGTATCGAGTCAGAATTGTTCACCATTGTTGTACTATGAACCAGACGTCCGATGTGTTTAATGGCTCTAACAGCTACATCCTGTTAAGTTATTACACAAAATGGTTATGAATGCATTACTTGATACCCGAGACATTGTTTTGTGATAGTTTTGTTATAAAGTTTTGGCAAAAAATGTATTTGTAGTATAAACTATTACTCCAGGATTACCGTTTCCTTTCAAAACCGCAATCAATGCGATCGATGCGTGCAAGCTAACGTGCTTTTGTTGTTACTAGCCTGTAGCTACAGCTTTTAAACACAGCTAATGCCGGCAGCAGCTTTTGTTTACAGTTTATTTTTACAGTTTTCCTACCTATTTTGGAAGATGGAGAGGACTTTGAGGAGGTGTGTTTCCAAAATGTCGTAGAGCCAAATCGGTTTGACACTGAACACACAAATGAGTTGCAGTGGCTTGAAAAACAGAGAGCCAAAGGAGAACAACCCAGAGCGAATGGAAATCGGTGGCATCAACAACAAACTACTCTGCTCATCAGTTTATGAGGTAGGATAGCGAGGCAGATAGTCGTTAGACAGCTAACGGCTAACAGTAATATATGTACGGTGGCTAACGAGGACTAATTTGTTTCACTCACAAATGTTTCTTACCTTAGTGGTGTTGAGTAAGTTAGTCTTGGTCGGTGAGCTTGTTCGACTTTGCTATTTGTATGTAGCTTCAAAACAAGTAGCCACAACTTTAGGATTTCTGGTATTTGTAATGGCAACAAAAAAAATTAACCGTACTGTATTTTCTCCATTTATATTTGCATCCTGGTACAGTGTGGTTCATCACCACTCTGAACAATTAATCAACAAGGTTTAGCTGTGATCTATCACAGCTCCTCTGATGAATACTCACATAAGCTACGAGTTTTGTGATGGAATGCCGCTTACCCAAACAACACGAAACGTGTGTGGGATGGAGAGGTACATGCAGGGCATTGTAAGGAAAAAATAGTACCCAAAGAAAATGTTATTTTTCTAATTTAGCAGTATTTTACTATTATCAGCTTAACATATAAAAACGTATATACACATATAAGTTCACTTGTCATTTTGGATAGCGGATAAAATGTTGATGTTTGTATTGTAGACCTAACAACGTCTGGGTCCTAGTACTACAATGGTGGAAAATTTTGACTCAATAAATTTCTCCAGAAAGGCTCATTTCTCACCAAACCACTCTGAATGATTTTGTTTACATCTAAACTATTGAATGATTAAGTAATTTTGCAAAATTGGTGGAGTCTCCCTTTAACACCCACAACCAAACAACTGTGATTGGGCAGAGTGCTTCTGTGATGTCAGTAATTTGAAGGCTGATTACAATCAACAAAGGATGTGTTGAGCAGACCTTTTATGTTAAAAATGGGGCACTTCTGTATGGCTTTGCAGGTGCATTGGTGCAAATAACTTGCAAATGCTGATTAAAATATGCAAATAAAGGTGTAAGGTATGGATGGAGCGAAAAAAGAGACTATATGCAATGAGAGTTATTTTCATTTCTCTAGCTATTACTCAGTTTGATTTTGCTTCACATTTCTCACCTACTGAACAAAATCTGGGTCAGCTTTTTAAGCCTCTCTGAGTATAATACAGTTTTGTGATGGCCTACTGGGATCCTACCCAGCCCTCAATACTGATACTCTCTTTAAAATGGTGATGGAAAGTAGTGTTCGGCTCTGCTTCTCTCTGCAAGCATTGGCAGCCTTGGCTAGTCACAGACACACTGAGGTGTTAAAATGATTTAAAAATAGCATAGACGACTTCTCATCCAGTATACTTTTCTGCTCAGGCAATTGTGATTAATTGCATACTGTAGTTTTGCTTTGAAAGTCAGTGTATCTAAAGTCATTATATCTAAAAACGTGCTGACTGTAAAAGTACAGAATGTACAGCTATGGAAATTTTCTGTATTTTCACAGCTTCTGTACTTGACAGTCAGAACAACTCTGGATATACTGTCATTTGCAAGCTTGTAGTATTAATATAGTTCATATATAATTCTCATAATTCTCATAGTTAACATACACTAAATGACCAAATGTATGTTCACACCTGACCATCAAACCTATATGAGCTTGTTGGGCATTCCAAAACCTTGGGCATAAATATGGAGTTGCACCCTCCCTTTGTGGCTTGTTGGCTTGTTGGATGTTTGTGGCTTTTTGACTAGGCTGAAATCTAGGAGCACTATAACCTGCATAATCTGATAAAAAAAAAAAATTAATAAAAAATAGGCCTGTGAACATTTTTCAGTGGGTCCTAGTGGCGGTGCTGAATGATTTTCAGGTGGTGCTTCAGGGATGCTCCCCTAGTGCCACACCTAACTAATTTTAATATGACATTGTTTTTAAAGTCTCAGTTGTTACAGGACCAAAGCTTTTAGTGGTGACAATTTCTGGCTTTAAAGGGCCCATATCTTACATTTTTCTTATATTTTATTTTTTCCGCAAGGTCTGCTTGTAACATTTGTGTGGTATTGTGTACCAAAAATGGTCATAATTCATGTTTACATGACATTATTGTGCCTCTAAGATGGATATAAGATAAATGAGCTCTTTTCTGATTGACTGCCCTGTATTGTGCCTCATTCAAAAAGCACCCAGAGCTGAAACACTCCTTAGAACTTCACTATGAATGGGCAGGGCTAAATTGCTGCAGACTGAATTGGTGCATATATGTAATTGAGTTGGTTCTTGTGATATCAGAGAAACAATCAATTTAAAATGGGCTGCTTAGTTTTCATATGTGGACTGTAGACGGAGGTGTGAGTGGTATATTTTGAAACTAACAATGTTTACATGGTACTTAAAACTCTTTTTTTCACAAAGGTGAGATGGTTTTCCATGATATGGGCCCTTTAAATATGTATGGTAGATAAGAGCTAATTAGATGTACTAGCAGTAATTGCACTAAATTTACTAGCTCTCCAATTAGCCAATTCTGCTCTGCGCTGAAATCTACTGAACACGGAAATAACGCTGTGCAAATTAGTCTATCAGTGAACGCATCTTAAAACACTTTAATGCTATATAAAACACAGTTACTAACTTGTTTAACCTTTGCTAACAATGAAGCATTGAATCCTTGTCTATTATCACTCTCAACCTTTTTCACATGGTCTCTTGTCATTGCCCTCTTTCTCTTTCTTTCTCTCTCTCTCTCTCTCTCTCTCTCTTTGTAAATCTCATGGATTTTCTCCTCATTATGCAGCTCTAAGCTTTCGCGGGTCACTATGGACTAGCTGTGCTCTCCTGACAGTTTGCTGCTGATGAGTTCTAGTAATACAAAGACTGTTCAGTTGCCTCCTGCTCTGTTGCAATATAATTGGGCAGCAATATATGCTGTAATACATATCTATACATATGGGTACCTTGTTTTTCTTCCATTTGATTCAGAATTAATGGTAGCCTAAAAGAGAAAGATGAGTTGCTTGGGGTGAGTATTTATTTATTCATTGTAACTTTCAGACTGATGACTGAATTTGAATGTTGGAGCCTGTTGCTGTGCCCGTTGGGTGAATCTTGGTTGTTCATCTGTGGATTGGCAATATTGATAAAATTCAGCAGCAAGAGTACTGCTACTCAGTGGTAAAGGAATGCTATACAAACCTGACAGAGTTCGTTTTGATTTGATTCTTTTGTTTAGGGATGTAGCGATATGGGAATTGTGGGCTGATGCTGTTATCTGCTATGCGAATTCATGTACATATCTCCAGTGCTGATGCTGATGCCAAGACATAAATGTTTATAATATGCAGAAACAGGGACTAGATCCACCTGTATTAATACTTTAAACTCTTAAAAAAAGATTCTTCAAGGATTCTTTGGTAAAGAAAATGGTTCTATAAAGAACCATGAAGACTTAAAGAACGCTTTGCATGATGAAAGGGTTCTTTGCATCATGAAAGTGTTTTCCAGTTTGATGGAGAATGTGTTGTATATGGTTCTAAATACAACCTTTTTTGTAAGGGGTTCTATACAACACCAAAAAGGGTACTTCTATTTTTACAAGCTTGACATCTTTACATTAGAAAAACCCTTTCTGGTGCTATGTGTAAAAAGGGTTCTTTCATTGTTTACGGTTTATATAGAACCATTTTCTTTACTAAAGAACCCTTGAAGTACTGTTTTTTAAGAGTGTAGAGAAACAACATTTATTTCTGTATATTTAGGGAATTAGAGAACAGTATTGTAAACATTAACCAGATTAAAAAAATACAGAAAGGAAACTTACTGTTTGTGTAGTTTTAATGTATTTTGAACTGTTTGCTCAAAACATTCTGAAGCACCCAGTGATATTCAGTGCCGTGCCAAAGTCATAGCCCACCCTTTCATTTATTACATTTCCAGTGAAACTGGCTATTAAGTAATTTCAGCAGATAGTTCTGAGGAGGTGAGGCATACTTCAACTTGCATAAGGAAAGGAGGAATCAAACGAGAATAAGTGAAAAAAACAGACATTTCCAAAATTAGTTGAAAAAATCTTAAAAGATTAGAGAAAGTGGGCCTCTTAACAACCACGTATGACCTGAAAGACCACAATAACTGTCACAATCAGATAAACAGTACCTAAAACTTTCATCTTTGAGAGATAACAGAAAATTTAGCTCCACTCTTGCTTCAAATCTAAAAAAAAAAAACGCAAGTGTTTCTGTCCATATTTACACTGTGAGAAGACAGCTTAATGCTGTGGGTCTGAAAGGATGTGTAACTGTCAACAAGCCCTTACTGAGGAAAAGAAAAAAAGAAGAAAATTTGGATCAAACAAAAAAAAGCTGCTGGTTTTCTTAGAACAAAGGACTGGCCACCCCAGAGTCCAGACTTCAACATCACTGATTGTGTTTGGAATTACTAACCAAGCAGTTGGTTGCAAGTGTAGTAAGATGCACACTTTGTATGGCAACCTATCATTGCTGTCTGCTTCTCTATAACTTGTAAGTTTTACTCCTCATGAGTCATGAGATGTCAGCTGGTTCCCTGATTGCATCATTTATGGCTGGAGTTGTGTACTGAAGCATTTTCAGATTCTTATATTTTGGAAGGCTATGAATTATTGACTAATCATCCACTGCTATGCACTAATTCTGCAGTTTGATTGCTAACTCTCATTTGATCAGCACCATTAAAATACTTTTCTGTGAACTTTATATGCTGTCTTTTCTGTGACATAATGTGGTTATGACAGAAGTTAGCGTCTATTCAATCTAAACTTCTATTATTTCTTGCAACTGTGCTCTTTCCTTAAAATAGATTAGCTCTAGATTTGTTGACTATATAATGAACATTTCTTCCTCTACTACTAGGATATCAAAGAGAGAAAGTGCCTTCCACTGATACATGTTTAATGAAAAGACAAATAGATATAAATTAAATACCAGACTCATAGAACTCTTCAGAACTTGGCTGTTAAAATGTTCTGCACTGTGATAAAGCTTTTGACACATTTTGCTGGATACTTCCATTATTTCCTGTAACATGATATTTCCTATGAAGTAGACAAATGATTGAATGACTCATTGCGCGATTCAAAAGGCTGATAATAGATTGTGGAGGCACTCTGGATGAGCATAGCAGGCTGTTTGTGCAAGGCTCCTTAAACTCTTAATCATCTCTCACTGTGCTTTATTGGAAAGCTCTTGCCATTAATGCATGAAGACCCTGGGCGCCTCTTGTTTAAGTCAGTCTGCTCAACCTGGCATATGTAATGTGCACCTGGAGGCAGCTTGGGATTGTGATGGAAGCTTTCAGCACATAATAGCTTATTTGCATTTTTTTCTAAATGTCTGTTTTCTAAATGAGTATATTAGTGAAAACGTATCCCGTTAAGTCCAGACGTCACGTATTTATTCATCTAGTTACTTTAATACTCGTCTGCACATGCCTTGTGTGCATATATACTATTAATATAGTATAATATTAGTTATTAGTCATTGTGTGTGGCTATGGGATTTGGCCAGTGATGACCTGAATGGATTTTAGGTCATTTATTTACATTCAGATGCTGAAGTTTAGGTGCCTCTGGTTAAATTACATATTTTGTTGATTTTCAATACTGAAATTAATCCTACAAGGGAAATTTGTCATTTTCCCTAAGTTCACCCAGTCTGGGAGCAACTACGGATGGGTAGTATTGCGATATTCTATCATTATTATGATAAATTATGTCACAGTATGCTTTAAGAGCATATCATGGATTTTTCCAACGTAAAGAACTCTGACCAACGTCATTACATCTAATGATAGCGTCATTAGTCCTGTTTAATTGGATCTATTGCAGTTCCTTATGTGAAACGTTGAATAAAAAACATTGAATTATTAGTTTCTGATAGTATTTGCCTAACTGGTTCTTTATTAACTGTTCCAACCTATCAAACCTTATAGAAACATGCTGTGATGAATATAATTTGTTGTGAAAATGTCTTTTAAATATCGTGTTATTGTGTTTTGGTCATATCGCCCGCCATATAGCAACACATCGTTCCCAGGAGAGCAGTGCCACCTGGGATAGTGGGAGGCACAAGGGCACAACCATATACACAAATGTATGTCCAGTCAATCCTGGGATTTCACCTTTCAACCTCTTCCACCACTAGTTTATTTATTTGCTGAATTTAACATATTGGACAATAAAACATGGTTGTGATTAAAATAAGTGAAATGTGGCCTGTGCAAAATTTTTTTGTTGATTTTTTTTCCCAATGTGTTAAAATTTCACATTTAGGTTTGTTCCCAGTAGAGAATTCTCAATTTAAAAATCAATATAATTTGACCTGGGATGTTCAAACATTTGTATATGGCGGTACAACGAATCTTGTTTTTTCTTAAATGTCAAAAATATAATAATAAACATACTGTTTGCCAAATTTGTATTTAATTGGTAGGCATTAAAGCCATGGTTAGAGGTGTCCAACACAGTTCCCCTACTCAAACACACCTAATGAACTTGGCAATTAACAGATGAGTTAAATCAGGTGTGTTTGAGCAGGGAAATTGCCAGCCTGTGCTGGACACAGACCTTCCAAGACGGCATTTGGATACCCCTGGTGTATCACCACGAAGACACATTCTGATTAGACTTTTTGTATGTTGGCTCTGTCCAGCTTGCTTGTTTTTTTTTGTATGTCAATAGACCCCATTAGTCGCTTATGTTTAGTGTTAAAGGAATATTCCTGTTATATTTCTGATATATTTCTGCTAGGTAGAATGAATATTTTGAATGGTGAAATTAGCATTTTTGAAGAAGCAGTTGCTTCTGAGAGATGGCTCACTTCCCACTGAGATATGAACGGAGAGAAAATGAAAGAGAGAGAGAGTGTGAGTGAGAGAGAGAGCGAGATATACTCCCACACCTTTGCAATTGCTGTATGCTGGCATCTGTACTGGGAGCTTCTGCAGTGATAGCTTTAGAAGAAGAGAGCAGACACTCAGGCTGGTGCTTATTGGAATTTTTCACACCTTTCTACAGAAATCTCTCTCCTTTTGCCTGTAACATTTGGCTCAGCAGGAAACCAGAATTATTCAGAAATTATTCAGCTTTTGAGAAGGATCGGCCATCATCTCTGATACTAAAGGACACGCTGTACTATTGTGGTTAACTAATTTTTAAAAGGTGGAGTTTTTCTAGCATCTTCATCTGTTCAAAGGGAAAAGATTCTGTGTTTTCCCTCTCATACCTGTTGCAAGCTCTGGCGCCAGCTGAAGCCTTCGGATGGGGAGCGTGACAAGCTGAACTGATTCTACAGCTAAACTTCATGGCTGTTCACAGCTGATTTACGCCTTTCCCTCTTTGCTGCCTTTCTCTCACCATGTTTGCTAGGATCTTCATCCCCAAGAAGCACCGGCAGCGCTTTGATGAGGCTATCTCCCAGAGTCTCATTAACCGAGTGTGCCGGAGCAGGAGTCTGAACGAACCAGGCCAGAGCCGCCTGCGCCGCAGCCGTAGCCAGGACCACCACGAGCGGGCGCAGAGCTCCAAACGGGCTAGTTCCGTCCCTCGGGACAGTGGGGAGGACCAGGAACGAGTGCAGAGGAAAAGCACCTCCGGAATCCCCAGTATCCCTCCGACCGGACCCAACCAAAGGTATTTATATGTATATATACACACACATGATTAAACTGCCTCATACTGCAATTGTGATACACTTTACAAAATATTAAAAATGCATTTAATAAATTAATAATAGTGTGATTTATCTAAACATCCACATAAACACTCGTGTGTCACTGTGATCAACAAGGGTACTCACTGAACACAGGAAAAAATGTGGTTAGAGGGCTCCTGAGATTTCAGTACTATAAAAAGAGTATTATGATATTGTGTTAAACAAAATATATATCTGCATATATATGCATCTCTTCAAACACACACACTAGATATATATATACATGTGTGTTTGTAGAGATGCACAATATATTTTTTGTTTACATAATATATATATATATATATATATATATATATGTGTGTGTGTGTGTGTGTGTGTGTGTGTGTATGTGTGTGTATATATATATATATATATATATATATATATATATATATATATATATATAAATATAAATATAAATACATATATTTATAAAACATGATAAATCAGACTAGGCTGGACAGTGCTTGTGAGAGAATTATGGGTAAAGCAAAATAAGGAGGTTGTTGAATTACTGAAGATAATGAAGACATTCTGATGAAGCTTGTTTAGTCACATATCTGTGACAAAATTCACTGCTTTTTTATTGGAAAAACATCGCAATTGAGACATGTAATTAGCTGAACAAAACAATGTAATTAATCACAAATAAATAATTTAGTCATTTGACAGCCCCCCCAGATGCTTTGCATATATATTTACATACATATATACATACCTTACATATAAATGCATACCTAACCACATACCCTGACAAAATGGTGAGAGCATAGTAGTGAAAGTATTATTACACATCTTGCACTAGACTATGTGTTACTGTTTGGATCCACTTTACCTTGAAATCACACTACTGTGGCTGCCTGTGTGTTTTTCTCTTTGACACTAATTTGGCTCTTTTGGTTTAAGAAGCTATTCAGAATGAAACACATGGGGCTGAATAGGTTGTGCTGTACTTTCACATTGTTTTTCTGAAACATAACAACATTAAAAGTGCTTCATTTTTATGTGAGATAGTATACTGTATGAGGCTGCAATCGGTCTTTTCATGAAAACATCTATGTTGTCGCCTCACAGTGTGTAGAGCATTGAACATGCGTCATGTGTAGGAGGGTGTGTGTGTGGGTGGGAGAAGCACTGTTGACATATGTCTCTTTCAGTACTTCACACTCTCTAGGTGGAATGAAGCTCAGAGGAATGCATTTGATTGTTCAGTATTTACACACATTTACACTTAAAAAACGTCATGTTTCACGTGGTCCTCACCTCTGTTGTACCGTCCAACTGAGCATTTTACAATACAGCATACATAATCATCTAAGAGCTTCATAAAATAGCAAGTGACAGCTCACAGAATTAAAGCGGAGATTACAGATTACTCCTGCACTCTACATAACATCACATGATGCTGCTTAACGATGCCTTAGTTGAAGCCACAGCACTGCAGAACCTCATGTACTGTAACATCTGCGATGTACCTGTGATCAGTCACACATAGTGTGAATAACTGACCTTCAGGTTGTTTACTTTTATTTAACTCGGTGTTATTACAGTCCAATCTCAGTGATTCCTAGTGAATTTTTTAAAGCTTATTAAATTTTGATTATAAATTGTTTTTAGGCAAAAAAATTATTTATAGCAATTTTTTGTTCTGTTTGCTTTATTTATTTATTTTTTTTTAGGAATTTAATAGGAATAAAACTACTACCTGCAGATTAAGCCATAGTTAGTTCAAAGTCATGGTTCTCTCCTGTCCTAATGTACTTTTATTTATATTTGTTCTAAGGTTTCTCATGACCATAAATGTATATGTTCTTAATAGTTAAAGGTTGTAGACATTGACAGACAATGAAATCTGATTTTTCTCCACATGTAGATCATTTTACATGATGTCAGGATGGCTTTATATGCGTGTTCTGTTGCAGCACTTCAGGAGCTATTGTTTCCTTTCCTTGCTGCTTATGTAATCTCTATACTGGAGTCTGCTGCGTATCACGTACCATTGATTGCCTTCCACCCTTTAGCCTAATCTATAAATCTACATTTGGCTGAAGTAGTCCGCCTTATATAAATGGTATGGGATACTCGGCAAACGTGCTGCTTTTTCCTATTGCTGTTTACTCAACGTCTTCAGTGTCTTCTCGAGGAGTTGCCACAGCAACGGAGCAGCACGCTCTTTGATGTAGAAATGTCAAATGTTCTCAGTAAGAAGCAGACAAATCATCTGCTCTTAAATGGCTCTCGCTGCGTTTGCTAGTGCATTGCCATCTACTTTTTTCTATTTATTGCTTTGCATGGTGTGTAAGCAGCAACCAGAAATAGAATCTGGAATAAATCTGTTTGCCGCTTCAGGACGGAGAGCATTTAGTGTACGCTATTCCGTTTGTGGAGATCTGAATGGAAGCATAACAGCTTCAGTCTGCAAATCTGTTAGCCTTTTTGACTGTTTTTCACACGATACGTATCTGATGTTCTCTTTGAAGTGTGTGGTAGAATAGGAACCTTTTAGTTCAGATTTGGGCTACTTTCATGTAAATTTCATGAAATTATTACAACCCAGTTGCTTGTTTAAATGAATGAAATAAATCTGATCTGATTATTATACAGTACTTCGCAAAAGTCAGAGACCATCCTTCATTTATTTAATTTCTAGTCAAAATGGAAATCATTTATTGGACAAGAAAGAAGCAGAAAAGATTCATATTTTCATTACTTTTTGTGTTTGCTATTTGCCTTCCATTCTTTATGGGAGACTTGCTTTCAGTTTTTCAAAGAAATCTGCAAGGATATTTTTCCACACTTCCAAAGCTCAGTCTTAGAAGTTGGTTGCATTTCCTGTTTCTTGCAGTCCAGGTATTCCCAAACACATTTAATGATGTTGAGGTCTGGGCTCAGTCCATTGTTCTGAGAACACTAGCAGCTTCTTTGTTTGATTTTTGTTTGATTCTTTTTCGTCTATCTCCTGTTCTCAGTAACGGCTTCTTGACAGCTACACATCCTTTCATAGTGTGCAGTTGTCTTCTTACAGTGGAAGGATGGAGAGAAACACCTTTTTTCAGATCTGTAGCAAGAGTGGAGTTTGATTTTCTCAAAGCTGGATGCTGCTGTACTGAAAGCTGAAGTATTGTTTATCTGATGGTAACAGTTTTGAAAGTCTGCCAGGTCTTGCACAGTTGTTCAGAGTCACATTTTCTCTATATTTTTTAAGATATATATTTTTTGAGCTCCAGTTTGTTTTTTTTACTTTCGACTTCCCCATGCCTTATGCAAACTGATTATCTTATATCTGATCTCCTCAGAAATATTTTCGCCAAAATTAATAATTTGTACTTGGAAACTAAATAAATGAGGGGTGGTCTCTGACTTTTGCACAGCGCTGCATGTAGTTTGCCGAATTATATTACCTAACGCAGTGGCTAAAATTGTTAAAGACCTGGTCACCTCATCAAGTGTTTATGAGATGATATATAAATTTCTTCCAAATGACCAACAAAATCACAATTTTCACTGTTCTAGTTGTTTTGTTGAAATAGTGTTGAAAATGTTTTGGAAGCACCAACTATCATCAGCACCAATACCTTTAGTTTCCACATTATAGCGCATCGATGTGAACATAACCTTTCACTGTGACTTTCCACCGTTAATTATACGCTTTTATCTGAATAATTAAAACCTGAAATGTCATAATGATTATCAGGATTAATACTGTGGTATATCATTAAAACAAGTAAGTGTGTCATCCCTACAAGCATCTAAGCAGTATTGCCTCAAACATAGTAAATTTATGAACCTTCATAGTGGCTTTCCCCATTTTTTAGGATCATCCGTGTATACAGAGGAAAAAAGAGCTTCGGGTTCACTCTGAGAGGCCATGCTCCTGTTTGGATTGATTCTGTCATTCCAGGTATGTATGTTGTCTATCCATCACAACAGTGTTCTTATGTTTTAAACTAGACTACTATTAGAAAGAAAACAACAAAGGGTCTTAAGGTGAATACAAGCGGATAGGGATGCATAGCCGGAATCAGACAGGATTGGAATTGACTAAAATTTGCTCCTACACGTGACGGTGATCAGCCTATTTATTTTTGTTTTGGCCAATCTGTCTAACAATTTTATGATATAAATGATGTTAAGTACACATGCTTTGTTTGACTGCTGTTTCTAAACCTTGGCAAAAATCTTGCCTATTACTTTAAAAAATGACTGTAGTAACAGCCAAAAACATCAGCCTTTGGCCATAAAAAATATGATCTGTATACCCCTACAAGCAGACTGTACATTATACAAAATACAAAAAAACAACAGTATCTACAGAATGTCCTGTGCACAAATTCTCTGTCATGTCACTACAATGTTCATTCTTTAATGTGTACCATTGTGGCGAAAGCCTGAAAGATGTGGAACAATACTGAAAGAGAATGGAGTGGGTCGTGGTGTTGCTAAGGCCAGTGTTGGGTACATTCTGTATGGAAGTGTGGATGATTGTGTGTGTGGGGCTGGAGAGGGGGAGGTGAGTGTGTGAGTGTGTGAGTGTGTGTATGACGATATTCGCCCACTTCAGGCCTGGGCAGAGGCTAGTTAGCACTGACTCAGCCGGGCCATGTGGGGCTGCTTATGGAAATATGGTAGGCGTCCAATATCGTGATAAAGAAACCGAATACAAACCCTCAGATCCAAGACTGAGGAGTCTTCATTTGTTATTTGTGTATTTCTGTCTGTCAACAAGATAACAGAGTGGAGCAGATTTACTAACGTTTTGCACCGTCTTAAACTCCAAAAGCGGCTGTCACAATTCTGTAAACAGTGCTCATACACTTTTATTTATTTTTCATGGGAAGTAAAACACTTGCCACTCCATGGGAAAAAAACACCTACCTGCATGGCGCATTATTCTTAATTTGATGAAGGAAATAAAAACCAAACTTAATTGTTTTAGAAAGACAATTCTGTAAACTTCTATTTGTTAATATTTAGAGTTTATTTCACAGAACTATCCAAGAGCAGGTTTTGTCTAATTAATGATCTGAAAGTTTTCTTGTCCAAACTATTGTTAAAACACATATTGGAAATCTTTCACTCTGCAGTTCCTGCATTAAAGCTACACCTTTGTTACTCCTGTGTGCTGTGGCTTCTGTGCGCTGTGGTTTATGTGTGCATGTGGCAGAAATGTCCATTCTTTGATATACTGCACGTAAGAGTTCGTGTAACAATTATCATACAGTTCCCAAAGAGCCAGAGAGCTGTCAGTGTAATTAATCGTAGATTTTACAATATAACATGGTTTTCAAATACATTAGGCACAGAAATCATCACAACAGCACAAAATGAATGTATTTCAAAGCACAATGTAAAAAATAATTACTTAATTTCCTTAAATGTTTAACAATGTAGTGTCCTATTTTCACAAATATATATATTATTATACTAATAATATCTTCACACACTTTCTCGTTAAGTAATAGTATTTTTTTTTTTTTATTAGACAAAATATTGAGAAAGTAAGTAATTATTTTCTAATGAGTCAGAGTTTGAACCTGAAACAAAGAGGGATTAAAAACTTTTTTCTCTTGTCTGGAGGAAACATGCTTTCATACAAAAACACATGGTTACATTGTGCTGCTCGTTTGTTCTTCATTTGCATGGAAGTTCTGCCCCTATGTATACAAGTGGAGCACAGCACAGGACAGTGAGCAACACAATGATATATTATTGTTTTCGTGATAAATTGCATCACAATACGCTTTTCTGAGGATATCATGTGCATTGCCATCACTTCTCGAGAACTGAGCAACTGCATGTATCATAAGACAGACTTAGACCAATTGGAGCCTGTAAACAAGCTGTACAAACTGCATAGTAAAAAGGAGCTAATGTCAGGGCATAATGGCATCATCTTATTATTTTATTTTTAACGATTTTTCGTCCTATTCTTTCTTCAGTAGTTTATCGTTGCAAATGTTGAATAAATGTCAGTTTTTTTAACATGCTGCTCTGTTGTGCTCATTCCACCTTGTTTACAAAGCTCAGAACAACTAAATATCATAATACATACTGTGTATTGTGAAACATGCAGTTTCATGATTTGAAATTTGAAATTGTATTTATTACCCTTACAGCAGGGCTGGACTGGGAAGTAAATTCAGACTTAATTTCAGCCCCCTACCCCCCATCATGACCCCCCCCCAAAACCATGACTAAGCCTGCTATCAAAGTTACGAGCGAAGGCATATTTTTGAACAACAGTAAACACAGATTATCTCTTGTAAATACATAGGCGTGAACACGTCAAATACGCTGTAGCTAGACTAAGAAGTGGAGTGACTGCTAGTTGGTTAATTAGCCATCTGTAGCCTTAGTGTACAAGTAGACGACCATGCATTTCACTCTCTCAGTTGCCCACAAATAGCGCCCCACTGGAAATTGTCTTGGTCCTATCAATGGCCAATCCATTCGTACCTTACAGGGCAGTTTGATGTTTTCCCAGTTTTGAGATTACTGATTCCACTCTTGTAGGGCTTTGATAATTAGCTGGTGAGTTGAATCAGAGACAGCTGTATACAGTCCTAGGCTCTCCAGGGAAGAAACTTAACATCACTGAATTATGTAAGAATAGCAACAGCTGTTAATATACAGCCCATAATATATGTGTACTCAGATACAGCAGGTTAAGTGTGTTTATATTTCACAGTATGCTGTGCACTCTATGTGCCAGAATAGACACTTTACTCATTATATCTTTTCCCATTCCAGACAGCCCTGCGGAGGAGTGTGGTCTTAAACCAGGAGATCGCATTCTGTTTCTCAATGGCCTGGATATGAGGTGAGTTCCTCAGTGTGTTCCCTCTACACTCTTTTGTCTTGAGCTGTAGTGAAGTCATACTAAAATAGAAGAGCACGAGCTATAGCTCTACAATGCTACATAAAGGGAAATTCCACCATTTTTTATTTCTGCATAATGTAATAGTTGAAATATAAACAAAGTCATTCAGAGTGGTTTAATGTAAAATCACTCTGTGTTCACTGCAAAGAAACGTAATAACTCAGATTTCTTTAAAGTGGTGGTGATAAAAAAAAATAGAGATTGTGAACTCCACAACTCAAATATAGCCATTTTATTCACTATCAAAAATGATCAGTGAATCAACTCATATTTTCTGAGTTTTTATATGTAATGTTAATAATGTTAAAATAGTGGTAAATATGAAAAGTATCTTTTGTCACTATTTTGCCTTACAGTATTGTGTCCCTCTCCACCTTGAATAGATTTTTAAAAAGTACATTTTAAGCCAAAAGTTTATCACAAATCTATCATAAAACATTGTCTCAGGCTGGTTCTCTGGTTCCTATCACCATCACTGTGAACAATTTTGACGCACTACGTTTCTCTAGATCGTAGCATTTCACACCACTCCACCCTGAATGACTTTCTTTACACCTTAACCATTGGATTATACAGAAACAAGTGAGGTCCATCACAAGTGGTATGTAAAGTGACCACTGTTGTTACTTAGCATCTGCTGGTCAGTGGAATGATACACATATGGTGAAACGTGCTGTAATCAGATTTAACAACACAGGAAGGATGCTTTTCAGCCAATCAATCTCTATGGTTGGAACTTCAGTCCTGTTTATACCATTCATCTTGTTTGATTTGATCACAAGTGGACAGTGAGACCTGACATTTCTAATCTGTCTCCAGTGACCAATTATGATTGAATTTTGTGACTGAAGACAGGGTGCTGCACACGTGTACTATGCCAGTCTCTTGCTGTTGTTGTCAGACAAAAATGTGCCATGAGTCCTTGTTTGTGTGCATGAACGGTTACAAATTTTTAGACTGCAAGGACTGCTAACGTATAAAACAGTGATTTTGAAATATGGACCTTGAATCAAGAATCCAGTCCTGGGTTTTGTAATTCCTGACACTAGGGGGTTGATTAAGGTGGTCCTTTGTTGTCAGGGATGCATCAAGATGCCTTAGTGTTCACTCTAGAAATGTTATGTGGTCATATGTATTTATTGTTATTTGATATGCAGTCTTGGCTGCTCAACTGTATATGGGGTAGGTGGAAAATCATGTAAATGAGATTTTTTCCAAACTATTGTACCTTTAAAACATGGCCTTAGAGTGTAGAATCCCTTTATTGGATATTTTCTTTTATTTGCTCTTCAGCATTTTATCAATCTGCTGGAAAATAACCTGTGTTCAGTAATAGTATAAACCTTCTCACCAAATATTGAAAAATTACATTATGTGGTGATTTTGAATTACACATTTGTGCTCCACTTGGCTGAAACGACTGTGTGTGGTTTCCGTCTCATCCTGTGAGTGGCCTGGTGACCAAGCTCGATAATGAGGTACCGTCAGTGCAGGGGTGATATATCTGTGTGTGTATATAATGAATATTTCAGTGATAGAGTACAAATTTCATGAGAATTTGACACACTCCACTGCTGTCCATGGAAACAGCAGAAGTATCACCAGTCCTCTCTTCATAGTGATTTTTCTTTGGAGTATAATCTAATTGTACACTATAAAACAGCTAAAAAAAAGTGCCAATGTATTCAGGACCAATGTGAGCAGAATTAATGCATGCAGTATCTTGCAGCTAAAAATAATTAGGTTTGTTGCCGAGCCACAATTTCGAATGAATAAAACATTGCTATCCATCCATTCATTCATCAGAACATATTACAGTTCCTTTTATTTCTTTTATTACAAGCTGCTAAAGTTGTTACATATTCCCCATAACACTGGCATAAAGACAAAAATTAGGCTACCTGCTATGCACTTACTGTGTGTGTAAGTAATAACCTTAGAGAATAAACATTTAGTAACTCATACTGAGCTACTTTATTCTGTGCAAATAGGAGGGGAATGCACTGTTTGTTATGCAGAAACTGACAGAAACTGACAGATGACGACGTATTGTTATCACGAACATTAGAATAGAACTGAAAACCTGTTGACTGAGAACTCACTCATAATAGAAGCTAATGGGCAGCTAAGTTCTGTGAACCAGCATTTGAAATGCGTGACTAACACAAATTCAAAACTAGTGCTTTTACACTCTAACAATAGAAAGACTGTCTTATCAGAGCTTTTCTTATGAAGTTTTATCATTACAGCAACACTGAAAAAAGTAGTCCGGATACTTTCGCTTTGTCTTTGGTTTTCTGGTGTCCATGGCGATCAAGCAGAGCACTGCCAATACCACAATGCTAGTAATGAATTACTACAAATTTTCCTCTCTGGAAAATTATTCTTATCTCTTAAAGAACGCATTAGACAGATTTACAGGCTAATTTATGAATAATGCACTGTACGCTGCAGACAGAGGAGGTAGGCATGTTGAAAAAAGCTAGAGTATTAAACCGTATTTTGGTGTATGTTTAGGAACTGCTCCCATGAGAAAGTGGTGTCCATGTTGCAAGGCAGCGGTGCCAATCCCACTCTGGTGGTGGAAGAGGGTCCAGCAGTATACCCCTCATCAGACTCTGAGGCAGAGGAGACCCCCCCAATGCCCCGCTCACGCTCCCCTGCTCTCAGCTCTCTGCAGTGGGTTGCAGAAATCCTACCGCCCAGCATTCGCGTACATGGACGCACCTTCAGCCAGCAGCTGGAGCACCTCCTCACCCTGCAGGAGAGATACACCATCTGCAAGGCTCTGGAGACCTTCTTCCAGCATAGGTTACACCAATCATGCTGTCTATTCTCATGCATCACCTGATGTAATACTGCAGACATTCAGACACACTACTCCCACTCTTCTATTTTAAGAATATAGCCATAGGGGACATACCTGTTTAGGGGCATGGCTGAAGTATTGTTTGACTATTAAAAATGTTCCATCAGTATTGACTGCCAATAAACCATTGATAAATATAAGTGGTTTGTTTTCTGTTTCAGTGAACAGATGGCTCTAGTATGAAGACAGTCACTTATGTCAGATAATTTTTTTTTTATTTGATTTGATTGAAGCTTTACAGTGAATACTATGCTACAAGGAGTTGGTTTTAATGTTATGACTGATTGGTATATACTCCATCCACATTATTGAAAAATTTAGAAATTGAGAAAAAATGCATAGTTCAGGTGCAGAAAACATGCAGAAATTGCGTTTTACAGCTATTCTGAAAAGTGGTTAAAATTACTGTCACTGACAAAATTTGAATATTTTTTTCAGATGCTACTTTTTGGAGCATTTATTCAGGAAGGTTTCTGTAGGTTGCTTTGTGGAGAATGTTTGTAAACATTGCCCCAGCAATCTGCATGTCAGCTCAAACATGACAAAATGCATTCTTTGTTTTCTGATCCTGGCATCTAAGAACTCTGTTGAATTAATTTAGTCATTTGTATGTTTATAAAACACCAATTAATGCTTTTCCATACAGCTAAAGGGCAGTAGATATAGACAGCAAATAAATCCTGAAAGCAGAGATAATTAACACTTACTGAGACTAACCATGCTTTCAGCACAAATGTCAGTGCAACGCGTTCCCTCAGCCTGAAACGAGCCTTTAGCTTCACGGCTGTGAAGCCAATGTGCAAAACATTCAAAAATAGCTTCAGCTTCAGGCACAAATAGATGCACATAGACAATATGGATCAATCTGCGTGGGTTCTTTTGGATTTCTTAAATAACTCAGCTACAGTGGAAATGTGCACATAGAGTGCTCTCAAATTGTCTCTAAAATGCTTTCCCCACCTGTCTGGCCCACAGGAATGTGGACACACTCATTGTGGATGTGTTTCCTGTGCTGGACACCCCTGCCAAGCAGCTGATCTGGGAGTTCATATACCAGCTTCTGACCTATGAAGAGCAGGAACGCTGCAAAAGCAAGATCTCACGCTTCCTCGGCTTCAAGGGAGCAGGTGTGCAGATTTCTGCCTGAATTTAATGCAGTCTGTTTGGGTTTGACTCATTATTAGGTGTTTGAGTATTTGTGGCTTAAATTAGTGATGCATATCGAAATCATACCAGAACCAACAGATAATCTTTTTAAAAAAGTTATCAGCATCATACAGACGTTTAAATCTGACCAATATTTCAAACTGATATTTGATGACATATTGATCATACTCCAGAACAGCAGAACATCAGAACATATAGATGATGCTGGGCTAAGACACTAAAATGTGTGTGTGTGGGGGTGTGTGTATGTATATATATATACATATATATATATATATATATATATACTTAAATGCATGGTCAGATAGTATGTGGCTTTTTATACTGTTGCTTGTATATTGTCTGTGTTTATTGTTGTTGCAGAGCCTGAACTTGGGCAAGAAAATCACAGACGAAGCAGCTCCATGAGAGTGAGCGGGACGTCCCACCGAAACAGCATGAGAGAAAGAAGCTCAGATGACTGTATCATTGGCACTCATCTAGGAATGGGTAATTTCATACATTTGATGGCTACTGTAAATACAATATACTGAGGTTATATATATTATATACTGATAATTCATATTAGCATAGTAGCTCCCATTGTTACATGCCCAGGCTTTCATTCTCTAGAATCATTTCTTTGCTCTTATGGAGCCTTAAACAACCAGCCATGCTATGTCTGATGTTTATGGTTCAATAACTCTTCTGCTGTAAGCTGAGGTTGCAAGCACCTTTTTGCTCTGTCTGTTTGGCAGAACACCAACCTCACTGCCACAGTAAATTCCAGTCAGCCATTGTTAGTCCCTCATGATTATATTTTGTTGCTGTCATATCAAAATCTTGTAACTCCATTTTATTTGTTCTTTTTGCTTTATTTGAAAGAGCAGATCATCTTTACATTGTGGATCATGACAAATAAACCAAAATAACTTGAAATAACCATTCCTGTTAGCATTTCAGAGATACAAGGCTTTATTATGACAGCAACAGTATGCTTTGAGGGGGGGTTTCAGCTTGCTTTGAGGTGCTATGTGCTGGACAGTGCTCTTTCCCTGCCTCAGGTACTTTCACTGAGCCTCCAACTCCAGGAGAAAGACAGTGTGGGGATGGGACCTCCTTCCCAGAGTCCCCTGATTTGAAGCATGTGGGTACCATTCAGCACTTGTTTAGCACCTGTTAAACTTTCACCATTGCTTTTTCTCAGTCATGCCATTTGTCATCTAACCACAACAAAAAACCTGTAGATATCAGGAGTGTACACAGAGTTGGAGAGTGCGTATGCGGGGAAGAACATCAAGTCTCTACAGAGTCACTCCTCACCTGGGACTGAGAGCATGGGCCATGCTGAGAGCCATGCACTCACTCGCTCCTTCACACACGCTAACACAGGTACACTCACAATACCATTTGCTCCATCTGAAATCAAACTGCGGGGTCTTTTTTGATGAGGTAATGTACAGTACAAACATAGCCCTACTCAAGCTAGATTAGTTACCAGTGGAGGATCTCTTATATCATTTTTAAGGGATTTGAATAGCTGATTTGTAATTCTAAATATTGTCCCAAATTACAGGTTTACCACCATACTTCACCTTTATGTTCTTTTGTGCTTGGCCTTGTGCATCTTTTATGCCAAAAAAAACATTTTTAGACCCTGATTACTTATGTTTAACAAAACTTATTTGTTTTTGAATGAATCTTGTTGGTAATCACTTATATTACAGAACCTCCCCAGGTAAAACCAATCCAGTTTGAGAAACAGGGCTCATGACTGTGAAAGGACATTACACTGTAACATAATAAGAAAGGTAGCTATGATAAGTAACTTAAGTTCTACAGTTAGATACATATGTGTTTGCTTGACATTAACTAAAGCATTAAGTCATTACTTCTAACTTGTAACTCTATTATCTTGCTTCCTTCAGTTTGATTAATTTGTATTGTTGTCCTTCGTCCTACTTACAGTATGTTGTTCCTTATAGGGACCCGTAAGTCAGGTCTATCTTTGTCCTGGAAGGAGCCCTTCCCCAGCCCTGAGCTTTACCAGCAGACTGTCCCTTCTCCAGGAAGTGTGGACTCCAACCCCTACGTCAGCTTAGACAGTCCTCCTGCCTCCCCTCAGCACTTGGAGGAGGCCCCTAGCCCCCTGTCCCGCCGCAGGAAACTCTTCACTTTCTCCAGACCTCCCCGTAGCCGAGACACAGACAAGTTCTTAGACGCTCTGAGCGAACAGCTTGGCCACCGTGTCACCATTGTGGATGACTTCCTGGGAGGCGAGAACGACTATGAGGAGGTGTGTGTGTGCATGTAATCAGTGATATATTCACTGAGATCAAAACACAGCAGTGCAGGTGGGGCTGGGCAATATCTAAAAAATAATGTCTAAAAATAAAAAACTGGGTTGCATATTGCATTGAAAACCTGATTTTGTCAAAGTTGTGGAGGGGTGGGGGTGTGGCCAAGGCCACCTTTATATTTAGTCTATGTTTCATTACCATCATGCACTCCAAAATCCATCATTTAGAAAAGGTTGATAAAATGACACAAAAAAATGCAATTTTGTTATGCTCACAATGCAGTTCTTTACTCTATTCAAATACAAAGTGGGTAAGCAAAATTGTATGTTTTATTCTCTCCTAAGGTGAGAGTTCTGGTGCTCCACTCATTGTTTAGACACCTTTGCTGATTACATTGCCATGCAATGCCATGTGGGTTCAGTTTCCTCCTTTTCAGTGATGCCCCCTAGCTGCTTGAGTGCTAATAGTTCCCCCTGGTGGCCAGCTCCTTAGCCTGTTAAATGTGAGTGAATGAATTAGTTAGTTAGCTAGTTAATTAGATACAAGTCTGGTCCATGAGTGGTCCATGAGGTACACTGCATTTATAAAACTTATTATTAAAGACTTTATAAAATATATTTTTTGTCGCTATTGAGTAGGCACTAAGAAAGCTCAGATGAACTTTCTAGAGATAGCTCAGATGATTAGAAATCATGAAGTATTTTATTATAAGTAATCTGAACACATTCGGACACTTAAGTTGTGTGGACTATGCGTAGAATTTTTCTCAGACAGGAGGTCACAATCTGGGAAGACTGGAGCAGAAACAATGCAAAATTTGCAGCACTTCAGCCTAATGTCTTATAAATGTCCTGTAACAAATTATTTGTCAGCAATACTGGGAAACAGTAATTAGAATGAAACAGAACAAAACATTACTTTAAAATAAAACATAACACTAAATAAATTTGTAAATCTTATTTAATATTATTTAGCAAACTATTTAAAATGAGGTCTGTGTAGTTCTCCAACAAGGAACAGCACTGGGTTACTCAGTCACTGCTTATATCCAGTTATATCGCTATATTGCCCTGCCCTAAAGTGGAGTATAAAAATGGAAAGTTGTTATAAGTGGTGATATGATTGTTGTGCCTTTGCCAGATGAGTTTCCAGGACGATCAGGAGAACATGTCCCATCAGTTGAGCAGCGCCAGCAGTGAGGATCACAGCAGCGATGACTCAACATCGGTGACCTATTCATCTGGATCAGACCACATCCCACCTCCTCCCCAGAGCCCTCCTCCTCCACCCCCACCACTCCAATTCATTGACCCACCCTCTCCTATCTGCCTCACACCACAGCACCTGCCCCAGCCACCTCCTGCCTTCCAGAACCACCCTATCATCGCCCCTCCACCACCTCCACCCCGCTTCTTCCTGTCCAGCCGGCCATCACTGCACAAGGTACTGCCTACACGTGAGGAGACCAGGTTCCAGCACCCACAGCCCCGGCAGACCTCTCCACAGCCTGCTGCTGTTCAGCCCACCCACCAGCTGGACCATCCCAAAGCCCACCCCATCCTGCAGTCCTCCACACGCACATCCCCTCAGCCTTTACGTGTGTCACCCCGGCCTCCACTGAGGCACCAGGCCCAGTCCATCTACCAGCGCCAGCAGAGCTCCGCCCCCAGGAGCTCACTCATCCAGCCCAAAATCCAAAGCCACTCCCCCCAGCCACCGCATAAGGTCTATGAGAGTACACGCTCCAACAAGATACCACCACCACCACCCCCACCACCTCTGCCCCCACCCTGTGACCCCCCACCGCTCCCCAAACCCAGCCCTCAAGCTTCTGACACCAACCACATGAGTGTTAAGAGACTCCGCTGGGAACAGGTTGAGAATTCTGAAGGCACCATTTGGGGACAGGTTAGTTAGCCTGAGACAGAGACATTCTGAAGTTTGGCATCAATTATTGATGTCAAATTAAAGGAATAGTTCTTTGGCCAAGACATGTTTGGAATTCAAATTTGCTTGTTTAGTGTAAAACTGGTCCTACAAGGCTAAAATAGCCAACAAATGCTAGAGCTCAATAGTCACCCAAATAACCCAAATCATTTTTATAAAAATAAATTCCCAAACCTTCTTTCAAACCACACCACTTCATTAAGGTTGCACAGACTTGCCAGTGTGGTTTAGAGCACAGTATGACTTATTGTGAGCTATAAAAACTTCGCGACAGGCAGCCATTTCAGACAACACCAGAGCTGGTATTCACAAAGCAGGACTGATCTTGCATTGTCACAAAAACTGATCATCACTAGATCATCACTTCTACTCATGAGTTGGTGAATAGAATACAGACCTTGTAGTCTAAAGTGGCTGCTTCCAGTTTTTTTCTGTCATACTGTGTTCTAAACCACATTAAGTTTGCCTGACCTTAATGAAAACATTTTGAAATAGTGTTGGTGATGCATATTTAAAGAAACTATTTGGTAGGGGTGGGCGATATAACATAAAATATAATAAAATCAATATTATAAATATATTTAAAAATTATAATACATGAAAAAAGTTCACGATATGTATCATGATATTAGATTTTTAAAGTACTATTGAAAACTGAGTATGGTGACATTTGTTCAACATTTTACATGGTGCATTAAAGTAAATACAGTTAAAAAGGACTAATTATAATTATACTTTCTTTGTAATGAATAATGCAGTTCTTTACATAGTGATGATTTTGATATACTCAGAAGATACTCAGAAAAGCATATTGTGACATAATTTATCACTAGAACAATAAAATATCACCATATTGCCTTCCCTAATATTTGGGCTATTTGGGTGACTATTGAGTTCTTGTGTTTGTTGGCTATGCCTCAATAACTATAACAAATTATTCAATAACAAGTTATACAATGTAGATTGAAATATTATAAAAAACACATTAGATGGTATTCTTAGATTGTGTTTTTATTCAATAATTCACATTTTTGGGGAACAAAAAGTTAACCAAAAAGCAAAACATTTTATTATTTTTAATTTATTTTTATTTTAACTTAATTTCTTAACCATTATAGAATAATCTACAACTCTGTTTGTCATTCTAAACACCCCTAAAAATCCTTCTTACAAATTATTTGAAACCTATGAAGTTGAGTACTTACCTCATATGAGAGTCACTTTATTCATGTATCTGCAACACAATTAATATTAAATTATTGAATACAGTGATTCCAGTTTTTGATTTTGATTCATTTTTTATTCGTAGTGTATCAGTCACAATATGACTAAAACAAAAGTTATTCAAACACGGATATGTTAATTTTCTTTTAATGACTGATTTTATCTGTTTTCCAGCTTGGAGATGACCCTGATTATGGTAAATTGAGTGACATGGTCAAATACCTCGATTTGGAGCTGCACTTTGGCACACAAAGGAGTTCCAGTAAGTTCAGTATTTTTTGTGTGTTATAATAATGTCCTTACATGCCCATCCATGTCACAGCACTGCCATCAGGAGACATTAAACACACCTTCTGTGAAACTGGTTCCATTTTATAACTTATGCCCTTACACTTGAAGTACATATCTCATATGCGTTGTCTATGTTTGTGCTTTTACAGCTCATGATGTAAGCCATCTCTCAGTGGAGTCCTTTCAGTTTCTCCGTTCCCATCATCCTCCCCTCATTCATTGGCACCTCAGCATCTCTCTTTATTCTCATGAGCCTCCATTGCTGGTGCCAGGAGAACTGATCCTTACATAGTAATTAAATGTGTCAGTCTCTCTTCCAGAGCCCACCTTTCTGCCTGAGAGCTTTAAAAAGAAAGACGTGGTCGAGATTCTTTCTCATAAAAAGGCCTACAACGCTTGTGAGTATGAACTGGGGTTACTTTGCAGAGGAATCATCCGGGTTGTGCCCTAGAATGAGTCAGAAAATCAATAGAAAATACCTGTGGGTTTGTTTTGCTGTGAACGTGTTGTGTAAGTCAGTAATGTGTGAGAAAGAGAGAGGTACTCTTCGAAGCGCTGAGTCACAGAAGTACACATTGCTCTTGGCAAGAGAAGCCAATTAGTAGTATATTCCTTGTGTTGACCACAATTTTAAATCCTTTTCTCTTTTTTTGACAAACTGGCTCCATTTATTCTTTCTCACATTTTAAAGCAACCGTTTGGCAACAGTCTAATTTACTCATTTTTTCCATTACCCCAAATTTAGTTGATCAGTTTAGTTGATCTTTAGTTTTGTATTAAAGATATGAGGCCAAGGTAGCTAAAAAGCAGGGCCGGCTCTAGTCTTTGGGGGACCAAAGCAGGATTTTTGAGGACCTCCCATCTTGCTAGCTGATGTACCGTAAAATTAGAGGCTGTCTGATAACAATGATTGCAACAAACTGTCTAAATTCCATACATTTATAACTGGCTAATGTGTCTATTTCTGATGATTGGTTGCTTGCTTAGGATTCTAATAGTTAGTTTAAATTGCAAATGACCATTCCCGAACCTCACAATGCAGTGTTTCTTGCTTACCCAGCTAGCTTTAAGTCAGAAAGCATAAGTTGTATCTGCTTTATTGGACAGACCCCAGATCGACTACTTCTCAACTACTCATAAAGCACCGATTAGCACTGTGCATATTGCGAGCGCCTGAATCAACACACACTTTCCTTAAATTACATCAGGTTGTTAAATAATCTCAAATAGACTTACTGATGTTGTTTGGCATTGCATGATAAGTTGTTATACATAAAATCAACAAAAGTACGTCCTGACAAGGCTTCAGGATGGCTACTACTGTATTAGCTACGCAATGTACTTTTTCCTGTTCTTATGGATAACAGTATATCATACAGTGACAGAAACCTCATAAGCAAAAATATTTGAGATTATTAACACCTTGACACAGTGTGAGGCAAGTATGTGATAATTTAGGCATGTACTTTGCTCAACACTAATGAGTGAGTATTGTCAGCTCCAGAAATATTTAGATGTTGAAGTTATTGTTATTTTAGTTTTCTCCCACAGCATATTGGAGTCGAAATAAAATAATGAGCATGAGCTTTAGGTGTAGACTTTCAAAATATAGACTCAATTTCAGGCTATTTATATCTAAATGATCTGAAAACCATTTTCTTACATACCCCCCTCCCCATTTTTAGTGGCTGAAAAGTAATTGGACAGACACAATCACAAATTAAATTTGGCATTGTTAACACGCAAATCCTATGCAGTTAATGACTGCCTGAAGTCTTGCACCTATAGACATCACCAGTCACTGGGTGTCTAATGCTCTGCCAGGCCTTTGCTGCAGCTGTCCAGTGAGTGAAATGCATACTCAGTTAAACTGAGGTTGGGCGATTGACCTGGCCATTGGAGAACATTCTACTTCTTTGCCTTGAAAAGGGTTGGGTTTCTTTCGCAATATGCTACACGTCACCTTTACTGTAAAGCACTGTCCAAAGACTAAAGTATTTGGCTGAATCTGAGTAGATAATTTAACCCTATACACTTTAGAATTCATTGTGCTGCTTTTGTCAGCAGTCACACCATCAATAAGTACAAGGAAACCAGTTTTATGGGCACCATATATGCCCACACCATAACACTACCTCCACCTTGCTAGACTGATGAGGTGGTATGCTTTGGATCCTTTCTCTATATTGTGATCTTTCCATCATTCTGATAAAGGTTGATTTTTTGTCTCATGTTTCCATAAGATGTTCCAGAACTGTACAGGCTTTTTAGATGTTTTTTGGCAAACTCTAATCTGTTCTTCCTGTTTTTGTGGCTTACATCCTATAGTAAAGCATCTGTATTGACTCTGGTGAAGTGTTCTCTTGATTGATGACTTTGACAGAGATACACCTACCTCCTAGAGTGTGTTCTTGATCTGGCCAACTGTTGCAACAGGATTTTTCTTCTCCAGGGGAAGAATTCTTCTGTCATTCACCACAGTTGTTTTCTGTGGTTTTCCAAGTCTTTTAGTGTTTCTGCTCTCACCAATGCATTCTTTCTTTTTAAGAATGCTACAAAATAGTTGATTCGGCCACACCTAATGCATTTGCTGTCTTTCTAAAGGGTTTGTTTTGGTTTTCAGCCTAATGATGGCTTGTTTCAGTGGCAAGGACAAATCTTTGGACTTTATATAAAAAGATCACAGCATTAGAAAGAGAAATAAAACTTAATTAAAAGTATAAAATAATAATAAGAGAATAACACACATTTGGCAGTAGAACAGCCGGACAACCAATTGTACGATTACTTTTGAGCCATTAAAATGGGGGATGTGTGTTTGGATGTAAATACCCTCAAATTAAAACTTAAAGTCTGCAATTTAAGCTCATTATTTATTTTTAACTCCAATATGCTGTGGAGCTAAAATGAACCTGACTATATAAGCTTCCATTGCTCTGTTACCTATTTTAGCTTTATAGTTACAGTACAAAACTGCAGAAGCCAGTCTGGACATGTCTACATCAGCCCTAGTCTAAAAACTATCAAGTTTCAAAATAACAAAGAAGAGGAAAACCACTCTCTCCTCATGTGAAAAGTTTTGGAGTTTTTTGCAACAGCAGTGCTGGGTAAGCCGATGTAAGGGTGTTCACTCTGTCCGACTGCTCTCCCCAGCTATCCTCATAGCCCACCTGAAGCTGTCCCCAGCAGAGTTGCGGCAGGCCCTCATGACCATGACCACGGAGCGTCTGGAGCCATCACACATCAAACAACTGCTGCTTTATGCCCCTGATGATGAGGAGGTCAAACAGTTCCAACAGTATGACCAGGACCCTTCCAAGCTCAGTGAACCTGACCAGTTTGTCCTACAGGTGCGGCAGACAGGACAGTCTTCACCACGGCAGCTGTTTCTGAAAGATGAGAACTTCAATGAAATTTAAAATGCTTATAGTTGGTTATGGCCATTTACCTTTTCATATGTGTGTTCCAGATGTTGTTAGTGCCTGAGTATAAAACCAGATTACGGAGCCTACTTTTTAAGACCACCCTGCAGGAGAAGACTGAAGAAATGCGAGCTGGCTATGAATGCATCTACAAGGCTTCCTTAGAGCTGAAAAATAGCAAGAAACTGGCAAAGATCCTGGAGGTAAAGCACTTTTACAGGTCGAAACTGCAAAACATTGCTAAAACATGACCAGACACCAGCTAGAAATGTTTCCATCATTGTTTTGTTTTGCTTCAGTTTGTTCTAGCAATGGGAAATTACCTCAATAATGGCCAGCCCAAGACAAACAAAACTACAGGCTTTAAAATCAACTTTCTTACTGAGGTACAGTAGCTCTCAATATAAACCATGCTTTGTTGTGGCAGTATATTTTATAATTACGATTGTGAAATGCCTGGACTTTTGAATATTAATCATCGTCTTTCCACAGCTCAGTACAACAAAAACAGTTGATGGGAAGTCAACTTTCCTCCATATTTTAGCCAAATCATTATGCCAACACTTTCCTGAACTTCTGAGCTTTGCAGCAGACCTTATAACAGTGCCACTTGCTGCCAAAGGTAAATATGCTACTAATATATTAGTCATACCATGCATTATCTTCTACATGGATATTACCACTGGTGTTTCAGAATCTCTTTGAATGACAATATATAGATAGTTCTAAGTTTTATGTGTTCACTGAATTTAAATAACCCAATGACATGGTATGGTCATATTCAGCTTAGTTGTTTTCCTCTGAACACAGTCAATCAAAGAACCATTACAGCGGATCTCAGTGATCTCCATTCCACCATCCAGGAGATCAGGACTGCCTGTCTGAAGATTCCAGCCACAGCAGAGGATCGTTTCGCAGCAGTTATGAGTGTATCCTTTGTTACTGCACGTTCATTTACATTTTAAGACTAAATAGATATACTTAGAACTTTACTTTTTAACTGTTATGCAGCAGCTAAGGAGATTAATGTAACTAGCAAGTATTGGAAGCATATACAAAAGAATGGATAAAATTAAGGCTTCAAGATGGGTTCTACTTCTACTGTTAGCTGTCTTAGCCAGAAACCACGTAAGCAAAGTGAAAATAATTTAACACATCCTCTACAGAGAACACACTTAAATATGACAGATTATAACAAATAACAAATTCTGCACAGTTTCTATTTATCTGCTGTGATTAATATATCGGAAAAAATAAAACCATAACTTCACCCCAGGCGACAAATTATTTTTACTTTTTTGTTCCAATATGTTAAATTCAGCAAATAAACAGAGGATGTGTTAACTAAAATCAACAAAATTTCATGTGACCGTGGGTGCCCAAAATTTTGCATATGACTGTATGAATAAAATAAAAATCTTGACATATATCTTTTTAACAAACATTTAAACCTTTGAACTGATACAGTCAAACATGATAGGGCATCCAAAGTGTGTTGAAAATATCAAAATGCATCAATGATTTTCAGATCTGCAGAGGAGTGAACAAAATAACTGAAACACTGTTAAATATGAAAAAGGAGTTTAACTTTTCACAGGCCGTACATTGTTTTATGTTAAATTCAGCAAATAAACAGAGGATTTGTTAACTTATTTACAATTAAAAAAAAATCAACAAGCATAATTTGACCAGGGGTGTCCAAACTTTTGCATATGAATGTATAATGACTCAGTTTTATGCAGAAAAATATGTTTATTGATCTCTTGACCTTTGCATCAGAGCTTCCTGGAAAACTCTCATCCAGCTGTGCAGTCTCTGGACTCTCTGCAGCAGAGAGCCATGGACGAGTTTGGCAAGGTAGCCTTGTACTTTGGAGAGGACAGCAAGGCCACCACCACTGAAGCCTTCTTTGGCATCTTTGCAGAGTTCATCTCTAAGTTTGAGGTAAGGCTATGCATGGTTTTTGTACAAATAAAGGAGAAACAGTGACATCTCTACAAGTGTTCCTACAAGAAATAACATTATACCGCATAGGGCTGCACAGGTTATTGTTTGTTAATCGTTATCTCTGTATTATTACAATAAGTTCTCAGAATCTTTTGCAATATCTTTAATAAATCTTGATGCTGTGAGAATCCTGAACAACCTCAAACCTTCCAAATTAGGTTTTCTGTGGGTGTTCTGATGATCCAGCAAACACATTATAAGACATGTCGCAGTCACAGTATGTAGTAGCGTATTGTAATCGAAACAAAACTTTGTATCTTCATTTTGTCATTTTTTCCAGGATTTGAAAACGCCAGCTGCATTGTGTCAAAATTTCATGATGAATGGAGCAATAGAAATCATGCCTTGGAATCCAGTCTTGTTACATTAACATTTATTTCGGAGATAAGAGGTTATTGTCCAACAGCGACGATACGTGATTTAAAAGTTTGGAATTACTGTTTATAAAATGGTTTTCAACTATATAAAACCAGTTAGGTTTCAGACAGGTGTATGAAGTGGTGATATGATAATCCTGTGCAACTGCACAATTTTCAAATAATTAATAAGAAGCTTCAAGTAAAAATTTAGATATTTTAAATGTGTCCAGAATGATGAATGGAGCTGTGGAAGATTCTAAAATAAAGTAAGATTGTATACGTTATAAAATCCGTATCCAGATCAAATCTTACTTGACAAAAAATTACTCCTTGTGGACTTTCCTCTTCAGCTCATTCCACAGGTTTTCCACGTCAGATAACTGAAATGGCCATGGCAAAAACTTGAATTCTGTGGTCAATGAACCGTTTTTGTGTTGATTTTGAGGTGTACTTTGGATAATTATCTTGCTGGAAGATCCAGCCCAGTTTAAGCTTCCAGGCTGAGGTAGTCAGGTCTATGATTTAATATCTGCAGGTACTTGATGGAGTCTGTGATACAATGTTTCTGAATAAACTGTTCAGGGTTTTTGGAAGGAAACACAGCCCCACAACATCACAGACCCACCACCATACTTTACAGTGGGGATGAGGTACTTTTCTGCATGGCTATCTTTGCATCTATGCCAAATCCACTTCTGGTGTTTGTTGCCAGAAACCTCTGTTTTGGTGTCATGTGACCAAAGAACATGGTGCCACTGAAAGTTCCAGTCCCAATTGGCAAACTGTGGGTGCTTAAGTTTGTTGGTTATCTTCTGGTAACCACTCCAAACAACTTGTGGCGTCTGAGTGTAGTTTGGGAGATGTTCTGACCTCAAGACCCAACTGATATTTGCAATTCCCCATCTGTGATCCCTGGAGATTCTTTGGCCACTCACACTATCCTCCTCACTGTGTGTAGGGTCAGTATAGACGTACATTCTCTTCCTGGCAGATATTTAACATCTCCACTTGCTTTAAACTTCTTAATTATTGCCCTGATAGTGGAATTGGGCGTTTTCTTGTAGCCATTTCCTGATTTGTACAGCTTAACAACATCTTGTCACACTTCAGTGCTGTTTTCCCTGGTCTTTCTCATTGTGATGGATGACTAAAAGTGTGTGTGTCACCTCATATTTATACCCCAGTGAAACAGAAAGTCTGACCAAGTGTTCTGATCAGGTGAATTTTAAAACCTAGAATGTGAATGGGAATTATACTTAATTTTTTAAGAATTTCTACGGTTGCCATCAGTTGTGGCACATGTAGATTTGAGAAAAATATTTAATTCCAGATAAGATTTTTTTTTTGTATTGAATTAAACATCTAAAATACCTTTTAAGGAATTATTATATATAGAACAACAAAAGTGATTCCAAACTTTTAAACAGTGATGTAATTGTGATATTTTGTCCATATCATGCAGCCCTAATTCAGCAGAATAAGCTAACGACACCATTTCCAAGTAGAATGACCGCTTGGAGTGATGGACATTAATTTCAATGAACTGTTTTGCAGAGAGCACTAAATGAGACCCAGGCTACAGAAAACCCGAAAAGCCCTCGCATCGCCTCACCCTTAGCCTGGTGAGAACATGCCTTATAAATGCTGCTCTCCAGAATCAAGAGCGTCTACGTGCCAAGACCTCTACAGGACAACAATGGAAGCAAAGAACTTCTTAGTTTAAGTTTATGACCTAGATATATTAAAAGTTTACCTTGGACATAAAGAATATATATATTTTATACAACTCTATAGAGCCGTTTAATCAAAATGTCAAGTATATGAAAATAGCTACTATAAATAATTCTGAATGATAAATATATTTGTTTTCAGATTTCCAGCAGCAAAAGAGAATGTAACGAGAATGTGAGCACTTTAGGCTGATAGTATTGTGGTCGGCTGTTCTGTATAATTTATTTTAATGACCAAAAAATGTACTAGTCTCATGTGGGCAGACCACAACAGTGGATGGGCGTCAATCATCGGCTGATGTCTGATGTACTTTATCTACACTTTAGAAAGAGATGTTTTATTTCTGCTCAGCATTGGTGTTGTCACAGTTGTTTTCCAAGACCAGAGTACACTCTTTTTGTGTGTGACTGCCACACTAGTGTTGGCAACGTGTGTGTGGTTCAGCTGATCCATGGTAAAGCTGTGCATGAGAAGCTGCAGTACATTTTATGAAATTGATTGTCATCTCTGATTTCTCTTGCTGTGACAATTCAAAGTTGAATGAAAACGCATAGGTACAAATGTAGTCTCTATGAAATGGCACTGTGTTTACATCCTGTCTGTTTCATGTTTACATGGTAAAATTATTATGCAGCTTGGCTGACTAAAGGTCAACTTTCCATTTGAAATATTGTTTTAGATAGCATTATTAAAGTTCCTTCGGCCTGATGTTTTGTGCTCACAACGGTTTATCTGTAGCCTACTTATTAAATGCGAATGCATGATTTTACTTATTGCCTATCCTTGTGTCAAAAACAACCATTTTTTTTGTCGGTCCACCCTTTTGCAAGCCAGTGACAGTATTCTAAGAGATAAAAATTTCAAATTGCATGTAGCACTGTGTTTATTTCCATTAGCAGATTAGTAATGTTATGATTCTTAATGTAGGCCTACATCCATTTGTTTTCTTTCATCATTAATATTAATTTAGCTGTGTTGAAAAAATGATTTGTGTGAGTAGCAGAGTATTTCTTCCGGTGCAGTTCTATTTCGGCTTTGATTTCTATGGGCCATATATTGCTGCATTTTATTCAATTGTTTAATTTATATTGCCTGAATAAACTAACCTACTGACAATCAGAAGTCAATGTCTGATTCATTTGTGTACTTGTTAACTTGGGAGTGACCTGCACTACACTTAACAGCATTTATATCTAGAGGAGCTCACTGTTACAGTAATAGGTCAGTGAATAGCCATACAGGCTATGGACAGCTTAGTTAAGGTTAATGCAATCATAACAATTAATGTATGAACATTAATGTAGGAATCAAGATTTATGCATGGGAAGACTAAGGTATTGGCTGGTATCAGGACATTAACCTTCAAATTTGTCGGTATCCGACTAAAAGACAGCAAGGGTCTTGTCCATCTCTAACTGAGATGAACGTTCTGACAAAATTTCTGTCTTGTTCCATCTCACAAGGTAATCAGCTAGTAAGCTAACAACGAGCTGAACACAGGGCTTGCAACAACCTTTGGCTTCGCTAGGAAACGTGAATACATACACTATTTTGTATTAGGTATTAGGACAGTATTAGGATACCTACACATTATACCCACAGGAGCTTTCATAACATCCCATTCTAAATCCATAGGCATTAATGTGGAGTTTAGGCTACATCCCTATTCATTCAAGTGAACTGCTACAGACATTAGTTCATTATGAGCCAGCTTTACGTGACAGTAGCAAACTGCAATTTGTTCCAAAGAAAACTGTTATTCACAGGCTTTTGTGGAAACAGTTAATCCTAGCAGGTGCAGGGACAGCTGCTTAGTAACCCATAAGTGGTTCATTTCAGGTTAGCTTGCTATCGTTATGCTCATTACTGTGAAATATGTCGTTAGTGAAAGATGGTGGTCTAGCTCTCCTGATGAATGTGCTTTCATCTATTGGAGTTCCCACTGGGTGTCGTTCTTAACCCTTTAAACTCTGCAGGCTTATTATTCAGTTATTCATTTTAAGACATCAGTCGGTGACTACTATTATGAATTTGGTAACCAACTACTATGAAACTGAAAAAATAGACAATGCAAGTTATGCAGTTCTGAGAGTGAGGAGTTTCTCCTTACAGTCGTCATCTGAAGTACACTGATAATGAAAGATTTAGGCTAGGTGGCATGGAATAAGGTTCTGAGTAAGAGATAAAATTGTCAACAGTTTATTCACTGAAGCTTTATTTATCACAGGCCACAAGCAAACACATCTGAGCGACACTACATGGCCAAAAGACACGGACATACAGTCAAGCATACTGCCAGTAGAATGAGTTGTACTAAAGAGCTTAGTGACTTTCAACGTGGCACTGTCACTGGATGCCACCGTTCCAATAAGCCAGTTCATCAAACTTCTGCCCCTTTAGAGCTGCCCTGGTCAACTGTAAATTCTATTATTGTGAAGTGTTACAGTCTAAAAGCAACAGCAGCTCAGCCACAAAGCTGTAGGCAACACAAACTCTTAAAAATCATCTGCCCTCAGTTGCAGATGGGAGCAACATCAGCACAAAAACTGTTAGCCGGGAACTTCATGGCTTGAGTTTACATGGCCGAGCAGCTGCGTACAACCCTAAGATCACCATGCACAATGTCAAATGTCGCATGGAGTGGTGTAAAGCACGGTGCCATTGGACTCTGGAGCAGTGGAAACGTGTTTTCTGATATTATGTATGTAGACCAGTGTAAAAGCTGAAAGGACGCTGGCTGATGTTATGGCTTTATCTTTAATCTGTTATGGCTTTATCTTTAATCTAAGTTCTTTATTGAGGGACTTCAGGATACAGACGGTTTCTTACTGGCTATGGGGCCTCAATCCCCCTCAATCAGTTTAAAGGTTTAAATGTTTGTTTTAAACTGTGGGAAGATTTTTATTGTATTCATGCAGTCATATGCATGAGTTCAGACAAATGGCATTCTGTTGATTTACATTGAAAGTACATTTACACATCTTCCACAGAGAACACACGTTTTAATGCACAATTACTGTATATTTGCTGAATTTTACATATTGGAACAATATGTAAATTGCTGACGTATTGTCGGCTCTACTGGTGGAGTACAAAAACAATGAATGCCATTAGAATCCATTAAGAACTGAGTAAAAGGAGTTAGGACTCAAAGTGTCAGTAAAGCAGATAATTAAAAACCATGAGGAGAGTTGTCACTGTGCTTTTATTAATTCATCTTAAAAGCAGTTATACCAAGCATTTTATTTTTCTAAATAAGTTCAGAAGTTTTGTTGTTGTACAGTTTCTGAACTTTAAATGCACCTTAAACATTTAGAGTGTCAGTTCATTTTCCAAAAAGGTAAGGCAGCAAGGTAAAGGCAAGGCCAGTGAATATACAAGCTGTAAAGATTGTCTTTAGTGTCATCATTTTAAGGGTGGCACAAGTGGCACATATTTTTGTGTCACTTGGTACCATTCAATAGTTTTCTTCTGGGAACACAGTAAAATATCCAGTAAAGCACAGAAAATGTTGCTGAACATTTGACCAACAAGTTACACATTGTCCGGTTCTTTGTCAGTTTGTTGTTTGTCAGTGTAACTATTTGATAAACAATAGGACATTGGCTTTTAAACAATTCAGGATTTCTTACACAGAAGGCTGTATTACACATACAAATGAATGTTGTGAAATAAATTATCATCAAGGACTGACCGTGTTAATGCCCCAGCACAAGGAAAAACAATGAGCAGTTGAAGGCAGAATACTAACTCTGTGGCATGTGTACACTTCATACTATAGGTAATGTATTGCATGTATTTCTACTAATCACAATAGGCATTATAAGTCTTGTTTCATAGGAAACAATTTAAATATTTATTTAAGCCCTAGGGAATGTGTGGATGGAAACAGATATAAATGTGATGTAGGACAGTTTACATAGACAAAATTAGGAGTATATTAGCTGACTGGAAACCAGCAGTCACAGGCTACACTTAAAGCCACAGTATATGGTTTCTACTTTGCACTTTTCTTTTTTTTAACTAAGGCCACGTAAGACCCACCATGTACCTCAATCCAGTAACTTTTTCACCTAAAACACAAAATTCACCTAATCACATAATTTACCATTTCCTTTCATTGAATTACACTTGGAAAAGACAGAGCATTAAACATTACAGACATGTCACGATTCCATACCACTGTTCCTTCTGTGCCACGTTCAGATATTTTGGAAAACGAGCCAAGCTGATGAGCACTTTGGTAAGTTGGTGAGAACAGCAGCGTTTCAGATACGTTTTGGGTTTCCTTACAGGATGGTGCTCTCCGAGTCCAGGTCAGCATCCTTTAGCTGGGTGACCGGCTGGTGCTCTGTGGCAAGGTCTCGACCCAGCCCTTTGAATGGCATCCCCGCATCTGCACAAATGTTATATGTTAGTGTCTGCCTAGGCTTTAGTTAATGCTGCAGTGCTAGAAACAGAACAAAAAAGATGACATTAGCAGACTTGACAGACTTGCTTAGGCTAGAAAAAAAATGTGTCACCAAAACATTGGTGATGTATAATGATCCACAAGGAAGGGTCAAAATTCAGAAAAACAGTACCATGCAAGAGTCAGACCACCCTTTCATTTATTTAAAATTCCAGCCAAAATAGACTTTGCAAGTTATTAATTTTCCAGTGTCAGAAAAAAGCAGGAGGCATATTTAACAGAAAGTCACACAAAGCTTACAACACTTTGTACAATATGTTCGCCACTTTAAATCTTTCATCCTTCCCATATTAAAACCAACAAGTTACAAAAATGGGACCAGCAACAGTGCAAGATCTGGTAGACCACCAAAACTGTCACCATCAGATATACAGTTCTTAAAGCTTTCATCTTTGGGAGAGAGGAGAAAAATCAAGCTCCATTCTTGCTTCAGAATGCAAAAAAAAAATTCACAGGTGTTTCTGCGGGAAGACAACTCAACACTACGAGTCTGAAAAGATGTGTAGCTGTCAAGAGGCCATCACTGATAAAATTTAGCCATCAGCCAAAAGCAAAGGGTGGACACACAAAATACAGGAAAACTACATTTAGTTATTGAGACATATTTGAAATTTTCTGTTAAATATTTTTCTCCTTTTTTACCTCAGACACTGAAAAATGGATAAACTTGCATTTTATGGCCATTCTGATTGGAAATTACAAAAATGAAAGGGTGGACTCTCACTTTTGCATAGAACTGTAATTTTTTGCAATATATTGTCTGGGGAACTATATAAATAAATAGTATACGTTAAGTATATAAAAGCATTTCTTAGGTAAATTTCTGCAAAAGTAACCTAGGAACAATTATAAGGATAATGGACAATGTTAACAGAAACGACTTAAATCCTTAAAGTTAGCAGTTCACAACACATTTCCACTGACCCATTTGACAGTCCTGACCTTTGCTGTAAAATATCAGTCTAACTTTGTTAAATATCTCCCAGGTGGTGAGAGAATGTTTGCTAAAACAGGAAGCATGGAGTTTACAAATTATTTATACTGTACAGTCACAGGATAAGACAAGGAGTCTCAAAAAACTCAACTTTAAGCAGAACCAAAACCATCCTCTCAGTTTGCATAATGCGAAGTATTTGGAAAAAAAGCTAACTTGCAAAACCTTAAACCAACTCTGAATTGACAGACTTTGCAATAGAAGGTGTCTCACCCATCATTTTGTAAGCAGTGCTGCAGATGCCATTGGTGTCAGTCCCTGCGCTATGAGGCTGTGGTGGAGGGGGGACAGTGGGTCTGTTGCGTGGTTTGGGCACAGGCCGAGGCCGTGGCAGAGAGCCAGACTGAAATTGGGAAGGAGCATTGGTACTGGTGTTGTCAGGTGATATGACCATTGGTGGAGGTGTATGTGGGGGAGTAGGAGTGCTGGGTGGTGAGGGATCTTCTGTTGGCTCTCCTGCTGTCTGCCCAAGAGCTTTGGGCTGGAGAGGTGGTGTAACCTGGGTAGGGGGCTCTGGGGGCGGATGATTGGGTGCCTGGATGGGAGGCTGGTTGCTTGAGTGGCGCCGAGGAGTTGTGGTGAGCTGAGCTGCTAACTGAGTAGGGCTCAGACTGGTTGGAGAGGGACTAGAAAGAGGTCTAGGAGATGGAGAAAGGGACTGAGGGGTCCCAGACAAGGGATATGGAGCTGACTGACCGCTCAGCTGGCCTGAAGGTGGGTTGGTTGGTTTAGGTGGAGCAGGAGCTGGCTTCTTTGTGCCTATTACAAGCAAATTTGGAAAGATTTCATTGTAACAATGTTGGTTCTTCAGCATTCATTAAAACAATACTCCAGTGTTTTTCGACATGATCATCTGCCACACCAGTAGGGCTAAACGATTTGGGCAAAACATCCAATTACGATTTCTATGACCAGTATTGCCATTGAGGTATTCCTTGTTTTTTCTTTTTTGCCAAGAAGACCAGTAAGTAAATTTTTATAAAATATAATATACAAATGATTAATGATTAATTGTTGAGCCCTACACACGAGTAGCACTGATTATCACAATCATTCTAAAATGTTTCCCTGTGCTTAGAAAATAAAAAAAAAAAAAAAATCTGTTAACTTGAAACGCACTTATAATAGAAGACACTGGCAGTTGTCAAATTCCGTCAGTAAATGTTTATGCAAAACATAATAAGCTATAAATATTTATTCATGAATAGCCATGAATTTGAAGTTTCTTAGTGGTTTTCTACAGAGAAATAAGCTTAAATTTTTGTCTGCAGTAACAGACTGTACACTACAGATGTAGCAGAATGAGAATAGATTTAAAAACACTGCAAGATTCCATTAATAGAGTTTTTTTTTGTTGTTTTTTTTTTTTCACCTCTCCGTGCTGTGTGAGGACTGGGCCCTGATGATCCTGCCACCGGGGGCACCACGCTCAGCTGTGCTGAACCTCCACTACCATTTCTCTGAGCTGGAGGTGTGGATGCTGAGTCACGTGACTTGGAGCTGTCAAAAAAAAAATCTATTGTTGCAAAACACCTATTTAATAAAATTATTACATGCAGTGATAATAAAATGAGCAACTTCTTGCTGTGAATAGCATGTGGATAATTAAGATAACTATCACAGAGCGTAGTAAGTAGTACTGTACTTTGATAAAACATTACATAACATGTTCTACTATATTGTGTCTAAGAACATAAAAAATAAAAACCATTATCAACAGGAACTTAACTGTTTTTCCCTAGTATTATTAAATTAGCCTTGAAATCTTCTAAGCTTGCAAGACTGAGTCGTGCAGAATTTTTCTTTTTAGTTGAAGAGGCGTTCAGAGGTCCACATGAAACTTGTTCACTCACAATAGGCACTGCTGTACTAAGTCTCTAGCAAAAGATGTAGGCTGAATTGCAATCTTCCCCCATTTCTGTTCATTTACCAGAGAACAGAATGTACAGTCCATATAAAAAAAAAAAGAAAAGAAAAAGACTAGCTTCTCGTACTCCACACAGCAATGATTCATTTGCGTGCTGCAGAACCTACAAAGCAGCACTATACCCAGCTCTTACCTGAGTTCCTCAGTGTGTTGGGCTAGAAGCTGCTGTGCTGCTGCTAAGGCAGCCATCCCCAGCGCCAAGCTAGGCTGACAAGCTTCCGTGCCCAGGCCCGCCGATGTAGGCTGCTGCAGCAGGAGCTCAGCAACAGGCTGGCCTCCTGCAGAACCTGCAGCCTCCACCGGGGGCAGAGGGGGCTGAAAGGCAGGCGAAGCGTGTTGCTTTCTATTTAGCGTACTGCCTCTACGTAGATTGTGGTCCATTAATTTGTTAGAGGAGCTAAAGAGAGAAGAGACAGTGAAGACACCACCAGTGCTAAGATGTAAGAGACCGCCACCAGCAAGGTAGAGAAAAGAATTTTCTACACCATCTGCACTCAAGAGATCCCTCAACAGCCCAGTTACAACAGCAATGTACAAACGACCAGAAGAGCTATTATTCAAATAATTCCCAAGAAATTAAAAAGGCAGTAACGTGTGTGTCAGCAGTATATTTAGTCTGTTATTAGTTTTGATTAATGGAGTTAGAATTATGCTATACTCTTATGAAGCATGAAAAACTGATTTGGATTATTAATTTGCGTTCTGGTGGAATCACATTTAACATCAGGAAGTGTACCTGTCTCGTTTAGGCATATCACCATCTGGTCCCACCATACTGTTAGGCCTCTTCCTTTCTGTTGTGCCCGAGTCATGGTCAGGTACAGTCAGGTGGTTGACATGGTTTATCATTGGTGCTGGCATTGAAAATGCACCAGACACATTGAACTCCACATCTGAATAGAGATAAAACAGATATACACCTTATTCTTTGCGCACACACACACACACACACACACACACACTCACACTCACACTCACACTGAAAAATACTATTCTGGGACTTTTTTTAGCAAAGAAGGATTCTACGTTATTGTTCATACCTTCAGGGAAAAACCAGTCTGCATGTTGAATGATGGGTTCAATGATAGTAACCACATGAACAGAGGTAGCAGCAGCCATCTCTGCTAGGCTCCTGTGGTTAAAGGCACAACACCTTAGACAGTGCCTACAGTGTGTATTACATTCACACTGGCCCTTTTTCATCAAAGTTGGGTAAAGGAGTGCAGATTTGACTGCCTTCAATGATGTTTAAACTACTCTGCGCAAAACTTTCATACCATGTGGAAATTTAAACTCAAAAGATTAATGAGCTTCAGTGCGTGAAAACAAGCGCCAGCCTTCTAATACCCCATTTACATATCATTTACATGAAGCCCACCCTAATTCAGGCATGTCAAACTGGGGACCTTTCGGGCCAAAGCACTGTGGAGATGAATGTTTACCTTCATCTAACACTTGGAATTCAGTTAATGAAGGCCTTGCTAATTAGCTAATGAGCTGAATCAGGTGTGTTTAATGAGGCTAAAGTCTGAACGTGCTAGTCTACAGCGTTTTGGCCCACGAGGACTGGAGCTGGACACGTGTCGTAATTAACGCAGATGTTTCGGTAGGGAGACAGTAAAACAACAGCATTTGGTGGCTTATAAGCCACTGTCTGTGCTCATAGGTGTTTCAAGTTGAGAAGTGAGTGTACTGCACCCTCTACTAACTAAACTTTAGTGTTAATATTGTGACAACTGGAAAGAATATATTGTGAAAAACAAAAAAGTTTTTTTTAAGACAGGAGAGGGAAGTGATTGTGTAGTGTGATTATTTACTTAAAATAACATATTTAAATGCTGTTGTATTGCAGTGTATGAGATGCTTATGCACTTGCTGTGTTTTGTATTTTTTAGGCAGTGTTAGCAGTATAAAACAAAAGCACAGTGTAAAATGTCTTTAAATGCAAAATGGAACAGTTATGGCATTTGTTTATACCAAAGCGCACATAAAAATATTTACTTTTTTACTGTATTGCCATGCGCACCAATGATTATTATTATTGTTATTTTCTATTTTTATTCTTGTTATTGGTATTATAGATGCTAATAGTTATGGTTAGTTAACCTTAGTTAACCACAAAATCAAGCATTGATAAAATGAAGCATTTGTTTAGGTTGTTAAATCATTATGCTTAAATTTACACACACGCCTCCCAGACATGAGTTTTATTTATATTTTTACGCTGAAACTGATGAATAGCAAAACTGTCAGTGAAATTTACAAGCACTCATTTTACGGCCAGATTTGACCGTAAGCAACTTTGATGAAAAAGGGCCACTGAGCTTAAGGTATTAAATAATCATTTCTTACCCCTCTGTTTTGGCCCATAATAGATTTGGTCCTAAGACAATGGCAATGTTGCTGGGGGTCATCTTGTTAATCTCACTTTCTTGAGCAAGCTTAGCGAGGAACTTCACAAGATACCTTTTGACACAATCAGCAGTTTTGGAAAAATGTATCTCAGTGATAACTTTAGACTTCAATACATTAAAATTTTTAAGTAAACTTACCTGAAGTTGGCCTTATTGTTCTTTGGTAATTGATCACAGACCAACCACAAAGCTTGTAACCTTTTGTCTGAGTCAGGTACACTAGACAAGGGACATATATAAATAAAATATGTGGAAAATGAGAAAGAACGACAAAATGACAAACCCACTGCATTTATGTTACTTGCATTTTTTGACACATACTGGGTAAACATTCATTAAATATTGCTTTTATTAAATGCAGATCATTAAATAATATTTTTTACATTATCATGTTTAAATCAAATATTATATCAATTACACCTTTTTAATATATAGTTTTTTTAATATATGAAATGTCTTACTTGGATGCCTGTATCCACTCATCATAAAGCTGATAAGTCATGAGAGGCTCAGGTAGTTCCCTTAGGTAGGACTTCAAAGCCCCTTATTAAAATAATAATAATAATAATAATAATAATATTAAATCACTTTATTGAAATGACATATACATCAGTATTAGAGGTTAAAGATGAGAGCACAGCTTCCATACCAGCAACAGCATGGGGGTCAGAGTAGAACTCTTCTAGCTGAGAGGTGGAGCAGTCCAGTGCTGCCTTCAGCTTCTTCAGTTTAGAGGCTCCGGCAGCTATTCGGAAAAGACCCTGTTAAGTAAGCAAAAGTAAATGAGAGGTAAGCACGGACAGGTTTCAGAAAGCTCATCTAAAATGAAGTGTTGCTGCTGTGTTCAAATTTTCAGTATGTGTGCTTGTTTAAAAACAAACAAACTAACAAAAAAACAACAGAAAAAGTACAGTGTTGTAATACCAGGAGACTGCAGTTGCAGTGAATTATAATACTTAAATAATGTAAGTTTGAATTTCAGTCATGTTAAATTTATTTGCTGTGCAACCACATTTTCTATTGTAAAATAATTAGAAGTGAATCTGTTGGTTTAAAATAAATACTGGACAGAATGCGTCTTCCACACCATCAATGGGAGTTTTTCATGGTTTGCCATACCTCTTCCTTCATGCCAGTCTCGAGTAACATCATCACACAGGCCTCTATGGGAAGTGCTATCTCTCTACCACTGCGCTTCAGGTGCTCGTCCAAGCCTGTTCCAAATGCTGGCTTCTCTGTCCATGAGTCTGATCAAAGATACAGTTAAATACACATGATATTAAGTTAGAAATAATAAAAAACAGAGGCAGGTTTGAGATTTCTCGCTAACTTCAGCCCACTTATTTTTGCAGCTTAGTCCAGCTTAATCTTTTTCTTTTCATATTTGTACTTGGCTAAAATTCAGGAGGTGACTGGTTTTGTAAGCAATATTCTAGCCTGAACCAATGTATGTTTTCCCCCTTTTTTGGTGATGCTCACAGCAGGGTTGATTAACCAGGTGGGTGAGATGTGAGAAGTGTGACTCATAGTCCAATCGCTAGGACATGGAGTGTGTCTGTCTCACATGTACTCATATTCTCACAGGAAAAACAACTCATAATAACAAATTATAGCTCTCGGGGACTGTTACCAAAACAAGAACACAACAACATTTGTGCAAATCAACTTATTGTTTGTTCAGTGTAACAGGAGTGGGTGTAGAATTATTCAGCCAGTTGGCTGCCAGTTGTCCCAGTTGTCACTGGAAGACACTTTAATAATGTAATAAACAAAACCTGACCATGGTCAGCAGATATCACACCTTGCTGTGCCTGAATGGTTGGCAGGACACTTTCCAACACGGAGAGAGATTTTCTGTGGTAATCTGCTTGGGCTTCTAATAACTGTAAACAGAGTAGATTAAGTATATGAGGCCATTGTAAACTGAATAATGGAAGCAATAAAAACAATAACTGAGACACTGAGTCTAAGGCTAAAGGGAATTAAACACACACACAAACCACTAAATGCTCTTACCATTACATAGTAGCGAGCATAATCTCCTTCTTTTGAAAAGAAATTGTACATGTCGGCAGAAAGTTGATCCTGAACAGAGGTAGACAAAAGCCGAACATTAACTTTAGGAAAACAATGGTCGTTTAATCTTTTGACTGAACATGAAGACCACATCCAATTTAACCAACACCACAAGTACTATTATTACTTAAAATGAAAATTTATATTAGTGCTTTACATAACACAGATCAAGCTCATCAACTACAGATTTATGCAGGGGAAAATAATTCATTTGTGACTCAACTGTGTCACTAATATTTATCTCCTGGTATCCACCAAACCCAGATTCATCCATCAGACTGCCAGATAATGAAGCGTGATTCTTCACTCCAGTGAACACGTTTCCATTGTTCCAGAGTGGCTTACACCACTCCAGTCAACACTTGGCACTGCACACTGCGAGCTTATATGCAACTGTTCGGCTATGAAAACCCATTTCATGAAGGTCCCAATGCACAATTCTTGTGCTGATGTTGCTTCCATTGGCAGTTTGGCAGAGTGATACAGAAGATTTGCAAAAGTGGCATCCTATGACAGCGTCACAGTGCCTACTCTACTGCCAGTGTTTGTTTATGGAGATCACATGGCTATGTGCTTGATTTTATAAACTCAATAATTAGCAGCATACTTTAAGCCATACTGCGTATACATGTTCATACACAATACGGCTGAAAGAATGTGGACACTCCTCATAATTTTATACAAATATGGTGTGAAATGGTGTCCTGGCTGGGGTTGTGCTGTCTCGCAGGGCCAGATGTGATCTTATAATAAGAATGTCATGAAAGAGGCGATGATGAACTGATGAACAACAAGCCTGTCATTAGCCCATGGACGTAACACAAGTCAGTATGGCTGAAAAGTCCCACGAAAAAACTCCAATTAACGTCTAGATGTGTGTCGTTTGTGTGGAGAACACATTAAATGAGGTAAAAATAAACGCTACATCTTACAAGGAAAAAACTGTTGTGTTAGCTAACGACAGAACTTTGCTAGCTAGCTTGTGCCATCAGTTACACTCCTGATGTTAAAACTGCACAGACTGGAGAAATTTGGGTGAAGATTTTAGAGGGTTTGTACCCTCTTTAGTGATGGATGTTTGCCACAATCCAGCACCAAAAGTTTAGTAAGTTGTCCCCAGACATGTAGTCTCACTATGATATCAAGTGTGGTGCCACAAGGGTTTGTGAAGACTGCAAATAAGCAGCATTCTAGAACACAGCTTTGACACAGAGGCCAAAAATCACTTAATAATGTACTGTAAGACTGTGTTGATGAATTGGTCTTTTATGAAAACACACAAAGAGCATGGCTGCTAGGGAGAGACTACCTTGCAGAGCTCCATTTTGTTCATTGCTTCATCCATTTCTTCTTTAAGTGAGTCTGCCTTGGCTGTCAGTGCTTGTGTGTTTGTTCCCGAGATTATAGACTTGGTCGCCTGCAACCACCTGAGGTGCAAACAACAGGGATTACGAAAATGCTTTATGAATGACTGCCAACTACTGACATGATATGAACTGACAGCACTCTTAGCATATGGCATCTCATAATTATAGATCAGAACAAAACCTTTTATCTCCATTTTTGTGATTTTTCAGTTTTTTACATCATTTGAAAACCCCTGTTTCCTTTTACATGTTATGTAAATTTCAAGATGAATAGACGAAAAGAACTACTAGCAAAAAAGTCTGGTTTTATTTAAAACACAGACTTTTTTTGCTAGTATTTTTAGGCCATTTCTTCACACACATACACACACACACACACACACACACACACTTTACCTTGCTCGAGCAGAATCATAATCTAGCACCAGCTTGGCCAGCTGTCTTCTCTGTTTGAGTATGTTGGGAATATCTATCTGAAAGAGCAACAAACAATTATTGATTAAGAATGCATAGTCCAGATTTTAATAGGAAAGGCCATTTTGTCCTTTCAACAAAAATCAAACATTTAATGTCCAGTATGTGTCAGTATGTGATAATGTCCTAGCACAGGCTGAACAATATAAACGAGAGCGCAGATTTACTATGCTCTGCTTTAAGCTTTAGCTATAGCCGCTTTCCTCCCATCTCCGCCAGAAAACCTTTCCTCAAAACTAGAGCAGTTTCTTGTAAAATGTCTCTCAACATTCGGCTGTCTTACGAGGCTGAAGTCGCTTCTCATTCTCCAGCTTCTCGTTCGAATTTTCTCGTTCCACCTTACATTCTGACTGAGGCGCCGAATGTAAATGCGGCACCATTTAAGGTGGAACGACAAAATTCAGAAGAAAAGCGACTTCATCTTCACAACTTTTGTGTTTGACAGTCTCTCGTTGCAGATTTAACTTGCCAGGAAACCAACTGCGCTGCTTATAAATGCGAATAACGCATCGTTGCTAGGTGACCTGCAGTCTGCACTCCAATGCTCAGTCGTTGCGAAACAGTGCTTTCGCGCTATGCTGCACACGTCCCGTCTAGAAGATATTTTACTGACACAGCGATCCCCCCCACACCTTTCTCTACATCGAGACCAAAACCAACGTTATAAAGTCACTAAAAACGGGTAGGACGGCTGTAATGCGCTGTGTGGTCATCCATTACCACTGGATCTTATTTCACCGTAACTGCGCATTTTATCGCAGATGAGTGGCAGCAGCGTCTCATGTGCTCCAAAGGCAGTGAATGAGAGCCTTCCAGTTCACTTGCCACATCACTTCCATTTGATTTATTAATAAAAGATATTGGAAGTAAATTCATTATGGATCATTACAAATACTTTGCTTTAAAACTACCAAGTCCTCACACAGTGAGAAAATAGAAACAATGTATAGAAAATAAAAGATGCATCGAGATGCATTGATAATCGTTTTATAATCGCATCGCAGCCCTCTGAATCGTAATCGAATCGTGAGGTGTCTAGAGATTCCCACCTCTAGTGTCAGGTATAGCAAAGTTACACAGTTCTTTAAAAGTGCATTGTAAAGTGTAATTGGGAATGGCTTCAGGGCTTACCTCAGCTAATTGATTAAGTGGGTCTAAAATGTCCTTCTCAATCTGCATCTCATGCTGCATCAGTTCAGACGCCAATCTATTCTCTGCATCTCCACATACTTCCATCATTTTCCTACAGAGAACACAATGAAACCAAACTGAAAATCAAATTTAAACGTCAAAGTCACCCTTTAACCCCAAATGTAGTCAGCCAGAAACATTTGGTGTCTGAAGATTGTGTTTCTTTGAACTTGCACTGGAGCTATTAGGCTAATATAGTTTTTAAGTAATGGAAGCTTTTTCAAACCCACAAACAAAAGAAATAACAAAATGACCGATGCACTTTTACACACAAAGACATATTTATTAGTAATAGCATTGTGCAAACCGCATGCCTAAATCATCACACTCTTCCTCAAACTGCGTTGGGTCTCTGACACTGTATGACTAAAGTAAATGGACAGGAGTATGGAGGTTCCAGATATGAGTCAACTCTGACTCAGATTCAAAGTTATGGGAATCACTAAAGTCGATTACACCCAATAATCTCAATTTCACACAACAAGACATAGAAAAGGACATATGGCAACAACAAAGAGTACAATACTGTAATAATTTGTACAATAATTTGACCATAGCAAGGAAATTTATACCTGATTCTCCTTAGTCAACTGCTTCAGATGTTTTGGCACTGGCAATGCTGATTGTTTGTAAGCCAATTATAGGATATAAATTTTACACAATTTTTCACTTTGTCTAGAGTAAAACAGACCTGGACTATTACTGCATGACTTATGGAAGGATTTATTTTTAAACACAGACTGTCTAGATCAGGGGTTTCCAATCTTATCTGCAAAGGGCCGGTGTGGCTGTAGGTTTTCATTCCAAATTGGATCACACCTAATACTACTCATTAAAGGAGTTGGTCTCAGTCTTCAAACATTTGTGAGCTCCTGCTTTTTTGGAATGAAAACCTGCAGCCACACTGTCTTGCTCTTAGGGAGTTTTTCCTTGCCACTGTCACTGGCTTGCCCATGGGGGCTTGGATCGGATTTTTCTGTAAAGTTGTTTTGTGACAACGCCTGTTGTAAAAACTGCTATATAAATAAACTTTGACTTGACATTGAAACATATTTGACACCCTTGATCTAAACAGTGACAGCAGAATAAATAAGTTTGCACAAAAAAGTGGCTATAAGCTTTTACTACATCCTAGCTTGTTAGCTTTGTAGCTCCAGTCAAAAAGTAACGAAGCAAATGTCAGACACCAAACTCATCTGATTGACAATATTAGGGGTAAAATTGAGTAAATTAAGAAACGTTAATTGAGTAAACTGAGAAACATAAATTGAGTAAATTGAAAAACGTGAACTTCTTGAGTCAACAGTAAGTTGAAAAATAGGACACATTCCACATTCACCCAATAAGAGACTCTTCCCCTAGCTGACTTCCACCATCTTGCATGGCCTGTGACAAAGCTGTGAGTGGGAGCTTTTTCTGCAAGAGAAAGACACAATGCTCTAACAACAGATATAAACGGATGCAAAGTTATGTTACAGAACAGAAAGGGTGCTGTGGGGTCATTTTTGTGTTTCATTAATGTGCGAGTGGCCCTTACATGTCTCTTCTCAGCATCTGTGCCTATGTGCCCCTGTAGACATGTGACCAGTCTCTTGTGTGTGTTGTGGGAAACGACTCGCACCAGCTCCATTCGGCGTTCAATCTGTGCAGAACAGCACAAAATATCAATAGGAAGCCACAATCCATATCAGACCACAGCTGAGTGCTCAACACTGTAGTAGCAACAAGAAACCAAATTATACAATAACCTAGAAAGGCTTTATGATGTGAAAATGACATTCTGCAGAATATACTGCATATACACAGCACTCACTTCACTTCATTCACCAAGAATGCACTAACCAGAATGCACAGAACATTTAACACTAATACCATGTTAAAATGCACATTCCCTTTCTACATTCCATCTTAAGTAAGACTATTGTAACAGGCCTGCCTTTTGTCAGTCAAACAGTGAAAAAATAGAACTCCTTTTATGGGGCAGGCAGGCATTGTTTTTAGTACTGGGTTAGGTTCAAGCACGATTTATTACACCCACCCAAGAGAGATATGTAAAGCATATGCTTTTTAAAACTCTGATACAAAGGGACTCGACAGCTGTAATACTGTGTTCTGAGAATGGCTGTTGTTTCAGACCTTTCCCTTATTTCAAATACATTCATATTTAGTAAGATCTCTGAAGTTTCAAGTAACATTTTACTATCATTTCAACAGCAATACATACAAACAAGTAAATAAATAAATAAATAAATAAATAAAGCACCAATACATTATATTTACTCAGGCAAATTCTTAAAAGTTGAAGCATTTTCATTTTGTACTGTGATGTAATTCCAAGTGAAAGGTGGTACTAGGGATGGTCTCTGAACCAGATGAGTGTTTCACATAATGATCAGTGGAGTAGAATAATGGGGAGGTGAGATTATTGGTTAATAAATCAATAATATGCTTCTCTGAGCATCTCATGGACATTGCCAGTACCTAATGAAGACTGACCAACTGCATTTTCTGTACAAAGAGAACATAATTAGTCATGGTGAATTGGATTAAGTGCAGTGCAGTGTCTGAAATGCTGAGTAAAAACCCTTGTACCAGAGTCTGTCTGTCTGTCAAAATATCATAATACATACTGTGCATCATAAACATGTCTTTAAGTATTGAAATATAATCATTTTGCCACATCATCCGTCCTAATTGTGGGCTTCATCAGTACTTCTAGAACAGAAAATGACCAACATGTATCACTAAAAGGAAATTTAGAGGCGCCCAAGTGGCATAGCTGTCTGAGGTTTCACCTTATTGTGAAATCATAACTCTAAACCCAAGAGTGCATTATTGACCCTGTTTAACTAGATGTAGTGCATTGCGACAGACAGAATGTTAAAATCACAGTTTTTAATAGTACTTTTTAAAATGTGGTACTACTGGTGTTACTTCTCAAACCTGTTCACAAACTGTTTTGATATATATCATGACATGAAAATGTTTCCTCAAGTATCCTGCGATAAGATCCCTATTTTACAATAGTATGTATGTATTAAATATCATTCACAATTTTTATGTAGATTCTGAATGCATGAAAATATGCCACTGTTATATAATACAGAGAAATTCAAAACTGTGTGCTTGAACAGAGAGGAATGAATGAACAAACAAAGAGCGATCACAGCGATAACAGAAAAAAAAAACTGCATGTGTGTTCCAAAAACAACGAATGAGTTCAGAAATTCCACAGGCTGGGAGAGGAGATAACTGCCTCTTCACGCCCCTAACCACCCTCCCCTTTACGTCATTCCAAGCCCCCTCCCCAACCCCACACAGCTGGGTCAGGCATACATTCCGTTTGGGCGTCTCCTGCCTTGGCTAGCTCTGCATGGGAACAGAGAGGGACCCTCCACCTGGCACAGGAACAAGGAGAATCCATTGACTGCTGTCTGGTGTTTTTCTGTGTAGGGAGATCCTGTTCAGGGGTTGTTTGGATTAACCGGTGCTAAAGGTCTTTAAAATGTTTCCCTGTTTCCAACTCACACTGAACACTGGCTAAACAGCACCAGACTAAACAAGCCCAAACAATGGGCTGCACCCATTCCATCTGTAATGGAATCGATCTAGTACCTCCTTTATGAGTGTTCAACAGAAAGCAAGAGAGGGAAACCCCTTTCTAAACTCACTGTTTTGCCGCTGCCAAAGTGACTAGTCAACATGCCTGGACAAGCACACACAGATCATTCATGAACACGTGAATCTTGTTCTAAAAAGGGAGGGGGCTCAGGTCAAAAGATATGAGGTCACTAGTGACCCACACTGGCCAAAGAAAACGTCTCCAAACTGCAGACTTCAAACACCTTAGTAGTGGTTGGCAGAACACAACCGGCCTATCGATGCTCCACCCACAAATACGTTCTTTTATAGCAACTGTTTCTAGGTCGCTGTTAGTCTTTACAGACTGTAAGCCTATTCAAGAAAATAAACCGTAGCATGTTTAACCCAATTTTTGTTGTAATGTGTTATTTATTTTTACAAGATAATTTTGTGTTCACCAAATATTTATTTTGTATTTTGATCAGGTGTAGTTTCTTGGTGGTCAACCAAGTTAACATTAGCATAGTGCTACAACTTTAGTTTCATTTCAAGATGCTGTATAACCATTTGTAACACTTTTGGATAAAAGTTTTTGAAAAGAATAACATCTGATGTATAATGGAAAACAGATTTTTAATTCTTTAAAAAAAGAAAATTCTTAAAATACACTGTCTCAGAGATTTGAAATATAGGAGGCAGAGGCTAGTGGACGACAATGACTAAAGCATACACAGTACCCTCCACAAATACTGACACCCCTAGTAAACATGAGCAAAACTGGCTGTAAAGAACATTCTTTATTGCTTACGCTTTTGATCTTTCAAAATTTTAACACAAATTCAACCTTTATTTGAAGAACCACAATAATTGCCATCCTTTCATTTAATACTTTGTGCAGCCTCGCTTTGCAAAGAGAACATCTGTGAGTCTTCTCCTATAATGCCTAATGAGACTGGAGAACACATGGCAAAGAATCTGAGACCATTTCCCCCACACAGAATCTCTCCAAATCCTTTAAATTCTGAGGTCCACACTGTGGACTTCCCTCTTCAGCTCATCCCACAGGTTTTCTATGGGGTTTAGATCAGGTGACTGGGGTGGCCATGGCAAAAACCTTCTTTGTCCACTCGAATCATACCTCCTCTTCCTAGCAGATTCTTACCATCTCTACTTGTTTTAAGCTTCTTAATTCATGCCTTGATAGTCGAAATGGGCATTTTCAACTGTTTAGCTATTTTCCTGTAGCCATTTCCTGATTTGTGTAGCTCAACAACCTTTTGTTGCACATCATTGCTGTTTTCTCTGGTCTTTCTCATGGTGATGGATGACTGAGGGAATCTGGCCTGTGTTTCACCTCATACATAATCCACAGTGAACCAGGAGGTCACAGCTGACCATTTAAGTGATTCTAATCGCTAAAATATGAATGGGAATACTACATTTAGATTTCACTCTCAGGAATTGTGGCACACATAAATTTAAGACAAATATTTACTTCAAGATTGACAAGATTCAGTTTTCCTTTATTCATTATACCTTACAAAAAGGTTAGATTTTTTGCAAAAATCAAAGAGGATAAGAAATTCTGAATATTTTTTACAGCCCATTTTGCTCATGATTATAAGTGGTGACAATATTTGTGGAATGCACCATACATACAAATGTGTGTATATATTAAGAGACAGTAAATTCTAGCCAGAACTACTTTGCTAGTTACATGTAGTAGTAACTACAAACTCTCCCCCTATCTCCTTCACTTTCAAATTCTAACCACACAGTTTTTTCAAAACAGATTAAACACTGCAAAACATTTTTTAAAAATGGGTTGAAACATACTTGGGCAGGTATCCATGTACCTGGGCGCACTGCCAAAGTATAACCTGTGTATATATGTATATATCGTTCAGCATTAATGGTGTCTTCACAGATGTGCACGTCACCCATACCATATGCACTAATGCACTCCTATACCATCATGAATACTGGCTTTTGAACTGTGCACTAATAACAAGCTGAGTGGTCTTTAGATCGGAGAATAGTGTCCATGGTTTCCAAAAAGAATTTCAAATGTTGATTTGTCAGACCACAGGACACTTCTCCACTTCCCCTCAGTCCATTTTAAATGAGCTCGGGTCCAGAGAAGGTGGCAGCGTTTCTGGATCCTGTTGCGTTATAGAGTTTTAACTTGCATTTGTGGATACAGTGATGAACTGTTTTCACAGACATTGTGTTTCAGAAGTGTTTCTGAGCCCATGCAGTGAGCTCCACTAGAGAATCATGTCTGTTTTAATGCAGTGCTGCTTGAGGGCCCAAAGACCATGACCAGCAAATACTGGTTTTTGGCCTTGTCCCTTGCATACAGAGATTTCTCCAGATTCTCTGCATCTTTTAAATGTTTTTATGTACCGTAGATGATGAAAAGCAAATGTTCTTTGCTATTTTATGTTGAGAAATGTTATTCTTGAATTGTTGCACTATTTTATTGTGCAGTCTTTCACAGAGTGGTGAACCCCTCCTCATCTTTACTTTTGAAAGACTCAGCCTCTCCGGGTTGCTATTTTATACCCAGTCATGTTACTAACCTGTTGTCAATCAAGCACCAGGTGTTTTTTTTTAGTATTACACAAATTTACCAGCATTTTGTTGCCCCCGTTCTAAATTTTTTTGGAACGTGTTATTGGCATCAAATTCAAAATGGGCATAATTTTTTCAAAAAACAATAAAATTTCTCAGTTTCATCATTTGATACATTGTCTTTGTAGTATTCTCAATGAAATATAGGGTTTAAATGCATAAATTGTATTTTGTATTTAATTTACATTTTGCACAGCGTCCCAACTTTTTTGGAAATGGAGTTGTAGAAACTCAACATTATGTCATTAACATGATCATTAAAGTGGTCCAATTTAAATAATTTACATTTTTTGTCAAAAATGAAGCTGTGAATGGGAACATTATGTTTAACAGGATTTTTTTTTCAACATTTTGTAAAGGTTATTCAACCTAGCAAAGGAAAGCTACAAAAGAACACTTTTGTCAACAGAGCATGGATGAGTCCACTGTAACACAAAAGAGAGTACGAGGGAGTCTCTGACAGGACTTCAGGAGCCGTGAATAAGTATGAAAGCCCCGAGGGAGCTGAGCTATGCTTCAGCCTTGTCAGCTGGGTGTGGGTGACAGGACACCACTGTGCTACTTGCTGAGAACCAGGTGGAGCAGAAGGGCTAGCAATTTTGACCGCCAAAGGGAATGTCAACACGATTCGTGGGTGATGTGTTAGAATGTCAGTGAGAGATGGACTGGCACACACTGAACCTAAAGAAGCAAACAAGATTGAATCGAAAAAAATCCAGCGTGCAAAAATGTCCATGCTCCTAACCACTGTGCATAGTTCTTCCATCCTCTGACTTTAATCCAGCTTTGTAGTTTACACAGTACAAAGCAAGGGCACCTCGAAAATCTATTTCCTACACAACGATCTCACCATTATTTCTTAGCATTTTGCCACAGACTACACAGTGCAAGACTCTGGGGCAAAAGTTGTCTGTGCCATCACAGGTAATTTTCCTGTCACTTCATTCACGCACTAGAACGCATTCTCTCCCAAGTGATGAAAGAGTATTTGGAATGTATTTGCCTTGTAGCAGTGACAACACCTGTTGCAACACTGTGACTCACAGGTTTCTCATCATTTGAATAAAAATGGATTAGAACCTTTACAAAGCAGGTTGAATTCACCGATGCATGTGTCATTCTATTAAAAAATAAACAAGCACAGCTAACTAAAGACAAACCTGTTTCACAATGTACAGGCAGCAGATTTCAGATTTAAAAAAAAAACAAAAGAAGAAAAAAAGTCCCACACAAAATAACGTGTAAATTAATTACATTCACTCAATGTTAATGTTATGTGCAATACTTAATACAGTTTTTTACCTTTAAAAGAGGAATTCCACAGATTTTTCAGAATTTATATATAATTAAATTGTTAAGTTAACAAAGGCATTCAGTGTGGTTTGATGTGAAATACCCTGCTCTAGATAAACTTACCAAGTCAGAATTATTCACAATGGTGGGGTTAGGAATTAGACATCTGAAGGAGTTTAATGCCTCTACAAGTTACTTCACAGAAAGTTATTACATGACATAGTTTTAAATATGTTGACTGATGCCTGGAACATTGCTTTACAATAGTTTTCCAATAATCTTTTGGCTTAAAATGTATTTTTGAAAACACATGTTGGTTGGAGAAATACATGTAGGATGCAAGATAAAATACCTAATTATGCTAAAATTTTGAAAAATCTGAGGAATTCCCTTTTAGGTGTGGGGGGTGGGACTAGCTTTCTAAAACCAAATCGATACAAATCAGGTGTACGTACGATAGTTTGTATGTACAAACCATTGATAGATGATATGGCATTTTCCAAAGGCAATGACTTACATTCACTAGAAATAGTGATAAAACTAAGAGAAGGAAAGAGTTACCTGTAACAGGTCATCGCTGAGGACTTCTGTTTTCTCCGCTCTGTAAAAGAAAAGTAGGAGAGGCTTAGAGTGGGGAAAAAAAATAATACTCTATGTAAAAGTAGATTCCACATCAAAAATTAAATTAACAAAGAGGCTACAAAAAGTGGATCATTCTCAGCACTGCAGTGACACTGACATGCTGGTGGCATGTTAGTGTGTATTGCGCTGGTACGAGTGGATCAGACACAGCAGTGCTGCTAAAGTCCACTCACTGTCCACTCTGTCAGACATGCCTACCCTGCTGGTCCACCTTGTAGATGTAAATTAAGAGACAGTAGCTCATCTGTTGCTGCACAGTGTGTGTGTTAGTCATCCTCTAGTCCTTCATCAGTGGTCACAGGACGCTGTTGGCTGGATATTTTTGGTGGGTGGACTACACTCACTCCAGCAGTGACTATGGAGTTTTTAAACACCTCAGCAGCACTGCTGTGTCTGTTGCACTTGTACCAGCACAACACACACTAACACGCCACCACCAAGTCAGTGTCACCACAAAACAGAGAATGATCCACCTCCCAAATAATATCTGCTCTGTGGTGGTCCTGTGGGGGTCCTGACTATTGAAGAACAGGGTAAAAGGGGGCTAACAAAGTATGCAGAGAAACAGATGGACTATAGTTTGTAATTGCAAAATTACAAAGTGCACCTACATGGTTAATCGAAGCTGATAAAATGGACAAGAAATGAGGTGGTGGTTTTCATGTTATGGCTAATTGGTGTATAAACAGACAAGAGGTAAGCTGAAACACTCTTGCATTAGGTTTATTTTATGCCAAACACAAACAAATAATACACAGGTCACATGCACACTAGGCATGGGCGATATCAAGAAAACAATTAGCACAATTATTTTCTAGTTTTTAAAAAATAAATAAATAAAATGAATAAATAAATCGAGATTAATTCAACTAACCACTGGACACTTAATCTGTACGAAAAATACTGCACCTTTTACTTAGTAAAATCACACAGTGGGAAGTTTACTCTACCAGAGCTTTTAAAGACGATGTTTTATACGAATTGAAAGTATAAATATGAATAAAACATTGTGTACAATTTATTTAATATGACTTATTACCTTTTTCTAAGAACAACAGCCGCAAATGAGGATCAGCGAAACTTTCTCTTCAGTTTAGAGTTAACTTAGCTGCTGTATGCTAACTTCCAGTCATTTTAGCTCATTTTTACTGCAGTGAGTCACTTTGAGGAGAGCTGAAGTTCCAAAGCACGTCAGCATTTATTATCGATTCCATTCGTGTAAAATAAGTTGAGGGGAATCTTGCAGTAAAGACAGCATAACAGTGTGTAGTGAAAAGAAATAACACAGGCAGTTTCTTAACAACTGTATGTGGAACTGACTACTGGTGCGCAAGCATGCACATTTCTTAAACTTGAACCCCAGTTCCCCTTTTACCAAAACGGCGATTATCGCTTTTAACACATTGCCATTGGGTTGCTTGTCCATCATCGATGATATCCAATTACATCGCCCTATCACCCAGGCCTAACACAGACTGCAAACTTTGGCAGCGAACCTAATTCAACAGTAGTCCACAGCTCATAGTCAAGCAGCTGGCTGAAATAGGATCTATAGCTATGCACTTTCCCAGGGAATTTCAGCATTCCATCATCGACCTTGCCACGCTGATATGTGCAGATGGTTAGGCACTATTAATAGTAAACTAATAGACTGCTTTGACCGTGGCACAGATCCTTCCATACACAGAAGATAACACCCGCACACTTCACAAACACGTTTTCAACACCTGACGCACTACTGCTGTAAAAGAGTTAATAAACCCCACTTATCACTATCAGGTTATGACTTTCTCTGAACATCAACATCCTTTACAAGTGATCCGTCAACCATAAAACTACCAGCATTAAAGATTAAGCTGCAGTGCTGGTAGGTGTACTAATTGTTGGCTTAACACCAAAATTAAACTGATATATAATGCAATAGTGAGCCAATGTTAAGTCAAGGTATACAGTAAATAGATTTTTATTTTAGCAAATCTCTGAAAATTATTTTTCAGCAGCACTTCTAAGCAAAATGTCAGTCCATAAACAAAAAAAGTTTGCACTGGTTTCTCTACTTTATACTTTACTTTTTTAAACAGAAAATGTGACTAAATGTGGTCAAGTTTAATGTAAAGTCAAAGTGGCTTATTTATGAAATTATTAAAGAATACATCTGAACACAAAATGGCCAACTGTTAACATAGATTTACATTTTTCTTTATCTTCAACATCTCAAATACCTGAATAACTAACTAACTAAATAAAATAACATATTTGCTAAAATCAGGCAGCTCTTCCTTGGCATCATGTTTCATTTTAAAAGACAACTTCTAGTCAAAAGGTTAAGAACTCTGTATTCTTGGCTTTGACTCGACTATTTAAGGAAAACAAATGTGCAGGCACACTAGCCAAATTTATGTTTTTTTCAGTTTTGGCAAACACTGTGAGAATATGGCTGGCTCTGTGATACTAACATTCCAAACAAGAGAATTAGCCCAAACCTCCTTTGAAAATGAATACAAATAGCCTACTTCAAGTGGGTTAACCTTCTCAACAACTCTGTAGTAATGCTTTAACCTTAATATATCTTGTAATTAGCACCATATGAAGAAACAAATCAAGCAGAACACGAAAGTTATTTGACACTTTAAATTCTAAAGCGAGCAGGCCGATTACTAATACAGGATTAGCAGTAATGTATAATGAGCTTCGGCTAATGTGCTAAAATTATCTTGGAGCTATATAAATGTGCAACATAAACAGTCACGTCAACTGGGTTCAGTCCTGCAGCTCTCAGTGTGCCATGCTACAAAGTCAGCACAGTCTCTCATGCTGGCAAAACTGCACTAGAGTAACCTCGTGACAGTGGTAGACAGCTGCTTTCAATTAACACAGAGGAGCAAAGAGAAGGACTGAAAGGCTGTAACCAAATCCAGATCTAGAATTCAAAAGACTTTTTGGAATCATGCCTGGGCCAAGCTGTTGTCACATATACAGTGGAGCAGAACTATAAGAACATCAGACCCAAATGTATGACAAGCTCTCAAATACAGAGGAGGTGTCATTTTACACGGGGGGATTAAAAGAGAAAAGAGGCTATACATAAACATGCTGTATAAATCACTACATGTAATTTCCTATGTTAGTCAACTGAATCAGAGTTCTGTATGTGTCCAATATTGCCACTTGATCTAAAAGTGTTGTTTCCACTAACACAGCTAATCACTGTACTTAGTATGACTCATTAGTATTACATGAATTACATGTGGATGTCTGAAAATAGTAGTGTACACACCCTTTAGCATTGGGCCTGTTATTGCACACTCAAGTAAGTTAAAATCACCGTGAAGGTCAAGATAGTAATCTATTTTGCCCTTAAAAATCTGCAACCATGCTTTTTTCCTCTCTTCTGCTTAAAAAGCAAGTAATAACTCTAGTGTGAATGAAGTTTGGTCTGGGGTTCTTTTTTCAAAACAAAGAATAAAAAAAACTGCAAGATCTGCAAAACAAAAGTAATTAAACACAATAAATCAGACGAAGCTCATGAAAGGATATTCACATGAAAAAGCCAATCAGCATGTCATGTTGAAATTGCACTTGACCTGTGGAGACCAAGCCAAGATAAGGTTGACCAAGAAAAATTTCAGAGACGACCACCAGGAAATTGTGTGAGATGCAAAGACAAACCCACTGGCAGGCTTCTGTAAAAGAAAGCAGAGTCCAATATGGCGGTACTTAAACAAAACAGGGCTGTGTGATGGAGTTTTCAAAAAAATCTGAAGAGACCTAAAGATTCTGAAGTAGTCTGACAAGATAAAGCTTGATCTGTATGGTCACAACAAGAAACACCATGTTTGGAGAGGACTCAACAGGACATATGAAGAGAAAATCTCTGCTGTTTTGGGGGGTGTGAGCACTCCAGTGGCACAGGAAATTTGGTCAAGATTAAAGGCAAGATGAATGCAGCAGATTATGCAAAAACCCTGTAGAAAAGTCTGCAGGCATCAGTCGGAAGCTGTGCATAGAGCACACTTGGACTTTCAACAGAACAATACAGAACAATGAACCAAAGCACAAGGCCAAGTTGACCCAATAGTGACTGCAGTGGGAGGAGGTGAAGGTTTTGGAGTGGAAGTCACCGTGCCTGGACCTTCCTTGAGCTATTGAGAGGTTGGTGAGGCAAGTATATGGCACGAATCACTGATCTGTAGAAGAGCCATTTGACCAAAAAGAATGGGCAGCTTTACCACCTGAGAGAATCTATGGACTTGTACGCGGCCATCACAAAAGACTGAAAGTCAGGGGTCTCAGTGTCTGGTGCTGGAGGGCTGGAATCCACTGAAGTTTGGTGATGTCCCTGTTCAAACACACTTGATTCAATTCACCAGTTAATGGCTTTAGTATGTACATTTTAACAAGGAAATCACCAAACACTGCTGGACACCAGTGTGGGTTAACCAAGGGTGGGTTAACTTTTAAACACTCTGTAATTTGAGTTATGATTATTTTTTTCAAATAACTTCATCAGAGTAGTATTATCAAAAACAAAACTGTTACCAAAAATAACAACACCAAAAAAAGGCTCTAATATGAAAACTGTGATATTCCAAGGGTCATTAATCTTATCCACAGAGGCCCTGTGGCTTTTCATTGTGATCAAGCAGAAGCACATCTGATTCCACTCATTTAATCAGCCGGTCTCATTCTTCAAACAACCAATTAGTTACAGGAGGTGTGCTCCTGCTGGGTTGCGATGAAAACCTTTCTGAATAAGACTGGTGCCCCCTGTGATATTCTGTCAATTGCTTATACCAACTGATTAAACACACAGTTAAAACAAACATTACTTTCAAGACCAACTGAACTTCATAACGAGAAAACAGTGCAACAAATGCAGCTCTCCATTCTTTGAAAAGCCGGTGCAGAGAAACAACAATGGTTCTGCATTCTCAGCTAGTTGACTGGCCCAAAGGTGACTGTTGGCTTTTGATATATTTTGACATTACATTGTGCTTTGCTTTGGGGTGAGGTTCATTCATTAGGGTATGGGTGGACAAAGAAGATGTCCAAAATTCTGTTATCTGAGGTGTAAAAAGTAATTTTTTACCTTTCAGTCACCAGATATGGCCAGCGAGCAGCTGGATTTTTAGAATTCTCTGACAAACAGTCGTATGCAAAATCTATGGCAACCCATGGTCAAATGTTTTGTTGATTGTAGGTAAAAATAAGCATGTCTTCTACAGAATGCACAATTACTGTTCATTTGCTGAATTTAACATACTGGGGGATAAAATTAAACAAAGTTTAGTCTGTTGAAAGGTATGGCACATTTAATATTTTTTTGTTTTACTTCTTTCCTTTTTCTTAAACTCAGCAAATAAAATAGGAATTGTACACTAAAATTTTTAAAAATGTGTTCTCTGTAGAGGATGCGGTAACTTATTTTTACTACCGGAGTGTTCAAATTTTTGCATACGATTGTATATAGCCTGTTGCCAATAAACTGATGGATGTGGACAGTCCACAGTAAACCAGCAAATTACAGTGCCCTTATAAACCTATTTTGTGCTTAAATAGGCAGAACATCTGCCTGTATTGTACTAATGACACTGATAACCTCAGCCATTATCTCACAATTAATAACCCTTCAGTTCTAGAAGAACAGCTAACAGCTGGTACTCTCGGCCATTCACAGATTCCTGAGTGACGCAAAAAAAAAGGGTGAGTTCTTGCTTTTTTTTCTTTTTTTTTGTTTTTTTGGAACTGCTGTCAAGTCTGTTGTACAACTTACTTTTTCTTAAAAGTAGGTTTTAGCACAGCATGCAGAAGCATGCTATTTACTTTAAAGAAGAAGCTTATTTAGCTTAAAACAACATGTCTGTGATTGTAAAAGGGTTGATTCTTTGATTTCGTTCTTAGAAATTTAACTTCCCCAGGACCGCTTCCTGTTTAAAAAAAGAATAAGGGGAGATTTCCTTTGAGGAGCTGCATGCCGAACAGAGTGTACTGCCTCATCACAATCACAGGAACCATGGGACCAGCTGAGGCTTGTGTCCGGCCTACCCCTCCCCACTTCTGCACCCAAGTCTGCTTTCTGCATCAGAACCTTATGATTTACTGTTAGTGAAATACATTCAACACCATGAGTATTCCAGACGTACACATCTGTCGCTTGCAGCTAACGGTGTTTAAAGCCACAAAATTAAGGTGTTTAAGTAAATATGCTGGACCAGACGTATACCTCTATAGATAAGTACAGCTATGGGCCTGTGTGCGAATCGTTAGGGTTCTTTATTATTGTCTCAAAATGAGAATTATAACCACATTCTGCTTTATGTTCAAGTTAGAGAGTACAAAATATTACTCTATTCTCATTTTTCTTTATGCAGTTCTTGGTGTCAATACGGGTGGGCAACATGGCAGAAGCCCTTGACATTTGTATGATTCATGGTACATATCAATGTGTTTTTTTCTGAGGTTTAATGCAGGCCTAGTGCACTTTTATCATAACTATATGTATAACAAATTTCAATTGCATCATCAGAGCTCAAACCTGCAATCGCCTCACAATAGGGTAAAACCCCTTGTATTACACCACTTGGAGACCTAAACTTTTTTTCATGATACATGCAGTTGTACAGCATTGTAAACGCAATTAAAACATCCTAAATATGCCCAGAAATGCTTACTACTATTTATTGTGATAACTCCACCATATTATCACATGGCTCACCCCTACATAAGAGCACTGCTACTACTTAAACAGACTTTACCTTGCAGTGGAAAAAAATGTCCCTTGTACCTGGCTCTAGATGAGAGAGGAACTGTCTTAGGATTTAAACAAATTAATAGGCAAGTTTATGTGTAATGCTTAGGCCTTAATAATGTGTGGGTTGTCCTCTTTCAAAACAGGGGCATCAGATTATTCAAGTTAGAATGTCGCCACCAAGAAAACAGGCCAGCTCTGCTTAGATCATTACCTGTGTCTTTGTCACAACAGTCATCACAATGCCTTGCAACAAGCCTCTCGAGACTGATCATATTGCAGACATTCAAACAGTGAAAATGAGGACACAGATGCTAAAGGTCAGGGGTTGTTGCATGGTAAAGAATCTGCTGCTAGAAAGGGGCTTCCTCTGTGTGTCTCAGTGACTAAAAACCTGAACACTGTCTATACAGATGCTGTTTGGCACTCACATAAAGCTCCTGTGGTAAATAAAATCAAAGATGGCACCATACCACTTACTCTTTTCAGATGCCAATACTAATATCAATAATGAAACCTTGAGTATAAACCAATGCAATACTGATCTGACATTTTTATATAAAAAAAAAATTCTAAGCTCCAAAATGAGCCATTTTTAAATGAAGCACTTGACTTAAGATCTAAAAGTAAGCTATCATATCATACACCACAGGAAGAAACAGCCAGCAAACTTAATAGCCAGCAATGTGAGTGTGAGCTATTTCAGGATAGATTTGTTACAGGACTAAATTGGATTTATTCTGTTTTCTCCCCTCTGACATCTGATCCAGCATTTTCTGCTGCTTTCAACCCGTTATCAATCAATATTCACCAAACATGCCATCTCTAATTATCTTGAAATAAAATGCATTGTACAGCTGGATAAACCATTGAGTTCATAATAGGGATTTCAACAGTCTGGAATTTTGTAAACAATGAATGGAAATAATGATATATGAATCATTCACTGTGACATTAAAAAACATTGTTTCTCTGATAAAATGGCTTAGTGCTCAACTTCCGATTCATTGTTTTCAAGGGGGGTTAATAAATATGTTTTAAAGTTAAGCTGAAAAATATGCAAGAACAGAATCCTACTGTATACAGTTTATGTAAGAGACCAAAAACAATGTTTTGGCCTAACAGATATGTAAACTCAACATCAGTATCTTTAGGAAGCTTAAGGAGTGTCTATAATGGCCATCTATAGCCAAGCAACTGTTGTACCAAATTACAAACCCCAATCACAATAAAGCACAAAAATAGCACGAAGAGAATGCAGTCCTGTGGGCTTGTCAGCAGAGGAGTTTGGAAATGATGAACAAGCACATACCAAGTACATCAGCTAAACTAGAGGCAGAGGAAAAGGCGCATGAGCTGAACAAACAAAAGCAACTGAATTCGTGATAGAACGTATTTGATCTGTTCTTCAGTTCTGATTCAGACACAATTGCTAACAAATGAACAATCCGTTTGGGAGAAACGTTTTAATACAAGTTCGGTATTTACAACTGACAAACCATGGCTATTTACTGACGAGAACTCTAAATACCCATATAAATTACACATTTAACACTGAAGTGACTGGTTTACGTATTTTATCCAACTTCAGTTAACGATCTGCTTCTATGCTCTGAACGACTGTTTCATAGACTGGCTGGACTTATGTGGCCTCACTGGTTACAAAGTCTATAAACTGAGCTAAATGGTCTTTTGCTTATGTATACTGACAAAAGTTGGAGCAACCTGAGACATTTAAAACAAAGAGTATGTGTTTAGGTAGCTAACTGCGTGTATCATAAAGGATAAATCTGAGTCATCAGGTAGTACCCGACCCGCTACCGCCTTGGCAACACAGGACAACAACAACAGAGCAAACTGCTTAACAATTTGTACTTGCCTGCCAACTGTTTGGTTGGCGAGTTGTTTCATGCGATTAAATTGTTTCTTCATTTTTGTATCGCGGTCCACCAAGTCCTAATTTCCGAGAGTTGAAAGTAGTGTCCTTCGATATAAGTCATCAGCCAAAAATCCTTTGAATCATCTTCAAGTTGTGCTGGTAATTTAGCCGGCAGATGATTAGCCCGCTGAAGTAACGTTAGCTGGATAGCTAGCGTGCTAAGCTAGCAGCACGGTATAGAAAAAATGTAGAATACAATGTAAAAAGCTAGCTTTTGTAAGAGTAGTCGAACAGTTTTCACACCCTGTGTCGTATCTTTTAACGTAGCCAGTACCGACGTGCAAGTCCCATTTTGTGCCAATCTATGAGATGAAATGAAAAGTTGACACATCAGCTGTTGAAGTCTCCCTTCATGACTCGCTGGTTACTGACTGACTCTGATGATGATGATGATGATGTGTAGTCTGCTGCCTTTTCACGCCTACCCGACCAACAGGGTGTCATGCATTTAGAAATTAGACGTATTATCCCACTCCTCAGTGGAAGATTACATTTTCATTAAAATACTGTACATTCAGTGTCTAATTTGAATCCGTTTAGAAGTTTGATTTTACTTTGTTGTGTCTTTGTTTTAGCAGACATACAAGCTTAAAGTGTCTGATTCAAGTGAAAGTAATAGGGACTATTTTTGGTTTTTAATTCAAAGTTTACTTAAGACAAACCTTAATGAAGACAAAACGAACGTACCATTATTTTGTAGTATCTTTCAAAGCTGATATTCTTTATTTATATGATATTCTGTGATAGTACTTTATGTACAGCTAATCATTAGAGGGAGTGCACAAACATGCAATACATTTTGTAACAGCCAAAATCGTTAAAGTGAAGCAGCGTCACAGGTCCAGTTATTTATGTACTCTTGTTTTTTGAAAGTCCTCTAAAATATGAAAATATGAATAAAAGCATCGCAGTAGACTGATCATGGTGATATGTTGAATTAAATTTGCGGTACAGCACATTCAGCTACCAGTGCCTTATGAGTAAGGTTAATGGAAAGGTAGTATTTAAGTTTGTGGGATGTAAGTCATGTTTTTAATTTGGCAAGTCAAAGGGGAAATCCGATGATTTTTCAAAATTCCTGAAAAATGAAATTGTTAAGATATTCATAGTGATTCAGAGTGGTTTGTTTCTCTACTGTAGAAAAAAAAATGTAGAGGAACTTACAGTGGATCTAACAGAGGTTAATATGACCACCATTGTAAAGAAAATCTGTGTTCATACTTTTATCTACAATGCATAATTTCACATCAAAACATCGATTTACTTTAATTACGACTCAACGACAGCACTATGCTGAAATTTCGAAAAATGATGATATTGTTCCTCTTTAATTTATTTTAACTCCTGTTGCGCTGTAAAACAACAAACGTACGGTAGGTGGCGACAGGGAGATCAGTAAACAACACCGGAAAAAAATATGAAGAAGAAGAAGAAGAAGAAGAGCAGCCGTGCACTATGGGATAAGTAGAGGGTGGAGAAGGATGTGAATTGTTATGCGAACAAAATATTCAGATTTTCAGTCTATTAAGTGTTAGCATAATGAATACTGATCCAGTGTTTTCTATTTAATGAGCTGTGAGAACGTTTGCATTGTATCATTGGTCTTGTCTTTGCAGCGCTTCGAGTGCGTTAACGGAGCTGGTTAGCTTAGTGTTGAGCATACATGTAGTGTTTTCTAATGTAAAGAAGCGAAAATCAGTTATACGCTGAATTATTAAGAGTTAATGGCGTCCCACGCACCTTTCACTGATTCTGATACTGCTGATGAAGCAGTCCGAACAACTTGCGACGATGCATCGACATGCAAAAGGTAGAAAGTATTCCTGGCCGGAAAACAACAACTCTTGCTTCATGAACTCACCTTAATAAACACGATCAAATCAAATATTTTCAGATTAAACAGGATTTTCGATTTATATTTCTGTTTTCGATATGTTTCAGAAATGTCTTGATTATGGGCCCAGGAAAACATACAATTATTGTATTAAATCAAAAGGCTGCAGAGGGAAAATGGTGATATTATAAAGCAGTGCTTTTGATCTGTAAACATTCGAAAGACCTGAACTGCCTTATATAAAACCGACACACCTGTCCTCCGTTTTCAACTCCTTCAAACTGAAATATCCACATTTTACAAAGACACAGTTAAAATATGTGCAAAGTCCAACAGTAAACATTATATGTAACTAAGTTGCCATTTAAGCTCATTTTCACTGAGGGAATTATTACATAATAAAAGATAGCATCACTTCATCACACTTACCCAACTCCAGCTTCATTCATGCCCACCAATTGTAAAATATATTGAGGACCTTATGTGTTGCCCCTTTTTAAAAGTGATTAAATAACCACTTGGTTAAAAGCATTTTTTATTTGCTTGTCTATTCATTTATAGGTTTGCAACTAGCAAAGGCTATTGGACAGACCCTTACATACAGTATTTTGTGCGGCAGACAGGTGAACGCAAGGCACCTGAAATCAACAGAGGTAAATTACGCTTATTTCTTTTGTACTTTACACAGTGGTTCAGACCTATTTCTGGATTAATAATCCCTTTTCTCAGTTCATGAATCTAGTTATATAACACCAAAGTTGCCTCTTTGATTTCTGCGACAGGCTATTATGCGCGTGTACAAGGAGTGAACCACTTGCTGGATGCTTTTCTCAAGAAGACACAGTGTGACTGCCAGGTGGTCAATCTTGGAGCAGGACTGGATACCACCTTCTGGAGACTGAAGGTACATTTAACTAAAAAGTGGATTTAAACTCTTGTAATTCATTTTATGTCACCATTTACAGAAAAGTTTTACCTAGCTCAGGCAAAGATTAAAAATGCTATCCAAAAAGATTTAGCCCACAGAGAGAACTTTAACTGCAGAATGGTGTACCTGACTGTGAAGATATATTTTAGACATTTCTGATCTAGAAAAGTCAATTCCAAAAAAGGAGAATATGTGAAATGTAAATAAAAAAGGAAATAGTTGATTTGTAAATCCAATTTGACATTTTTATTTAAATGAAAACAGTACGAAGATGTGTTGTTTTACCTCATCAACTTCATTGTTTTGTTTTTTTATAAATATACACTTTCTGTGAAATTGATGCTTGCAACAAAAAAATCCACGCTTTCTGTTTTTATTAACATTTCACATACTGTCTGAACTTTATTGGTTTTTAGGCTATATTTTATTATTTTGTTATTTATAGTGATCAGCTGTCAAATTTTGCCTAAAACTTCCTGTTTTAATTATTAGGCTGAGAACACTTTGCCGAAAAAGTACTTTGAAGTTGACTTCCCCATGATTGTTGCCAGGAAAATACACCATATCAAGTAAGGTGTAGAACCTCGGTTCTTTTTATGTTATTTTTTCACCTATTATCACCATCAAAACATGGCATGTTAGACAGATGCCTGTAGAGGGAAGCAAAGGCTCAGTTTAGTCATATGTGTTAAACCAGTACCTGATTCATATTTCTTATGTATTACCATCACACAGATGACTGCCTCTCTGGGGAGCACTCAGGAAAGATGCTCATTTTTTTATTTCAGGCTGTGAATCGGCATTTTATACTTAAAAAATGCCATGAAGTAAACAAAACTGGGCTTTGTTCAGAATGTGAATATTTACATTTTTACTGACACAAACAGAGTCAAATCCAAGTGTCATTTCATTTAAAAGTGTTTTTCAGCCTAATCTCTCTACCATATCTGTATTGTGCCATTGATTCAGTTGCTGAATTTCTTGAATAGAAATTTGAAATATGCAACTGTGTAGTACAAATTAAAAACTACAACAGTTACACTCTTAACAAAACGGTCTTAGGACAAGATGAGACATTAGAGAACATCTTACAAAAGCTGTTCTTAAGAAGTTAAAAGCGCTAGAGCGACACAGTAAAATGCAGTTCATATATTACATATATTTTAACTGAATAGGTCATTCTGTTCTCCCAAAATATGTTTCGCATAAACCTTACTGACTGAATTCAGCAGCTGCCCAATGTCTTACATTGTGATTCTGTTATATAATTATAATTAAATACTTTTTGGTACAGAGAAGCTCCTTAGAGTTATTGTCTGTGGTAATCAACCGTATGATACAGATGCCAATAGAGATTAGGATGAAAAATGCTGAAGTATTCCTTTAATTACAATTTGACTACATGTCTAATTCAAGAGTGCAGTGTCAGAGAGTAGTACAATGGGACTCACAGGTCTCTTAAGATGAAATCATGTTTCATTATGCCAGGGACCTACAGTGATGTGGCTGTTAATGAGAGGATTCCTACATATTATGTGTTCTTGTTTGTTTCAAATGAGAAAAACTTTGATAGACTTAACACTACTTTTCTGGTGTTCTCTGAATAATCTGGATGTTTTTGTTAATGCTTAGGCTTAGCTTGTTGTTAATAAATCTCATAACTCTCACTGTCATTGACAAAATTTTTTCCATAAGGAGGCTTTCCTTCACCTTGCTCATCAGGGCATCGTACAGATTTCTGTAATGCGATTTTGTTTGTAAAAAGTGTGGTAAAATAATTACAATAATATCCGGTTTCCATTTTCTATCAGACTTCTATTGTATGCCATTTGCTATTAATGTTTAGCTGCAGGATGCTATCATGTTAGCTGTGTTAGCGCTAACATAAAGCAGTGGGTGGATTCTCAAAATGAGTCTCTTAAGTCCTTCTCAGTGGTAAAATTAAGAGTATGTATTGACAGTGATTCATCGTGGAGATTACATTGTGTATACAGAAAGCTGAAGAATGCGGTGCAGTTTTTTTTTCTTTTTGGGGTTCATACCATAGAAATACACTACAGTTTTAAAGGCTGTCTCTGGCCGTGCTTTTCCCTTTTACCAAGCAGCAATAGCTTCATCACTAAAGACCTGGTAAGATTTCAGGATTTAATTTATTTAAATTCAACTGCTAAAAACAGTAGGAGAGTAATAACAAAAGAGCAGAACTTTTGAGTATAGCAGAATGTTTTGAGCATAGCAAAGACTAGTGTGGGCTTTTTGTAGGGTAGTTATGAGGAGTCGATTCCAAAAGAATCGATTCTTCGACTCCAGCCCCTTTGGGAGTCAGGTTCGACTCTTGAGGCATTCTTGTAGTTGACTCTTCGATTCTGTTGGCTCCATGTTTTTTTCATTGTAAACGGCTTAAGTAAGAATACCTCAGAGCCACAGAACCGTTTGGTTCAGGCATAGCTAGAACTTTTAGAATGGGGTGGCTAGGTAAGACCCAGAGATTTTATTGGAGTGGCACACTGCTAGAAAAAAAACTAAATAAAAGAGCATTACTGTATTAAAATGAGATACAAGTGATGTGTTGGTGTATTTATGTACAACTGAATCCATTTATTTTTTCCACGTGAATAAAACATTACATCAATGCAACTATTGCTGAAAATAAACTGAAAAACAAAACTCTGTTGATGTATTTTAGTCATTTATGCACAAATGGTGTATTTGAATCACGTAAATGAAATGCATCACTTTTTCAGTGCCCAACGTTAATTTATGTGAAGAAAAATTCACATAATGTAGCTCACAGAGCAGCACAGCGGAAGGGACCCAGTGCACATTCACTCGCCTGTTTGCTGAGCCAGTCACAGCAAGATATGCTAATTATTAAATGCAGCATCATTATACACTTATAACTGATTGGGAACCACCTCAGATTTTCACCATATTGTGTAACTGATGCTTTTTTGATGATGTTTGACTGTTGTACTCTCCATAATTGTGGTATGCAGAAGAGTGGAACTGCCCACCTCGACCATCCTGTAACTGAAAACCAAACTCTTCATCTTCTCCTTGATTAGGGTTGCAATAAACGATTACAAAAAGCACAAGGAATGAAAAGGAAAACAAAACATAAATAATATTTTCACTGAACATTTTGGAAAAGAGGAAAGTTGGCTGAAGTTGGCTTCTTATTCAGATTTTCCATTCCACCTTAAATGGTGCATCGGTTACATTAGGTTGCAAATTCTGCAGGATTTAAGGTGGAACTAACAATTTAGATAAGAAACTTCAGTCTTGTGTCATTTTAAATGAATTATGACTGACTATAGAAATGATTTTCTCGGTACATCTCTCCGTGTTTCCCCTCGTCCTGTAGCCTACTGAAGCTCGAGCACCTTCAGCAGCCTCATTATATGAAACAGGTTATTTGATGGTAAGGCGTGTTCAAACATTAGTCAGTCATTTAATCATTTATTAGTAATCATTTATCAAAGTAATGTATACTAGGTATAATCTACAAATTTTCATCATATCCCTGTAATTTGTAGTCAAAAATTGATCAAACTACATCTAGGATGGTTAAAACTCTGCTGTATCTCTGTCACTGGCTCTGCCGTTGTGTTGGTTAAAACTGAGTAGAATCAGGGAGTCTAATCCAGCTGCAGAAGTCGAGATGTGGAGTCAACTCTAGAAAACCTGGAGTTGTGCATCACTATTGTAGGATGGAGTTTCTGTTTTTGTTCATTGATAAAATCTCCAGCTCGACTGAGGCCCTGACAGAAGTTTTTTCACGCCTCACATCAACAATCTGATTGGTTGGCTGATCACTTAGCTCATTTATTTAAAGTTCAAAAAACACCTTCCCGCGTCCCTGTAGCCAATTGGATAATGCTGCCTAGCATAGGTAGCTAGATGTCATTTTGACGTGCCATGATATTTTCAATCCAATAAAAAGTTCAGCGTTTTGCAACCGCTAGTTTGTCTTCTATTACACCTAATAGAAGCTTACTTTGGACTCATCTGCCAGTCAGAATTCTTATATAAACCTATGCTGTGTTTTGGATTTTTACAACTCAATGTAATGATTGCTGCATTTAATGACTTTCTTTACTGTCTTTCTTTTCTTTACTGTCAGGCCAAGCAATTTGTTTTGCCTTTATTAGAGGCTTTTTTGTCATTGATGTTCATGGTGTATGTGTGCCTGTTAAAGTCTTTTTATCTTGCTTTAAAAGTGAAAGAAAAGGCACAAAAAGGTTCTCGTTGATGTGCAAGGGTATGTTTACAAAGTCCTTTTTCCATTTTCACAGGACAAAACCTCCATTGTCAAAGCCTTTGATTGAGACCCATTCAGCTGATTCACTCCTATTAGGTAATAATTTTTAAAAGAATTAAGCATCTACAGAAACGATCAGGATGGTTGTCTTTAGTGTAAAAATGTTTTCACTAGAGCTAATTTTATGGTTGTTAATGTCTTTTTGACAGATGGTCACAGCCTGGACTCAGACAGATATTGTATCATCGGCACCGATCTCAGAGACATCTCAAGTTTAGAAGAGAAACTCAGAAAATTCCAGATAAATACAGAGTAAGTTGGTTGTTTTGGGGTATAATTTATATATTTAATCCCTTCTGCAGTGTGAACATAAAATAGGAATTCATAATTAGCATTATTAGCAAACATTGTTGAATTTAATTAGTTGATGAAGTGCTGTGCAAACGACCACTGTACGGAGACCACCCTTCACTTATTGAATTTCCAGTCAAAGCAGCCATTAAGTACAATTCCATTTTTCAGGAGATATTCTGAGGAGATTACTTATAAGGTAATCCACTTGCATAAGGAAGGAGAGTCAAAGAAATAGGTGGAAAAACACAAGTTTCCAAATTTAACTTTTAACAACTGTGCAAGACCTGGTAGATCACCAGAACTCATGCAGATAAATAGTATTTAAAGCTTTCTTTTTTGAGAGAAGAATAAGCTCAATTCTTGCTTCAGATGTGAAAAAAATCCCATTCTTTCCACTGAGGAGACAACTCAACACTATGAGTCTGAAAGGATGTGTAGCTGTCAAAAAGCTGTTACTGAGAAAAGGAAATAGGACAAAAAAGAAGAAATCAAATGGACTGACCACCCTAGAGCCCAGACCTCCACATCATTGAATGCATTTGAGATTACATGGTTTTTGACAAACAGAAAATGCAAACAATTCCTAAGACTTTGGAGGTGTGCAAAAACATCCCTGCAAATTTCTTTGAAAAATTTAAACCAAGTCTTCTGAAAAGAGTGGAAATTGTAACAAAGGCAAAGGATTTTTTATATTATATTATATATTCATATTATATTTAGCTGTTCAGGCTTCTGTCTGATTTGTTGAATGTGTTTTCTGCTTTTTCCCTGACATGGGAAAATGAATAACTTGTATTTAATGACTGTTATGACTGGAAATCAAGTAAATGAAGGGTGGTCTCTGACCTTTGCACAGTACTGTATATGGAGGATCTGGGATGTTATGACTAAGCCCTTAGATGTGCATTGTGCGTGACTGAATCAGATTTTGAATGGTTTGTTAATTGACTAGAAACAATGAATTTAGGATATCTGGCACCATAAATACACTGGGCTTGGCTGTGTACATCTACTTGATATAATTTTGCGCATTTATTGTTTGGTTGAATATCCCTCTGCTGATGGCCTTGACAACAATAGCGCATAAGGGAGTCATTAAATCGTCCGTATGTACGTCAAGAACTGCTCATCTTCAGTGATGTGCACTGAAGAGTCTTGGAAAAGTTTATAAACTTAGAATATCTATGACATCCGTGGCCTTGTTGTCAAGGACTCTTGCCTCAAATGCTTTTTTTTAACTTCCTTTGAGGTCCGGTCCACCATCCAGGCCTCATCATGGTTTGTAGGACTTGGCTTCACTTTATGTCTCCAGGAGTCTTCTTTCTTGTCCTGTCATGTATCATATTTTTTAAAGTATTAAAAAGTGATTATCTATGAGGTTCACTGTAGAGATGCTAATTATTTGCAGGTGTCTTTTTTGTCATCTGAATGTATATAAACATTTATGTTTACATTGACTATTTTGCATTGTAAACACCACACTCATTTCCTGATAGTAATAATGAGGTTTATATAACCTTTAGAGCTACTTAGTACCACTTTATCACAACATCTATTGTCAGAACATATTTCTGGTTGTTCTCCATAGCAGTTCCTGTAACCTGTAAGTCATAATCAACTGTTTGATGTGCCTTTAAGATGCTTTATCGTGTCTTGGCTCATCTACTGATGGTTTTTGCATGATCAACTGTTTTTGAGCTGTAGCCACTTTCTCATTTTTATACAGTATTATTTTGTGTCATTATCTTCTCTCAAATTAGGTTGCCCACGCTGTTTGTGTCTGAATGTGTACTGGTGTATATGACCCCTGAGCAGTCATCCAAACTGGTGCATTGGGCAGCAGACACCTTCCACACTGCCATGTTCATCAACTATGAACAGGTGAGATACTGGTGTAAGACGTAAGACTGTTGTAGAATATGTGTAGTGCTGTCATTCTTGATTTTATTAGTAATTGATGTCTGAGTTTTTTTTTTTACCCCTTTTTACGATAGTGATAAAATGCAATTTCCCTCAGTTGCATCTTTCTTTAATAAATAATATTGATGGAACAAAATATTTTGATTTAGATGTGCATGATTTACAAAACGGGAGGCAATATGGATTATTAAGTGAGCAGGCATGTTAACATTTGTAAATGTATTTTTATTGTGTTTAAATGCTATTTTTATTTTGACTGTTGTACACAAAGTTGTTATATCAAGAAAGATGAATTTGCGCTGTCAGTTTTATCTCTTTGTCAGAAGCAGTGAGGTGTTTTCACAGCAGGGGGTTCTCATCCCTCATTGCTCCCTAGCAGCTCAACCCAAAGTCACCATTTTACACACAGAGAGCCAACAGTGTCATAGTTAATCTGATAAGAAAATAGTTTAGTCATTTATATGAATTAATTAACATTATAAGTCGATTTCCATTTCACTAGCAGAATGGCCGCTAGGGGCCTGCTGAAAGAGGTTAAAAAATGTCAAACAATTAATATTGGCTTAACAGTAACAAACCATACATTGCCATTCAGAAATTCGAACAAAAATCATTAGAAAAAAGAGTAAATGTGATATTAGCGTCTCGCTGGTTTCTATATATAAAAAGTGGCGTTAAATCTTTGAACCATCTGTAGTTCCAGCCTGAACCACGGCTGCTCACACGTTGGTGTGACTCCATGACTGTAGCACTTTCATTTAAACAAAGTTTTTAATGCCAGTATAGGTAATATCACTAACATTAGCCCTGGAGAAGGCCTTCACTAGATTAGGCTAGGCAGTGCTCACAGGAGAACTGTGGATAAATCAATGAGAAGCAAACTAACAAAAGCAACAGCAAAGTGGAAATCTACAGTTCCCCTCAACACATGACATTCACAGACGAGTCGGAATATGCAGTCACTATTGCTCCTACTGTGTATCAGTGATTGAAAACTAAAACTGGACTTCTCACTACTTTCATGTTCACCCCGTGTCCACATGATTTTCATGCTCAGGTTATTGTGAACTCATCACACAAAGAGGGTAATGTTACTGAATTATTGAATGTAATTATAATAATAAGTTGTGTTCAGACATTCTCTGAACACAACTTGTGCCTGGTGTTCATTCGTATCAGTCAGAAAGTTATAACAACCAGCAAAAACGACCAGATTTACAAACTGAAACTCAAATAGTACAAGAAAATATTCTGGGTAGTTTCAGATATTTGACATTCAACCCAACATTCAAGTTTTCTAAAGCAGTGGCTTTAAAAATTTTTAATGAAGTTTCTAGTTTGCTTTTGTGCCACTGGAACCATAGTATTGATTAAGTTAAAATACAGCTTAAAATATGTACATTTGGATACGGTAAAGCACAAATTCCAATAATAATTTAATACAATTCAAAAAAAGACAAATGATTATAGAGATGTCCCAGGAGAGCATTGTAACCATAATGAAATGCTCTGTGTTTTAAATGAAAAAAAAGTTTTTTTCTCTAGCATCAAATTATACAAATAATACAAATGTGACTGTGATTACCTACACAGAATAATGTGATTAATTGTGATTGTTATTGTAATTATTGTTTTTTTTTTTTTAACTCACCCTAGAATAAAAGATAAATAATGAAATTGCCAACAAATTTCCACACCAATTCATTAAGAGAGTACATTTGAATAGTTTTTTCTTCAACTGGGTAATTGTGACAGCCCTAGTGCATTACTTGACCCAAGAGCCAAAGATCCACTAATACAGCCATGAGTTTTTCATGATTGACCTATCAATAATTAACCCCCTCCCTTTTTTTTTGACAGGTGAACATGGCTGACCGCTTCGGTCAGATTATGATTGAGAATCTGCTGAGACGTCAGTGTAATCTGGCTGGAGTGGATGTGTGCCAATCGTTGGATTCTCAGGTAAAGAAAAAATCCCCTTTAATTCATTGTCTTTTTTAAGGGCCTGCAACACCAGTACTCGACATAAATTTATAGTGTAACATTGTACAATGGCTGTAAATATGGCCTTGTGATTAAAACCGAAGATTTGTGTTTTTTGTACATAAAACATGCTATGTGTTACTTATTATTATTGTGGTGTATTATTGTTTGCATTGTTACTACCTGTTCAGTGTACAAGTTGTCTGGAATCCGAAAAAATAAAACCATCAGACTTGGATGTTGTACTACAGCAGCTGTTGCTAAACCACAAAGTCCCATACAAGCAGTTTCAGTGAGAATGGCTGAAGGTTAAAGGTAGCTTTACTGGAGGTAACCCTGGGTGGAGCTGCTGATAACATGCTTCAGTGGTCTCTCACATTCTTTCAGTACAATCAATTTTTCATTACATGCTCATCCCAAAAGAAAGTGTTTTGATTTAGGGTGGGTTAGGAAGACCTGACTGTACAAGGCATGGTATCTGTTCGCAGAAAGAACGCTTCCTGTCAACAGGATGGGAGAGTGTGAATGCACTGGACATGATGACAGTCTATAGCCTGCTTCCTCAGGACGACATAAGCAGGTATAGGATACCTCACAAGATATAGCCAACTATGGTGCCTTCTTTCTCTTTCAGAGAGTTCCCAGTTTATTAGGTACTCCTACCTTGTACACCTTGTAGGTTAACAATTACTGGCTATAGTTTGCTGCACAGTCAGTTTGTTTGCCACCTTCAATTGAATCTATTCATGGAAAATAGTCTCTAACTGTACACCTACAGGCTATCTCGACAAGTGTGCATGGTGAGGCACCCAAGCCCCTGCCCCTTTTGTTTAAAAATTATTAGCACTCTTTCTGATGAGCTCTAAAAGGTTAATATGCTGCTGTGCAAAACCTGTGCAAAACTTAAAATTATGTCCAGAGGGCAGGTACAGTTTGGTGGCATATGTAAATTTACAAAAGGGTTTTAAAAATGCCAGCCTGAACAGACAGCTTATTTTTTTGCCTGACAGCTTCAGTTTGTCATAGGACAAGGACCAGCAGATCTGTCAGGCTGTAAAACACAAAGTAATGTTAACTTACATATAAAGCGCAAGACTGTACATCACTCTTATTTGTTATGTATGGCAAGAAAGAGATGTCTTAACAAAATGCCTACAATATCAAGACATCACACTTCGATAGTCTAGATTTATTGAAAAGTGATGAGGCTTCATGGTGTTTTGAGTTAGTGTTATACCCAGATTTGTCCAGGTTAGTTTGAAGTTTGAATAATATTTTTGTGTGTGTGTGTGTGTGTGTGTATGTATGTGTATATATATATATATATATATATATATATATATATATATATATATATATATATATATATATATATAATTTAATGGGACATTTATTTGAATTAATGGTTCTTGCAGCAAGAAAAAAAAAATCATTTTAAAGCTACACTGTGTAGCTTCACAGGTTTTGGGGATTTGGAGACCTCTGTATTGGAAATGTGTAATTTCACGCAACGTGCAGAAGAACATATTGTAACATGGGTTGTGCTTTAGAGCTCAATGAGCAATCTCATCTCATAGTAGTGTACAGGCACCATATTTAAGAGTGTTTCTTTTTTTCCTCTTAACTCAGTAATGATACTTAAAATTTACAAAAAACGTATGTAGTACAATCTAATGCAACACATACTACCATGCCACTATCATGACAATGGTCCACCACCCAATAATATCTGGTCAGCAGTGGTCCTGTGGTAGTCTCTTTACATTGATGAACTATGTAGAGGCTGGCTTATGAATTGTACAGCGACAGATGGGCTACAGTCAATAACAGTAAACCTACAATTTCTGTCTATGTGGTAGGTGTACAATGACCAATAGATGTAGGTGCAATGCAGATAATAATTTGGAAACTCAATATGTAGATTTAAAGCCACTCTTACTCTCATTACATTTGCAGAATTGAACGACTGGAATTTTTAGATGAAAAGGAACTGCTTCAGCAGCTTCTCCAACACTACAGTATCTGCTGGGCTGTGAAGGATGCACTTAGTTTGGGTGAGCTTAACTTTTCTGCATTCATTACAAGCAAAAGTCACTGAGAGTGCAGCTAAATATTAGTGTGGTCATTTATATTTGCAGACATACAGTTCCAGTTTACATTTTGATGTGTGTTGACATTAACACCTCTTTCCCACTTTTCCAGGCATTTCACAAATTGGCTTTTAAGCGTGATGGGTATCTGGTTGGGAAGCTTCTTCTTTGTGCCAAGGTCAACATGAATCAGAGGAAGTCATTTCAACTCTTTTTTTCTTTTGTGACGTCAATAAAAGATGAGGCCGCTGTATTTTTGTCTTTTTGCATGGTTCCCTTATGTCTCCCCTGCGCTCCGTGTGTTGCACTCATGAAACTGTAATCGTCTGACTATTTTGAGTGTATGCCGTGCCACTAAATCGTTAACTCATTATTGTAGCAAACATATTTTGTTTAGTCACCCTTTTAGCTGTGTTAAATACTAGACTGATATGGCTTATCTTATCTGGGGGTCATTGGTAAAAAGGGAATGAGTGTGGAATTTCAGAAAATTTCAGGAATCTTTATATTAAACTTTGTTTTTAGTTATTAGCACTAAAAACATAGGCTGCATAAATAGTTTGTGCTGTTAAAATACATTGTGATTTCTTTGTCATGCATTAGAGTTTTGGTTTCTGTCAAAATTGTTCAGAATTGGCAAGCTAACAGTACACTTTGCACTGCATGGTGGAAGGTACTTATTTGTTTGAAGAGTAATAGATACAGTAATAAAATTCTATGGCTGGTTATTTAATGATAACACATTCCTCTGTTTTAATTACATACATTTTTAGTCATGTGATGACCTGTAAAATACCACATTTGAATATATTCATGTTTTAAAATTTCAAAACTGAATTCACTTGTTCGAATTTTTAAAACAACAGTTTTAAATTTAAAACAATTACATACTTTTGAAATATGTATAATTATATTGGAATATAATGTTCTGCCTTGCTTTGTGTTTAAATGTGCTTAGCAGGGCATTTTTGCAACAACAGGGATTCACAGTGGAGAGTGGACCCTAACAGCATGACAACTTTTGTTTGTGTGTGAGTCTTTCAGGGAAAATATTAACCCAACATGGCCTTGTGCGGCTGTGTGCTGTCACAGGTTCCCCACTGACAGATTAGTATGCAGTACTCCAAAGGTAGAATTGCTCATATGATTTCTTTTGCCAATGCTGTTAAAGATCAACATGGTCATTGATATTAAAGATTTATAGATGAGTAATCTTGCATGTAATTACTACTGTATGGACTGCATGAGGATGATGCATGTGCTCTATTCCACAAATTTTATGGTCTAATTCCTTTTATCATCAGACTTATAGATAAGCTAGATAAGCTTTTCTAACACCATCACCCCCTTGCTGCACCCTTTGCTGCTGGGTGTATTCTTCAGCCTTTGAAAGAGCCACGATGGGGTGAATAGTGGGCGCGTCTTGTCCTCCCTATTCCCCTCCCCTCTCCACCCCCAAAAACACCTTTATCAGCTTGAAGCCATGCACATGTGGACAGTGCATTGGTAGCAGTGGACAGCATGACAACTACTGAGTCTAAGTCCGAGCTCTTCACCATAGCCAGTGTGGAGTCCGCTCAGAGCCAGAAAGAGCAGGCCAGTTCCATGGGCTTCTTTGAGCGCTACGTGCAGCCGTGTCTGGCGGAGCTGCTGGGCTCCACGCTCTTCATCTTCGTGGGCTGTGTCTCAGTCATCAGCAACGTTGGTGTCACAGGCAGCATCCAGCCTGCGCTGGCACACGGACTGGCGCTGGCCATCACAGTCGCAGTGTTTGGAGAGATCAGGTCAGGACTTCTGACATCTTCCTGCTTTATTAGTGATTTAACTTATCATATGATTACAAGTCCTTGAATATAAGGACATTTTGATATTTATATTTGTGTAATGTAAAGTTGACAGAAGAGACTGCTGTAGTTATTACTAGAAATTATTCTATGAAACTTTTTTTTTTATTTTTAATATGGCAATGAGGAAGACTCCAGTAGAGGTCTACATAAGACCCCCAGTGTTTACTACTAATAATAATACTTCGTTTGAATTTTAAGACTGGTGTTCTTTCATATGCAGTTTTGGCAGTCAGTCTCATTGTAATTTACTCTGAGCCCTAATATAATATGATGGCATGTTTCCTCAGTGGGGGTCACTATAACCCAGCTGTGTCTGTGTGTGTATACCTGCTGGGGGGGATGGAGCTGGTCCTGCTTGGTCCGTATGTACTTGCCCAAATGTTTGGTGGAATGATTGGAGCTGGTCTTGCTAAAGTAAGCCTGATTATTATTCTGTTACCACTCACTTTCTGTTAATGGTAATTTTAATCTAATAATATGTAAATATAGTTACATTGTTATTACTTGTTTTTGTAGAACATATTTTTGGAACAAAATGACATATCCTAACGTTTTCTGTTCATATTAATTTGAACTGGAATTGGAAATTACTCCAGTTTTATTTCTTTCCAATTTTGTGCTGTAAAAATGATACATAGGGGACAGCGTGGCTGGTTGTCTGCTAGATATCCAGGGCGTGCCGTACATCAAAATAACTAGCAGCAAATGAAAGCTAAACATCTTGGCTAAAAACAGACTTTTTCAGTGTCAGAAGATATGTCCTGGAATTAGTGCATTCATAAATAAATTTGTGTTGTGTAATTTTGCCAACTTGCCCCAACATGAGGCAGGTTGCACAAAGGTAAAAGGCAATAATTTCAAAACATGAAGCAACTAATTGAGCTTATAATTTAAGCCAAACCAACGATGGCAAACAAATAACATTGTAATCAAAAATGTTAGGAATGCTTAATTTATTTTTATATCATTACCTTTTATTGAACAGTGGTGAACAAAGTTCAAAACTCCACTAGAGAGAACGTATAATAAAATATTTCGTAAAATATTGCTTGAGTAAACATAGAGTATATTTCATATTTAAAACATCATATTTAATAGATAAATACTTATGTAAGTTATGTTATTTTTATCTTAAGACTCATGCATCATCAAATGGCCTCCAGCTTAGAACAAATTTAACAGATTGTGACTTTCAGAGCCCTTGACAAAATTGATGAATCTTGGTCAAGAAGACATTTTTACATTACGTTTTTGTAAGAGCTGCTCTAACTCAGCCCTTACTCACTTACAAGTCAACACTGTGCCAACCAATCCCAAGCTCACATACGGGGGGGAATGTTTGAAAGTAAATATTGTAATAATGGTAAATAAGAGTTTTGCTAACATTCAGTTACCTGGCACAGTGATGGACCTTAGGGTTAATTCCTTTTCCATTCCATAGAAGTATTTGTTTTTAATGAATATTTGTATATAAAACTAGGCTTTTATTTTATTCAAGTTTAAAAACTTGTATTTTGTGCAGGCCATCTCCCCATCAGCTGAATTTTATAATGCTTCTGGTGCTGCATTCAATGCAGTCAAGTCTAGTGGTGACATCGGGCCTGTTACTGTGGCCGAGATGGTGATGACCCTCTTCCTGACCATGGTGGTCAGTATGGGTGCTGTGAATGGGAGGACTAAAAGCCAGCTGGCTCCATTCTGCATTGGCCTTACAGTGACTGCCAACATTCTGGCTGGGTAAGAAACACTTAATCCAGTAGGGGGCAGTGAATGATTAGGCTTAGGCTCATAACTGTTTTACTAAAGCAGTGTTTGCTAGGCCTGAAGTAGCTCAGTTCCCTACCATATTAACCTCTAGAGGTACTAAAGGAGTGTAAAACTGTGTAGTCTTGACATTTGGCTTTTATTATCATTAACAGATCACTAGCACACTGAAAAAGTGATGCACTGAATTTACATGATTCAGATGTGTACATCATTTCCACATAAATAAACTAAATCACATTAAGATTTGTCTTTTGAATCAAGTACATTAAATGCATTACTGTTGGTCTAAAAACTCTTCTTCTGCTTCAAATATATGCAGAAAAATGTAGCCTCAGAATTTTAACCGAATGCTGATGCAAGACATGAAGGTCATTCAACTGCTCCTGAAAAGTCAAATGTCAATACCTGATATGTATATATCAAACTAACCGGCATAAATTTTCTCACAGTGGTATGATCTCTGGAGCCTGTATGAATCCAGCTCGAGCGTTTGGGCCAGCAGCAGTGGCTGGTCACTGGGACTCTCACTGGGTGTACTGGGTTGGACCTTTGGCTGGTGCTCTTCTGACTGCCAGCATTGTTAGGTATTTTGTAATATATTGTCACCTTTTCAGATGGGCCAATGTTTCTGCAGATGTCCAGTAATCTCAAAATTTCAATGGTGTCTATGTTAGTGGCACAGATCAAAAGCTTTTGTCAAGTGTCCATTATTCATCTTTTTTTGTAGTTTATAGAAAATATGAATATTTCTGTTCCAATTAGCTCTATCTTGTTTTATAATCTTTGAAATATAACTCAAAAATGAAAAGACTCTATTGACCCACCATGCTTATGTATATATAATGATTTCTCCATTTTCTGTTCTAGGTTATTGATGGGTGACAAGAAGACTCGTGTCATATTAAAATGAGAAGGCTGCCATCTGTGAGGATCATTCATGAATGATGCAACACTTAAACAGATAATGCTGACACACTGCCAAAACGTATGTATTGGCAAGTGAAATCATCTTAAATCTAGTTAACATATCTAATATTTCTCATTAGGAGATTGCTGCAACCAGTGTTGGGTAGTAACAGACTACACATAATATGAATTACTTAATCTGATTACAAAAATCAAGTGCTTGTATTCAGAATAGGTTACCTTTGAAAATGGCCCTAATCAGATTATAGTTACTTTTTTATGCAATACATTTTTGATGAGGCAGCATAAATAGATTTTTACATCGTATGGCCATAAACTGCATAATAGCTCTATCACTATGACTGATAATAAAAGTTAAGTTGTTTTGGGAGAAGAAAAAAATTAAATTGAACATCCTGAAACCTTTTAACCAATTAGGCAGTGAAACTAAATGCAGTGGAAATATTCAAAGATTAAACCTAAACTTAAACTATAAAGAATTTTACACTGAACACTGAAATTTAGTCCAAGAATAAGATTAATCCATGTCCAGGAAACTGGAACCATAAAATTACAGTAAAAGATTATGCAACTGATTATGTTTTTAGTCAAGTAATTTGTACTGGATTATCTGATGCATTTGTAATGTAATTTGTAACACTGCTTATAAAGGATTACTCAACTCATTTTTAGACATTTCTACTTATTCTGAGCAGTTTTATGTGGTGAAAATATATTATTCCATTGTCAGATGGAATAGGATAATTAAAAAAAAGCTTGTTTCATGCATTATCTCTTGAAACAAGCAAAATTATCTGTCAAGAGAATAAGAAAATTTCACTAGATAAAATTAATATATTAATGATATAAAAAACAATAATATAATACAACATCTCGTAATGAGAAATATTAGCTATTAACTACATTTAAGATTAATTTACTTGCCAAGATAATTTTTGCATTGTATATTCATCTCTCTCTCTCTCTCTCTCTCTCTCTCTCTCTCTCTCTCTCTCTCTCTCATAAACTGACTGTAACAAGTTAACAAGTGTACATTAGGTATGTGTAAAACTCTTTGTGTTTCTTCCAATCTCCTGTAAAAACAACCAAGTTTCTTCCATTTAAACTAGATTCTCGAGAAAGGATCCCTATGCAGGTTTGTGTTTTGTAACTGATGATTGTGTCAAATAAAGCTTTTTACTTTTGTTAGATAATAATCTACATGAATTGCTCTTCATATCTAAGTTTGACATGAGTCAAAGTTCAGCATGATATGACAATCAGCGGAGATAAGATCATCACACTTAACACTTAACAGGACTGTATTTCTTTTTATAGAGAAAATAAGCAAACTAAATGGCATCCATGATCTTTGCTTCAAAAGAGGTTGGGTACTTTAATGACTTCAAGATCAAGATACATCAACCTTTCCCTTATTTCACATTCAGCTTTGCAAATGGCATATTGCAGCTACACAGTAACTCAGTAAGAGTGATAAACCTCACACAAAGCCAGGCAGGCAGCCAACACTGATAAGAGAATATCATTTGGACACAGGCTGGACTTTATGGTGGAAAATGAAACCTGGGTTCATAATTCTTATGCAACATACGTTTGATACGTGTTGAATGAATTGATTTGTGTGTGCAAATTGCTGCTTGTCACTGAACTTGTGTCATGTCCCTATTTGAATGGCTATTTGGGAAAAAGAAAACACACTTGCTGTCCCTGTTGAAACAGGTCAAAGTCTGCTTAAAGTTTGCCAGACAATTCTTTTAAGATGATCCATGGGAACAATGAGCAAAATAAGCAATAATAATAATAATAATAATAATACACACACACATTTTCTAAACCGCTTATCCTTCAGTCGTGGTGGGTGCTGGAGCCTATCCCAGCAGTCGTTGAGCAGAAGTCAGGATACAGCCTGAACAGGTTGCCAGTCCATTGAAGGGCAGACAGACAGACACATACATTCACACCTAGGGGCAGTTTAGTGTGTCCAGTTGTCCTGACTGCATGTCTTTGGACTGTGGGAGGAAACCCACGCAGACATGGGGAGCACATGCAAATTCCACACAGCCACTGCGCCACCGTGCCACCCAATAATAGTAATAATAATGATGGTTAGATGATGAAAAGGGGAATTCCACCATTTCTCACAATTTCTGCATAATTTAATTGTTAACATGTAAACAAAGTTGTACAGTCTAAAATGTGTTATTTTAACATTTCTGATGACTTTGTCAATAATTTATTTACACAGAAAAATCTGTGTAATTACCCTATTACAGGTGACAATATCAACTAGAAAAGCAGATGCATTGATTTGACTTGATTGCCAAAAGTAAGTAAACTGAAAGACAAAACTGTGTTGATGTTTTCTTCTGTAAATGATTTACTTATTGAACTCAATGCATCCTTCTTCAGTATATAAAAGTTGCACTAGCAATATGTTGTACACATCTAAGCATTTTTAAGCACTGGGTGTTGCACCAAATGTAGAAACAGTGACATTTTTGATGGTTGAGGCCAAAAGCTCTTTATTCCATTATTAAACTGAAGATTGTCTGTGTAGTAAATATTATCAATGAATCAGTAGCTAATATGAAACTAATATGTATATTATGTAGTACATAAAGAGTGGAAGTCTGTATCCTACAGCAGGGGCTGGATTTACAAAAGTGTCTGAAGAAAGTAAGTCTTCTTAAATGTGTCTTTTTTTCTTAACTACATACTTAAGAAAAAAGTTTAGATAAATTGTTATTCTTCAAAAAACTTTCAGAATGTTAATTTCCTTATTTTTCACATTTGTAAGAGCAAGTGGTATTCTGGAAAAATATGTTCTTAAATATTTTTGTGAACTTTGGACAGTATCACACTTATTTTAGACGGGCAAAATGGACAGAACAACCTCATAAATTGTAACTTAAAATGAGCTTTACAACATAAAATTGTACAAAAAATTAGCCAAGGAGGAGTCATCCTGTTGCGTGTTTTCTTTCACCATCACTTCCAGTTCTTGTTTGCCAATTTTTTTGAATGTTTGATTGGCTTTAGTTTTACCTTGGGCACTGATGCGTTTAAACTGACAAGAACAAAAACGGTCAAAGGAAATACGGTAAAATTTCTGATAATCTATCAAATGTAATAAAATACTAAGAGTTTACATTAAAATAACCCATAGCTTACATATGAAAACAATTAAGATTTTTTTTTTTTCTAAAGACATAAAATTTGAGAACATTTTCATGAGAATTGCATTTAAGAGCACTCTTATGAACATCTTAGTGTTTGTCTTTAGATCTTTTATAAGGAAGGCTTTTGTGAATCTGGCTCCAGGTCCTTTAAGGAGTTAAAAGACACCATCCTGCTGCCAGGTCTGTTTGATATTGCTTGCAAACACAGCATGGCTGTGTGTATTGTTATGCTAGTCTGGACTCTGGCAGTTGAGGTCAAGGTGCTAAGAATAGTTACGGTATCAGCCTCGTAGTAATAAATGAGGCTACTTGAGGATGGCAGCACAGATTAACTAGTCAGTCACTGCTTGGACTTGAAACAAGTGAATCAGACAGACCTAAAGCAAGATGGAAGAAGAGAAAATGGAGCTTAAGGAGGTGGATAGAAGCTTTCAGGAAAAGACCAAAAAAGCAGCCAAACCACCCAGCACGTTTGAGAGAGTGATCCAGCCATGTATTGCAGAGCTGGTGGGAACCACGTTTTTCGTCTTCATTGGCTGTGTGTCAGTGATTGAGAATGTGGAAGCAGCAGGGAGGCTGCAGCCAGCACTGGTGCATGGTCTGGCAGTAGCTGTGTTGGTGGCATGTATGGCAGAGATCAGGTAAAGCTCACAATTCTGCTCTTTTAATGTTTTTTCATTTTGTTATTTCAGATAGAACATGAAAGACTTTAACACTTAACTATTAGAGCCTATGCAAATGGCTTGAGTGAAGTGACTTTACAGGGCCCATATCATGGAAAATACAAATTTGCCTCAGCTTTTAGCACAACTTCGTTTCCAAAAACAAAAAAGTTGGGCTGCTGTGCAAAATGTAAATAAAAACAGAATGCAATGATACATGATGTGCAAATCATTTAAATCCTGTGTTATAAAATAGTAGAATAGTACAAAATAGTACAAAAACAACATCAAATGTTGAAACTGAGAATTTTTTTGTTTGTTTTTTCTTTTTTTATAAATCTATGCCCATTTTGAATTTGATGCCAGCAACATGTTTCAAAATTTTAGACAGGGGCATGTTTACCACTCTGTTACATCACCTCTTCTTTTAGCAACATTCTCAAGCTGTAGTTTTGAAAGTGAAATGTTTTCCCATTCTTATTTGATATAGGCTTTTAGCTGCTCAGCAGTTCAGAGTCTCAACAGACTCAACAATTTGTCACATTTTTCATTTCATAATGCGCCAAATGTTTTCAATGGGTGACAGATCTAGACTTGCAGGCCAGTTTAATATGTTGCAGTATGCTGTGGTAATATGTGCAGAATGAGGTTTGGCGTCCCTGGATGGTGACGTCTTTTTCAGGGACGGCCTTGCATATTTCAGCAAGACAACGCATATGTTGCAACAAAACCTATATTTATCATTCAACATTAACAGTGCCTTCACAGATGTGAAAGTTACCCATGCTATATGCACTAATGCATGTCTGTAACATCACGCTGATTTTTGAAAGTGCACTGATAACAAGTCGGCTGGTCTCTCTCTCTTGTACCCAAGAGGACACAGTGTCCATGTTTTCAAAAAAAGAAGTTCACATTTTGAAGTTCACAGGACACTTTTCCACTTTGTCTCACTTTGCCTTACTCTATCTTAAACGAGCCAGCCAATACTGGTTTTCCGTCTTGTTCCTTGCATACAGAAATTTTTCTAGATTCTTTGAATCTTTTAATGATATTCTGTACTGTAGATGATGAAATCCTCAAGTTTTTTGCTATTTTACATTGAGAAACATCACTCTTGAATTGTTGCACTATTTGCCTGCACAGTCTTTCACAGAGTGGTGAAGACTTCCTCATCTTTACTCCTAAAAGACTCAGCCTCTCTGGGATGCTCTTTTTTATACCCAATCATGTTACTGACCTTTTGCTGATTAACCTGAATAGTTGTGAGATGTTCCGCCAAGTTGTCTTTTAGCATTACACAACTTTACCAGTCTTTTGTTGCTCTGTTCCAAGTTTTTGAAATGTGTTGCTGGCATCAGTTTCAAAATGGGCAAACATTTTTCAGAAAATTTCTCAGTTTCAACATTTGACATGTTGTCTTTGTTCTATTTTTAATAAATATAGGGCGTCCCAACCTTTTTGGAAAAGAGGTTGTAATAAAAGTTTGATAGAGTAAATTTCAAACCTCAGTTCACTTCCTAGTCCTTACAATACATATACATTTACTGTCAGAACAAAACTTCATATCTCCATTTTGTCATTTTTACAATTTTATTTTTTCAGAATTTCAAAATGCCCACTGCCACTTTTGTCATGTCAAAATATAATGATGAATGGACCAATAGAATTGGTCAAAAGTTGGACGAAAATCATGTTCCATTCAAACAATGATATGGAAAGTAAGGTGCAAAAAATAGCCTGTTTGAAATTCTTTGTTTTGTGATGTCAACACATTTATACAAATGTGCATATTCGGCCTACAGCACTTCAGCCCTGCCTGTTTACACTGGTGTTTTTAACAATGTTTTAGTCTGGATTGCAATGTAAATCACTCACAATGGAGGGCTCTCCAGTATCAATCTTAAAGGCACAGTAACAAAAACAGCATGTTCAGAGGCTGTTTAGAGAGATGAAAAGGGAGGAAAATGGTCATGTAACAATGGATATTTATGGCATATATAATCACACAAACATCATTAGTTGAATTCTGGGCAATAAGGTAAATATAAGAAATGTCAGATATGAGCCCTTTAAACTAAAGAGAAGCTTGGGACACGATAGATTTTTGCTTTTTATGCTTCTTGCAGTGTAAATCTTAAGCTAGACCTCTTTTGCCTCTTCTGCAGTGGATCTCATTTTAACCCTCCTTTCACCATCGGCATCTTCCTGTGTGGAGGAATACAGCTGTCCCTGGCCGTCCTGTACCTTGTCAGTCAGCTCATTGGAGGTGTGCTTGGTGCTGCTATGGCAAAGGTGGATTCAGTAGTATCAGTGTTTCACCATTTTCCCCCATTAACTGTAGGAATTTGGAATCCAGTAGCCAGTTGTGATGTGTTTGATTCTTTGAATAAATCAGGTTACCCTCAACTTACTGTGTTCTTCAGGTTATGACCTCAAAAGAAAACTACATGAATGCTACTGGGGCGGCCTTTGCCATTCTAAAATCAGACGACCAACTGGGAGCAGCCATCTTTGCTGAGGTGGCCATGACGTGCCTGGTGACCATGGTAGTGCTGCTGGGGGCAGTCAATGGGAAAAGTAAGAGCCCCCTGGTGCCTTTCATGGTGGGCTGCACTGTGATCATCAATATCCTGGCGGGGTAGGTCAAGAATGCTCTGAAAGACAGGATGATATTCAGAGTTTTATGACTCTAACATGCACAATATACAGTGCCTTGCAAAAGCATCCGACTCCTAGATTACAAATGACACTTCGATATTTTGTATGGTGCCATATTTCACTTAAAAAGGCTGACCCTCAAAATTAATTAATTTAAAGTGACATTGGTTTTATGTAAGACAATATTCTGGGACTGCAAAATGCCCTTTGCAAAAGTACTTAAACTCTGTGCTGTGGAAGTTCCAAGTTTCTACAAATGAAAGATCATCTTTTCTGGATAAAAGATTGTCTTAATTCAAATACCATTGCTCAGACTGTGAATCTGAAGGACAGCTGTGAAAATAAAGAACAAGAAACATTTTAAAGAAATTGGAGGTAAAACTATGGACATGTTCAAGATAGGAAAAAACATCCAAGTGTTTGGATATCCCAGTAAGCACTGTTGGATCAATTGTGAGGAAATTGTGAGGAAGCTACATCATATCACCCAGGCCTTGGCTAAACAAGGCTGTCCTTCAAAACTCAGCATCAGAGCAAGAAAGGGACTTGTGAGGGAAGCCACAGAGAGGCCAAAAATCACTTTGAAGAAGATACAGAGTTCAGTGGCTGAGAGTGGATTGAAGGTGCACCAGAGTAAGTGTGGCGCAAATCCAACACTGCCCATTTCTCAACAAACACCATCCCAACAGTGAAGTACAGAGTTGGGAACATCGTGTTAAAGCATCTTGAGCATCTTGTTAAAACTGAAGGAGAGAAGGATGGTGCAAAATGCATAGAAACACTGCAAGACTGCTTCAGTCTGCTAAAAAAAAACTAGAGCTTGGGAGAAAATTCACATCTCAGCAGGACAGTGATCCCAAGCACAAGGCCAAAGAAACACAGGAGTGGTTGAACAACAAAAAGGTGAATGTTCTACAATGCCCAAGTCAAAGTCCAGATCTTTATCCAATCAAGAATCTGTGGTACTATTTGGAAATTGCAGTCTGTAAGGGTCATTCAACCAACCTGAACAACCTGGAGCAAATGTGCTAGGAAGAAAGGGTAAAAATCTCTCCTAAACAGTACGCAAAGATGAAACTTACGCCCCGCAATGCTTAAAGATGTTATTTCAACAAAAGATGGTTCTACCAAGTACTAGTCTGCAGGGATTGAACAGTTATGCAAGCAGCATTTTTTCAACATTTTTTGAACATCTGCTGATAAATAATGAATTTAAAATTTGAAAATTTGTTCAAAGGCACGCTGGTTTATAATAAAAAATATAATCTGAAACAATCTGTAGGTGTTATTTTAATCCAGACAAACCTAAGGACCTTTAAGGGGGCTGAATCCTTTTGCCATGCACTGTGTACATACAGCTATAACTAAATCAGTCAAGCCTTCAAACATCTACTATACATCCAAACATATCCAGACACCCCTTTTAATTGGTGAATTACTAATTACTACTTTCAGGCTTTAAGGTGCATCCATTGCTGACAGAGGTTTTCAGTTATTCACACACAGCTCGTATAATCTCCATAGAAAAGTTTTGCCAAAAGAATGGGATACCCAAAGCCAATATCTGGGGTATAAAGCCCCCAGGCATTGTGCTGTACAGCAGAACTGTGTTCTCTGTAGTGATAGTGCTCCATCCAACACATTTGGGATGAGTTGGAGTGGAGTTTGTGATCCAGAACTAATCAACCAACATCAGCAGCTAACCTCACTAATGCTCTTATGGCTGAATATAATCAAATCCTCACAGAAATGCTCCAACATCTAGTGTAAACCCTTGCGTTTCATGTTTCACAAATAACAGTGTAGTAGCTGTAAATTTACAGTTAATGACAATTATTATTCATTTTACTTTAAAATCCCCTGTTGGGGAGAAAAGTCAGCCTTTTTCTGCATTACTGTTAAGTCATTGTGATTTGTCAACATGGCTGTATTTGTTCAGGACTTTGTCAATAATATACAAACAAGACAAACAAAATGTACTGTAAAATGCTGTCACATAACACATACATCACATGCATCACATCAGTTTAATGGCTGAAAATTTACAGTTAATGACAATAATTCAAGTTTTTTTTTCTACATTTTATGATTATTACCCATGTAAGCTCAATCTCTTTCTGTCTGTTTTTTTACAGTGCACGTTGCCAAACATTGACTATAAGTTTATAAGCTCAAAGTGTCAAACATTGTAAAAAAGATGGACAATAGTTAGCAATCAAAAGTTTCATACTTTTGACTGCTAACTATTGTCCATCCTAACAAGAAAACTATGTGTTTAATATATGGGCATTGACATTAAAATTACTGCAGTAATGTTTAAGAGAGTTTGCAAAATTATACATTTATATCCTATATTTTATTTGGATATACAAATGATAACTGTATTTTCACAAATGTTCTATAGAAATACTGCTACACCAATAACTGACATGATGCCTTGAATCTACAAAGAAAATAAACAGAAGATTTCATTTTAAAGTTAAAATAACTGTAAAAAGCATTAAAACTACATCTCCCTATAAGAGGATTCGTGCTCTGAAGTGGTGCAGGTGTCTGTGAGTTTGAGGATCAGATTAGGAGTTTAAATCCCAGTGATGCTCTCCTTGGTTTTGATTTGTCTTTCTTTTAAATTTACGGTAAATGTTTGGCTGCCAGACTTTTGGTCGTTTTTCAGTGTGGCTGATGTGATGCTGAGCTGGTGGGAAAAAGCTCTTTATCTGAATGTGCGTGTGATTTAGATATAGTGTGATTGCTGTTTCAGTGGGGACGTGTCCGGCACCTGCCTGAACCCAGCAAGAGCTTTGGGACCAGCAGTGATGGCTGGTTACTGGACATATCATTGGGTGTACTGGGTGGGCCCTATTGGAGGGGGTTTAGTAGCCGCAGCTCTTGTAAGGTGAGTCCACTTTGCACATATAACCAATAATAATAGGCTGCTCTTGTGTTATTATTATTATTATTATTATTATTATTATTATTACTATGATTATTATTATTATCTAAATACATTATTGGCCTATTTTATGCTTCTTTCAGGCTTTTGCTTGGAGATGAGAAGATCCGTGTAATAATGAAATGATATACACCAGCATGATTACTCATTTCATTGCTAATGTAACACAGGTGAATCATTTGAAAAATAGTTTTTTTCTATCTTGCGGTAGATCTACCAGTAGATGTCAGTAAGATACAGAGTCAGTAAAATACACACACAAACGCCGATTTTCCCTTTATTACATACACGTACAGGCCATCTTCGAACATAAGCATGCAAGCATGCAAGCAAATAAATAAATGCATTAACAAATAATTCCTCTTAACTTTTCCAGCAGAAACAAAGTAACATTAAAGTTTTTTTTCCCTCGTCTTTGCTCAGACCTGCGCTTTTCTCGCTGTTGTGAAAAACTCTCAGCAGTGCGTGCTGAAAGCTTGACTGGTGCCCGTGTGTGCTACAGGCTAAGCAGTTCTAAGCATTTCTCAGCCTTTCTAAGCATTTCGCAGATGTTTTGTCAGCCGCCACCGTCACTACCCCCTGTCAGCTTTTGATGAACAGTCTACTCTCACAGAGTCACGTAGACAAAAGATGAGCTCATAATTATGGCGGGCAGGCTGGGAATTATCTCTACATCTGTTATACTGCAGGAGTCTGGTGATGTACAGAACCAGCCAACACATTAATTTAGTTTAGTTTTGATTTTTTCCGCATTTTAGAATAATAGCAAGATTATTACTATATAATTAATAATTCTATAAACATTTAATCTTTTTAAAAATGTTTTCTTAAATCAGCTCCTTCGTGCCTTGATGCAGTTTTGCACCCTTAGCAGCGTCATATACTTTTCCAACAAACTCCACGTACTTGTTGAGGGAACATTAAAAAAATGTTACTTGTTTTTTGGAAATCATCTTCCCCATTTATAATATAGGCAAATATACACTCATTTGGACACATACCATCAGATCAAAATATCTTTAAAACATATCTCAGCCAGGTGTGGACCAAATTTTTCTATGTCTCTGTGCAGCTCATGCAAATGTCTGATAGGCCAGATGTCTTTTGAGAATCTTCCAGATACCATAAGAAAAGAGGCTTGTTTTCATTATTGCATGTATTTTTTCTTGGCATCGCGTGAATATTTTTATTGTGGTTATAATATAATCAGGAAAGTGTCAAAATGTAAATGTGTGCAAGTGTGCTTTTTCTCTTCAGATTGTTTCAAAGAGCTAATAAATGAATAAAAGGACACACATCAGCTCTCATCCCTGTTTGAGGAAACTAGGGCAGCTAGTCTCACTTCACGTGGGTCGCATAATCAGTTTATTACCGTTTTAGTCATTCAGCCATATTAATCTAGATTCTAGTGATGAACTTCAGTGAATAAAGTTAACTTCTAATGCAACATTCTTTATTAACATAAAGCAGCTTGGTATCAGTAAGCGATCAGTAAGCAAACGATATTGAAATTCACATACAGTACAATGACTCTTTAGTAGTTATGTTTCAAATGTTTTTCGATTTTTTCGAGTTTTGTATTTTGAGTAATTAGTTGTTTGTAATACTAGTCTGACATAAAACTGACCAGCCTAACTTACGACAGCACTGCATGATTAATGTACCGTATTCATTTTGTTCAAACCTGCATCTTTTTGTGTATTCATGCTGTGAGATGAAGTTAAATTTAAGACGAGGACGGTTTCTGAATATTCGGGGGTCCTAAACGATCTCCTCCACCAGTCCCAATCTTGTTATTTTGTTTGAAAAAAAGAAAAAGAATTGAAATTTCAATTATTTTAACCACGAAAACGTTTCATAAATGACAACATAATTAAATAATAATTAACTACATACAAGGAAAAGAATCGTTAAACTTCTAAAATAAATACAAATAAAAAATATGGGTGCAAAGCCACCAAAAATTTCTTCTTATGATATTTTTATGCAGATATCTTCATTGACACAAACCATTAAAAACAAACAAACAAACACACATAATTGCAAGCCTTTGTGGATCGGGGGTCCTGGGCAATTCTGTATATGGTTTATGACAAGAAACGGCCTTGGAGAATTAAATTATTTCATCTCTGTATCAATAGATCAGGGCACTCAACTGTCATCGAATTAAAAATGTTTGGCCTGCCACTTAAACAGATCTAGAGAAATACTGTAAGGCTATAATGTTATATAACACTTCTATAATAATCTGTAACATTTCCTCTTATAATATTCCTATAGTACTGACTTATAACCTATACTTCTGTAGTGTCTTAATTGTCCGAGTTTACTATGGGGTTCTTATAGGATATATCATTGCAGAAATGTCTGTAGTATTGCTATAAATATTTCTCGTAAGAATAATGTGGCATATTCTGCGCATCCTGTGAGAAAAACGACAAAAACACGTTAACATTTCTCCACATTTGGTCACTTTTATTTTGGTACGTTATGCCTAGGTCTGAGCTAATGAGCCCGCCATTGCATACCAAAAGGTGTGTAAATATTTAACGATATTTATCAGACATGGCCAGGGCCACATTGGCGAGGAACTTCTCAAAGGCCAGGTGGACCTCAGGAGTGAGGTCATCCGGGAAATAGACGGCCAGCACCACGAGGATGCAGTGGGCCAAGATCTGTTGGATTGAGATTGAAGGTATAAGAGTTCGAAAAGTACAAGTTGGGCTTACAAATAATACCATTTAATCAGGGTAAACAGGGGCAGCTTCTTAATCCAAGTCAAAAAGGTTACCTTATAGTTGGCAGGGTCTACTCTCATCTGGAAGGCGTGCAGCTCGCTAAGGGTAAGCAGACCACCAACGAGGTCGTCGATTTTGGCCACAGCCTCTGCGAGTCCTCCCATGATCTTCTTTCCGTGGTTCTTCACGGGGGCAGAACCAGAGCTCATGTCCGGCCAGTGGGAGAAGTAAGTTTTGGTCTGAGGGTAGACCGAAAGCATTCTGGCAAAGAAATCAGGAAGACGGTTGAGTCAGCGAGCAAAACTAGTTATCCAGTCTACTTGGGACGAATTGTGGTGACGAAGAAATGGTCATCAAGTCAACCTGGCAGGAATTATTGTGACGAAATGCCATCAGTAACCAAAACAAGTAATCAGGTCTAGTTGGCACGAATTATCGAGACGAAATGCCATCAACGAGCAGAATGGTCATCCATGTTCTACTGAACCAAGCCACACTCACCTGTACAGGGCATCGTGGCCAATGATTTCAGCCTTTGGGGCGACCTTTGCCCAGAAGGCCTTGACGAGACTCTTGTCCTTGTCGGAGAGGCTCATTTTGGATGAGTTTGTCCTGCTGTATTTGCCACCGGCTCTCTTTTTATGCGTCTGTATTCGTGCTGGCACACCCAAGATAGGAGCCCCAATTACGTGCCAGATTGAACCTCTGCCAGGGAACCGTCGAGCTTTGACGTTAACCTACTGAATGTTTTCCCCCCTTTTTCCACCCTTTTTCAGAGCTGAATTTGAGCGCATTTCATGGAAAATTCAATTATACACAATATAAGCATATCCTACTCAAGCGAATGTAACATCTCCACAAGACTCAAAAATACAAAATGAACGTAGTCTCCACTTTAAATACATTTGTTACATTTTATTACATACATTATGTTAAAAATGTGTGATGTGAGATAAAACATTCCACAGAATTAGGCCAACGTGTATAAGTTAGCCATAACAGGTTTTACACCAGTTTTCAATCACTTGATTATTTATGATCGAATAGATAGATAGAATAGATAGAGAACTTCTAAATGTAGAATAAAACGTCATAAAACAGTGATTTCATTATATTTGAGAGCAGATATGCCTCAATCACACCAGCTGGTTATAATTAAATATAGTAAGAAGCAGTTACCCATGTTAAAGCAGTTCTATTGGCTGATCTGATTTGTAACAGATTTATAAATCACACATTTCATTTATTGGCTCTAATAAATGCGAACCTATCAAAGGAGATAAAAGCCACGCCCAATTACTCCTTACTTATTTCTGATGAGCTCCACAGAGCAGACTAATGTTTTTATTTGCAAGCTCACGTGACGGGGAGTGTGATAGAGCAGATAGAGCGTCTGACTGTGCGTGCGTGTGTGTCTGTGTGAGAGAGATAAACACAGAGAAGCTGCAATAAGTCTGACTTTAGTCCAGACAGAAATGACAGGGGATTTTATATATAATACAATGTAATAAAATAACTTTGACGCGTTTAGCTGTAAAACAGAGAGAACCTTCTGTAGTTTTGACAGTTAATTATGAAACAACAGATCGTTGAGCCGTTATACTCTGAGCCACAGACACTCAAAAATGCACGAATAAGTCTGTTGGACTTACAAACTAAAATATCTCGCCATAAAATAAATGAATTGTGTTGTCTTAAGTTACTGGTTTACGTAAAATGGACAAAATGTAATGAAAGTACATTTCAATGACTAAAAACTGTTTATTTTAATCCAAAGAGAATTCCATTTCAATTATACCCAGATACTTCGCATTGAAATGTTTCTATTTTGTTCCATAAACAAATTAACTTTAATTTGTGTTGAGTGAAAGAAAATTATACAGTGACTCTGCTCTATCCGACTGAACGAAGACGTGTGGCATAAAGGTGATTCAAGTTCAAAGTCATGGGCATAAGCTCAGTTTATCAAATTAAACGCACAATAACTCAAATAATAAACAGGCAACATCAGTCATTAACTCTTTAAATTGTGGGCTTATTATTCAGTTTTCAGTCTTAAGATCATTATTCAGAAACTTCAATGAATTAATTAGTAACTATAAAATTCATGAATCATGAGCGCACATACGGGTCTTCAGAGTTGCGTTATTAACCTAAAAAGATAGGCCGCAATTTCATCCGGGCCTTTTACCCAAAAGTCTCGAAACACCAATCAGACAGCTGCACCAGTGAGTGACCACACCCTCCTCCGCGCCCTGCCCGGGACAAAAAACACAGCTAACAGACGGCAGTAATGAGCTTCATGATTACTACAGTACACCACACTGAGAGTGATACCAATTCTTCAGCTAAATAAGTATACATATAAAACATACGTCACCCAGCAAAACCATGGTGGAGTGGACTGAGGAAGAGCGAGCCTTCATCCAGGAGATTTTCAGTAAGCTTAAGTATGAAGTTGTAGGCCCTAAGTCTCTCTGCAGGTACGTTGGGAATGAGCTCATGGTTCTGATACAGCCCCTGATGCTCGAGCCAGAGCCGGAGACAGTGGTGTCTTGTGCTCCTTTGCAGGGCTCTGATCGTGTACCCCTGGACTCAGCGCTACTTCGCGCATTTCGGGAACCTGTATAACGAGGATGCCATCATGGGAAACCCGGAGGTGGCCAGGCACGGGGTAGTGGTGCTACATGGATTGGACGCGGCCCTGAAGAACATGGACAACATTAAGAGCAACTACGCCGAGCTGAGCGAGCTGCACTCCGAGAAACTGCACGTGGATCCTGATAACTTCAAGGTGGGAAGAGCAGCAGCTTAATATAGAGAAATAGAGATCTGTCATTTATTACAGTACTACTTACAGTCAGTAACCATAAACCTACAAAGTGTACCGTTAACTCTTGCCAGGATTTCACAATATTTGGCAGCAATTTTTCAGTCTGAATTTTTTCTCATGTTTGTGCAAAACATAAGCAGACTCTCTGTAAAATGTGTGTTTGCATTTAAAATGCATATAAGATATTCAGTTCACAAAAAATGTAAGTTGTCACTTACATATCAAAATATGTTGATCTTTTTTATTTTAGTTTAGCTTTTAATTTATTTACAAAATGATGTATACATATTTATAGGTCTTTTGAAATTAAAAGTCCATATATATATATATATAGTTATTTATATATTATATATATTATATATATATTTATATAGTAAATTACAGCTTATTGCTGTAAGTGTACAACAGCATATAACTACATTACAGTAATCTTGTTGTTCAGAGACTGTGGAGTTCTTTGCTGTTAATATGGTGCAGTAAATTACTGTGAAAGTAATGCAACTAGTAGCCAGTAATTGACTATAATTTTGCAATTTAGGCATTTTAAAATGGCCAGGAAATAGAGGTACAAGGGAGACATACATCATAAACTGGAATATATATTTGGGTGTAGATGTAGATATAGTCTGCATATATGTATTTATCCCAGCAGAAGTACAAAAGGTCTTGAGGCACTGAGTTTGATTCAAATGTGTACATCATTTTACAATGATAAAATATATTACCATCAACACAGTTATTGCCAAAAGTAATATATTTTTATTTATGTGGAAATAATTACTAAATTGAATGAATCCCTTTTTCAGTGTACATACAGATCTGTCTAATAGAGTTGTGCTGAGACTAACTGGATTGTCTTGTTGCAGCTGATGGCTGACTGTATTACAGTGGTGATCGCTACTCAGATGCGATCCTCCTTCACCCCCGCCATGCAGGCCGCCTGGTACAAGTTCCTCTCAGTGGTGGTCTCAGCTCTGAGCAGACAGTACCACTAAATCTCTCTTACACTCACACACAATGACTCTGTTACACTGTAAAGAATTGATATGTTGTCTGAATGTTAAAAACATGGATTATAATGTTACCTGAGTATAATGGGGGACTTAAACTGACTGGACAATAGAGGAAGAGGTATAATAACAAATAGTCCAAATCTTTTTTCAGTCTTTATACATTGCAACCAACTTAATGCAACTTGATCCATTCAGACTTGTTTAAAGCTGTGTTCACTTGCTTTGTACTGGAAGCATTTTGTTCTGGATCCCTCTGTTTTTCTGTTCTCTCGGTTTTTGGCTAACAACAAAACAACATGTGTGATGTTCTTTAACATGCTCTATAAACTTTTTGTCGACAGTGATTGTACAGTGAACTCTAGTCCTAAAGATGTTAAGAGTGTGAGATTGTGAAACTTATGAGAACTTTAGACCACTCTCTAAAGATAGTTTGCATGCCAAAGAGAGTTCACGAAAAGAATAACAGAACTGCTAGTTGACAAAAATGTATGATGAGAGCATATTTGGTGTTGATAATATTATGCTCATCATGTGTCTAATGAAACTGTGTAAATAGCCAAGATAAAATGTGTTCAATAAATTTGTAATTATAATTTATTAACCCCTTAAAATCCCTGGCTTATTACACACTTAGACTTATTATTCAATAACAACATGAACTACAAAGCAAACTGGCTGGGTTATTCTTAGGTTATAGAAAAGTGTGGTAAAACTTTGGACCTGCTGGTGGGTCCAGGCCATTTAAAGGGCTAAATTTATGTATTTTATGAAGGTTGTTAATGAATTGTACAATCCATTATCTTAGTTTACCACTAGAGGGAGATAGAGTCTATATGCAGTTTGGGTTGCTCTGGACAAATTACATGTTTTGCAAACATCCTCTACAGTTTATGTATAATGTTTTCTGCAGATGTGTAGATGATGTGTTGACTTATGTTCAAATTAAACAACCATTGAATTTTGCCATATGACTGGTCAAATTTGAGAGGGGTTTCCAAGCTGTGGCATACAACTGAGCCAACACAGACATGGGAAATCCTCTGACAGCCTTGGACTGAACTATGTGTGTGTAAAATGAATGAGCTCCAATGATCCATCCTGCAGATGATCCTGTGTTTTCAGGACAAAGTCTGAACAAAATGTTGGTCACAAAGAATCCAACACACTGAACACACAGAGAATTAGTAGAGCTTTCCTCATCCTCCTGCATGTACAGCTAGAGTACCTTTCCATTACTGCATCATGATAAAAAAGACACACGTCATGTTAATGTTTTATTACAAAAATATTCAACTATTTACATCAAATTAATAATGAGTGACTAAAGGAAAGATTCTCTTCTCTTCCATCTTTCTGGGTAAATTGGCTCATAGGAAGTGTTGGTGTTTGGTTAAGGCTGTTCATCTGAATTTCTCGGCCAGCACTGCTGAGTAAGCTGACAGATACTTGTCCGTGGCTGCGTGTGCACGTGGAGAGAAATCTTCCCCTAAAAAGCAGGCTAATGTCACCAGCATACAGTGATTGAAAAGCTGTGGAAAGAGAGAATTTATACATGGAAGCAATTCAGTTTCAGTGTGACTTGACATGTCAATTCTAAAATGAAAGAATTTCATAATCAAACTAAGGGAGACTGGGGGAGGGTTGTAACATGGGGATATATCACTACTGCACACACCCACCACCTTCCTGCACTGATAGGAGAATATTGAAGACTGTGTGAAGCAGTGACATGTTTATGTAACAAAAAGATAAAATAAAAAATTAAGGTAAGAAAGTAAAATTCCACCTAACTTATATAGTGTGGTCAGCACTCATATTCATGGAGGTTCCATAACTGATATGGGCTTTTTTAGGTGGAGAATCAGCAGTTTCTCTAGTTTTACAGTTATTCACTGTAAATTTACAGTACATTACTGGCACCTCTTCTGCTAGTTAATTAATGTAAATTGTGTTGTCTGGTATGTCACTGCAAACCGATGCACCGACCCCAAGCTTTTACAGTATAGACGGCTTGTGAAGTGCATGTTATGTTGGGTGTGCAGTCACTGAAAGTATAATTTGTAATAAAAATATTGTAAATTAGAAAAGACTGCAAAGCAGAAGCATTTTCAGACTTCTCAGACTTTTGGACCCCACTGTACATGCTGAAAAAATCTAGCCATGTCATGACCAACCAGGTCGGGCTGAGAATGTACTGTAGAAAGACTGACCAAAGAACAATACGACCCCTCACATTTCTTTTCTGACCCACTCACATAAGGTAAATTATAACTATCAACGACAAAAAAAAGCTTATGCTGAGTTTTGGGTGCTGATATTCTGGTCAACAGGACCAGCTAAACCAGCTCCAGACCAGCATGACTAGCATTGAATGCACGCTGATCTGTGCTGTTTCTTTTCAGCAGGGTTGGTTTCCCTTACTATGATGTACAAACCAGATAACATTATCATGATGGTAAAATGAACCTTGAAGTTGGTGGGGTGTATTCGAAGTTGGTAGGCGTGGAATCTGCTAAGATAGCTGAGGTTGGCGGTGAACTGGGCGGTGCCAATGTGTCTGGTGCCCTCAGCTATGGCCTCTACTATCCTCTTCCCAATGGAGCGCAAATGCTCAGAGCGCGCGCTGAGGTCCAGATGAGCGAAATATGTCTTAGTCTTAGGAAACGTCGTAAACATCCTGAGAAGCAACAAAGAAGAGTAAGAGAGAGAGAGAGAGGAAGAGAGAGAGAGAGACTTTGACTTAAAAAAGCATTTTTTTTTGCACTACTCTTCCATTAAAAGACATGCATTAAAAAGCTAGAGGCCTTCCTGTCACCACGGTAAAGTTAGTTTTATTTTCGATATTCGTCTTTTCGGCGCTAATAACATTTGTACGGACTGTGGAGGCTAGTAAAGACTTACATATTCATGACAGCAACCACAGAGAGTGATTTTCTTCTGCGGTTTGGGTAACATTTAACGTACCCCTCTTTTTTTGTTAATGCCGAAAAAGTGAGAAGAGATTTCCAATCGGAATTAAATGTATGCGTTTCTAGACCACATCCGTGCACACGCATTTGTTTTCCTCCAAATTGTTTCAGTGCTTTTAAAAACATATTTTATTGCTTCCTTTAACAGTAATACTTCCTGTCTGCTATAACGGACGATATTCGGACAATAAACCTGTCCACATTTTACTCTCCATATTTAAACTGCTAAGTTAATATTCACGCTTAGACAAGATAGCAGGCCCGCTGAAGAAGAATCATGACAAACCATAGAGCTTCTGCTTCAGTGAAGACAACACCCGTCAACAGTAAAAAAAAAAACGCCGTCAGATCTAGTTCTTTCCAAAGCATGAAAAATGTTTGCCTGGAAATCGATCTTTAGTCGCTTAAGTTGAAATGTAGCTCTATATAAAAACGTACAGACTCTAATGTCTTTACAGTGATGTGATAGAGACTAGGGGTTGCCACACAAATACAGCCATTTTATTTACGACCGCTGAACATAGACAAGTCTCTACACTGAAAATGCTAAAATAGTGAACAATCTGAAAAAAGAACAAAGCTTTGGTTACCACTTTGTCTTACAACGCCCTGCCCCTACCCCTGCTATGAATTGATTTTTTAAAAATGCGTTTCAGACTAAAAGCTTCTCTCAAAATGATCGTAAAACAGTATCTCAGGCAGGTAGCTACTTTAACCATTTTCTGTCAAGTAGCTTTAAATACTTCAGATGTCTGGCTGATATCATCACCGCTGTGAACAGTTCTGTAAGGTTCTGTAAGTTTCTCCAAAACGGAGCATTTATATCAATCCACACTGAATGACTGGTTACACTTTAAACATTTAATTATGAAAAACATTTAGAGAATCTGTAAGGACAGCAGGAAAAATAACTTTACAGTGCTATCAAAACGTGGTGACATTTACTCCACTCGTTCCACAGAAAAAAACAGAATATTATTAAAGATTGCAGCCATGCTCTGAAAAGGCTACCGCGTCTCATGCCACCCACGCCAGAGTTCTTTGCCTCAGACTGCTGAATAACGGTCCTTCATGCGCAGTGATGGAAGCGAGGTGATTGTCTATTATGGTGTGATAGATGTCTGTTACATTGCGTGTAACCCTCAAAGAAGATGACTTTAAAAGCATCACACTGTATTTAACACACAATAAACATGAACTTGAACGTTATAAATAACATACAGTCCCATGCAAAATTGAAACACTCGCGGTCAGATTACCTTTTGTTGATTTTCTATGTGAAAACAGGTTGGCACATCCTCTACCGCAAACACACTCAAGTATGGCTTTTTCTGCAAATTATAGTGCAAAATTTTTGTAATACTGACTTTAACACCCTGGGAAAGGAAACATAAAATACTAAATGTTTTTCACATTTTATGTTTCATTATTTTTCCAATATGTCTAACTGAGCAAAGAAACAGTAACTGTGAATTAAATGTGCAGAAATGTGTTCTCTGTAGAGGATGTGTAAACTTTTTTTTACATTTAGAGAATCAACAAAACGTAATTTGAGTTATTACTTTAAAGTAAAAGTAATAACTGAGAGAGAGAGACATACAGGCAGTCAAAGTGAGAGAGAGAGAAAGAGAGAGAGAGAGAGAGAGAGAGAGAGAGAGAGAGAGAGAGAGAGAGAGAGAGAGTGAGTTCCCCTGCTTGCGTCAAAGCGCAGGGTCGCGCTCCACGTTCGATAAACAAGCTAGTTTTTTAATGTCCCGATATAAACCATATAAATCACCCGACGGACTGCGAGACAAGCGTGTGACTAAAACTCAGTAATACCATAAACAAACTACCGAATATTTAATGAAGCACCGTGAGCACTTTAAGCGGCATAAAGCAGCACAGCCTGGTTTTAAATTACACAAAATCCCTGTGAGTGAGTAAAAAGCTGCTGTGCCTCCGGCCCTGCAGTCATACCTTAAAAGAGCCTCAGAGCCGATGTCTTCCGCCACTGGAGTCAGTCTGTCCCACAGCTCTATCAGTAACTCTCTCTCTCGTGCTGACAGCATTGTGACATTCTGCGACGAATAAAAACTTTGAAAAAAAAACGGGCTATTAAAAAAACGAAAATAAAAATAAAATACACTGGACAAAGACTACGCGAAAATTGACTGAGCTGTCCAATGGTATTCTTTAGCCATTTTGACAGCAGCCCAGGCAAAAGTGCACTAGCTGGGTTAGTGTGATGAGGCGCGGCTGCGGTCAGTGTAAGGCGCGCGCGGCTCAGGGGAGCTTCATCACGTGTTCGATCTGCAGCGCTGCGTCATTACCAGTATCAGTGGATTCACCCACAATCAATCTGTCACTCTATGTAAGGAGTTAAACCCCCAGATTTCAGGACATTTCAACTGCAACTGCTAAAAATAATGTGAAAGATTTGAACTTAAAACTTATTTGACTGTACACAGTAAAACCTAATCAGTTAAGTGAACTTAAATAGTTTAAGGAAACCGATTGCCTTAAACCATTTAAGTGTAAGTAACTCAAATCTGATGAGTTAGGCAAATTATATTTACTGCCTTTACACAACTCTAGGCACTCAAGTTCAGCTAACTCACCTTCTTCCATTAAAAGCTAAACTAAGCTTTAATTTGATCAAATTTATACTGAATGGCAGAACATTTTTGACAAGAATGCCTTAAGCAGTTTAACTTAATACTGCTATGGACCATCTCGCCCAATACTGACAATACAGCCTAGAATGCAGAAGTGGTCTGAAGTGTTCAGGACCACTCTCAGCAGGTGGGGTCATGATAGCTCAGCTTACTCAGCACTGATCTACAGTCAGTACTGACTGAGAGTAGATGAGCTCCCGAACTGTAGAAAATAAGTAAGCGCCAAAGGGAAGGTAGGATGAGGAGAATGACTACACAGAGATGGTAAGTTAAACAAGGTGGAAAGATACGCCCAATATGCATGCCACCAAGAGCCAATAGGAATGATGCAAGTTGTACTCAAGGTTGCATTGACCAAGCTTTCATCAAGTAAAGCTGCCAAGTCTTAACAAACTAAACTAAACTGCAAGAGGTTGATTCAACCCAGAGATCCAATTTGAATGCCCAAAGTTGTCAAAAGTTACATGAAAAGCATGATAAGTCCAAATCATTTGAATGTAAACCCAACCATGTCTGTATCTACCTGTAAAGTCAACTTAAATAAAAATAATGAACATAAAACACTTGAATAAAGTTACCTTAATTTAAAAATATGCTAACAAATGATTTTACTCAAAATGAGTTACTATCTCGACAATTCATTTTTGAGTTGGTTTGAATTTGTCTGGTTAAGTTACTCCAACTTTCTGTGGTATTTATGTTGTGTTAACTCTTCAGTCTGTAGGACTGTAGAACTAACTTTACCTAAGTAACTAAGGATTATACAAGAAATAGTATGTGTTACTAGATTTGCATTAGTAAGTGTAACAGATGAGTAAAGTAAACCCCAAAAAAATAAGTTAGTTCAATTGTTACATTTTACTGTGTAGTCAATGCTTTTTTACAGGCAGGACAGGAGAAAGAGAGAAGTAAGAAAAAGAGAATGGTAGGATAAATAGAAGGGCAAGATAAAAATAGATCAAAATAAGGATTCTGCATCAATAGAATTAGCTTCATATTGGCACTCTTGCTAAAGATGGTTTAAAAAACACAATGAAAAGTGTCTTTAAGATTAATTAGCTCAATCTCACACTGAAAATATAAATGGGAGCATGCTTTAATTGAAATGAACAAAACCCTGAAAGATATATTTTATCCATGCATTCTACTTTCACTGGGATATATATATATTTATGAGGTGTCACAGAGGCGGATAGAGTAGATCAAATAGATCCCCCTCAGTCTTACACACTGCACCTTTAAGTACTGAGTAACTTATAGAACTGCAGTGGAATTTCTTAGTAAATTCAGCATCTAGCATACATCAGCAAAACCTATTGGTTCTCAGGACCATATATTTCCATATTGGGCATGTCTTTGCAGTTTTCCTACTGTCTGTCTGTTGTCATTCTCCCCAGCCAACCTCCAATTGGGTGCCTACCTGTTTTCTGTATGTTGGTATATAATTTCAGTTCAGCTATTTTTATTATAATCAAGATTAATGACCATATTCCCACCTTCTGTGGTAGCTGGACACTGCTGTGGCTTCTTCTGCACTCTACACTGCAAGCCCTGATATTATTTGTACTTAAATAATCACATTATAATTACTTATTTTTTTGCAATTAGAAGCTATTACTGAATCCAAGCACACTGTTTGGACTGTCTGGTTAAAAATTCAATTGTACTTATTTCAGAGATTAGAATAAACTAAAAAAAAAAACAAGAAATAAAAGAGTATGGAGTTGATTTCTGTTTGTTGGCTCTTATTTTTCCTTCAGATGTTGTTTTCAAGCAAACAACATTCACATGTTCTATACTGGTTAAATGTAAATTTAGATGCACGTTTGCATGTTTTAGATATCCACTCCAGCCTCGTTTAGAGGCAGAGTTACTCTATTATTTTTAGCAAATTAACCTTTTCATCTTTACAGTGGGCTGAACTATCAGCATTTGGCAGGATGGCCTCAGTCTTTTCAATAAGTTATTGCAATGCAATATGAATTTGTTACAGTTATAGCCTATTTTTTAAGTGAAAGAAAATTAGGACAACTTTATGCCCATAACTCACAGTCACTTAATTGTATTGAGTTAGAACAACAATTACGCATAAGTCCAAAATACTCAATCATTTTAAAATCAGTCAAATGAATGGAGTTAATATAATTTACTGAATTACTCAATTAATATGTAACATGTTTTGTTCATACTCAGTTCAGGAAATTATTTATGGTTACTTAAACTTAAAAGGTTTAAGGCAATCAGTTTCCTCAAACCATTTAAGTTTATTCAAATCTTCAGTTTTACAGTGTAATAACTGAGGTTTGTATGGCTCTATTCTTTGGGGTTTTTTTGTTTTTGGAGGGGGGTTATTTTGGTCTAAAATACACAAAGTCAGAGATATAACCAATCACACGGCAGTATGGATGTTGTCACCAACAAAGCGTAATGAAATTAAACACAAAAAGGAATTAGTAACTACATATGAATGATTAAAATGCAGCTGAATGAAAAAGGTAGATTACTAATATACTTGAGTCATAAAACCATAAAAAAGCCATAAAAACAGATACATGATTGAAAATGCTCATGTCCACTGCAAGGGAAATTATTAAGAAGTCTAAAACAACCAGAAATCTAGTGAAACTGCCTGGTAGAGGATGCAAGTGTATTTTGACCCCACAAACAATGAGGAGGATGATTAGAAACATTTCTCCAAGGATCATAGTTAGAGATGTTGGAGATGTGCAGAAGATGCTAGCATTTTAGAATCATCAAGTCTCCAAAACTACAATTAGAATCCACTTCCATGCAAAAAACATTTTGTAGGCATGCCAGAAGAAAGCATTTTCTTTGTTTCCTGCCAGTGTACAAATATTAAGCCATTAGTGGATGGATGACAGAGTGATTTTATGTTTAAGGAGAGTAGCTATAACTGTAGCTTATAGGCATGGAATGGAGACAGATTACAATACGATTGAATACACCAAAATTGTGTGCAATTTTTATTGCAAAAAAAAATAAACTGCCAATCAATGCAGTTTACTAAGACTTGCCACGCAACATAACAATTAAAGATTGTCCCATGGACAAAACAATGTTATTTAATCACTTGAAATTGAATTTTCTCCTAAATGCAGCCATATGTGTGTATATCTAAAAGATATCATTGCAAAATACTGAACAGATGTGCACCTATGACTATGGTGGCCCACTGAGTCATGTCAAAACATTTATGAAGCACACAAAAGCTGAGAACACAACATTGTTAATACTCTTTTGGTGAAAAAGGCTGACAAACCACAAAGAGATACGACCACCTTCGAGCGGCCCTACCGAGCATGTGCATATTACTAGCACAGCCTACTAACTCAGTGTTTTAAATGTTAATTCAGTACTGACTCAGCTTAATACTACTATCCCTTGATAAGCTGATCAAAATGTCCTAATTATTCTTTAAATGTAGGTACTATTTTCTGATAAGGACATTCACCAGCTTCTTGTTTGAATTCTCCTGTTCCACCTTAAATGGTACAGCAGTTATATTCTGGTGCCTGAGGTGTTATAATAACTGCTGCAGCATTTAAGTTTAAACAAGAAACTTTGAGTAAGAAGCTGGCAAAAAAGAAACTGTAGTTTTAATGCTGGTAGTATATTTTTGAAAAGATGATTTATGGTGTCAAAAAATCCTACCTAAATGTTTTTTTGGTACAGAGCTACCAACAAATACGGCGTTCAGGCATAACATTATGACCACCTTGTTGTTTCTATGCTCACTGTCCTTTTTATCAGCTCCACTTACTATATAGGTGCACTTTATAGTTCTACAATTACAGGCCGTAGTCCATCTGTTTCTCTGCATGCTTTGTTAGCCCCCTTTTACCGTGTTCTTCAACGGTCAGGACCCCCATGGACCCTCACAGAGCAGGTACTATTTGGGTGGTGGATCATTCTCAGCACTGCAGTAACACTGACATGGTGGTGGTGTGTTAGTGTGTGTTGTGCTGGTTTGAGTGGATCAGACACAGCAGTGCTGCTGGGTGTCCACTCACTGTCCACTCTATTAGACACTCCTACCTTGTCAGTCCACCTTGTAGATGTAAAGTCAGAGACGATAGCTCATCTGCTGCTGCACAGTTTGTGTTGGTCATTCTCTAGTCCTTCATCAGTGGTCACAGGATGCTGCCCACAGGACACTGTTGGCTGGATATTTTTGGTTGGTGGACTATTCTCAGTCCAGCAGTGACACTCCAAATAGTACCTGCTCTGTGAGGGTCCATGGGGGTCCTGACCACTGAAGAACAGGGTAAAAAGGGGCTAACAAAGTATGCAGAGAAACAGATGGACTACAGTCTGTAATTGTAGAACTACAAAGTGCACCTATATAGTAAGTGGAGCTGATAAAATGGACAATCAACCTGGAAACAAGGAGGTGGTCATAACGTTATGCCTGATCGGTGTAAGCACTACCTTAAATCATTTTGACAAGCCTTGCTTTTGTGTAGCTTAGTGACGTCAAATTGATATGCAGCAGCAATGGCTTGAATGTAGCAATATTAGTATTAAGACTCTTTAACAACTTTGTAATTCAGAGGATCCAGTGATATACAGGAGAAAAATGTACAAACTACAAAATGACCTTCGACTTTAGTGGTCTATGTTATGGCTGGGCAAGAATGTGAAGTAAATTGCCTGAAACCATACTAAACGTACCCTGTGTACGAATTTGGTTTTGTTTAAATTAATATAGGCTGACTAGCTCAAAAGTTAGCTAACAGGCTAACAATATTCATTAATATAGTGTTAGGCTTTGAACTGAAGTATTTACTAATGGATTAACTATATCTTAAATGAGTATGATGTCTGGTTTAGCTCCCAGAATAGCTAATAATGGGTCTTTGACTAGATTTATTTTTAGAATTTGTTCTATGATATCAGTTACTGGCTGCCAGCAGTCACCCAGAGAGGGACATTTCTGCAAGTATTATTGACCCCAGTGCTAGAAAGTGAATGTACACCACATTTGCTGCTTGATGCTAACATAATATTGCAAATGACATAGAGGCACAATAGTGGAAATGATCATTAATCTTATCAGTAAGTAAAGGCTAATTAGAAAGTGAAGGTCTGTACATTAAACACTGCATGCACTGCTTTAGTGAATTCTGTAGTAATAAAACAAGTCAAGAGTCCCCTTAGTAAGGTCATGGCCAAGTGTTTCTGGGAATGGGCGGGCTCGCTAGCCTCCCGCACACTGCAGGCTGATAACGCCTGTGGGCCACCCCTATCAGTGGTTCAAGCTGGGGGCGGGGGCGGATGAGAGTGGGTGGGGATCTCAGTAATCAACTCAGCCCTTCTGCTGCATCACTCAGCATGACCGGTGGTGCTGTTTATGACTCAGCACATTCAGAGGACCCTCAGCAACATCACATCATGGCAATTTTATAAAATAACCACAGAGGATCTGTTGTAGAGTCCTCTAAAACAAAGCCATAACTCAAAATGTATTTGGCTGTGCATATATTACACTTGCTACATCCTTTTTAAACAGCTTCCAAATGCATGATATTATAAATATGTATGTACATGTCCTTAAAGGCTATATTGAAGAAGTGGCTTTCCCTCTGTATTTATAAAGGTTAGAACTCCAAGGAAGTAGGGGAGCTAGTGCCTACTTCTCCCTCTAAATATCTTTTTCATTGTTAGAGTGATAATTTAGTATTGCAACATGACAAGAATCCATATGTTTGTATCATTGTATGCAAAATTGTGTGTGCTCCTCGTCAAGTTACAGGTTTAATTGATTTTCTAAGTGAAAAAAACTTAACACATCCTCTACAGAAAACACACTTCTGCATGTTTTAATGTATAATTACTGTTTATCTGCTGACATAAACACATTGTAAAACAAAATAACACATAAAATGTGACCTGTGCAAAAGTTATGGTAAACTTTATTTTTGTACAAGTTAAAAAGAAATTGTGCACTAAAACTTGCAGGAAAATTGCACATTTTGGTTTGTTCCCTGTAGAAGATGTTAACTTATTTCAGTTTGAAAATCAACAAAACGTGTAACTTCACTGGGGGTGTTTATGACGGTATGCGGACCCATATAACCATCTACAAAGCCCTTTGTTCTTAAAATAAAGGCGCCCAAAGAGTTAAGATAGAAGAACCCTTTTTGATTCCTTAAAAAAAAAAGTCGTTCTTCTATGGCACTACTCCATAAAACTCTATTTTTAAAAGTGTAGAATTATACATCCAAGAGAACAATCATTTACGAATAATTACTTTTAAGCGTAACTCAATGGGTTGGGTCAGCAGCCGCTAGAAAACTATGTCACTGCCTCCCCTTCAGCCACAGAGAAAGAGAGAGACCTTAGCATTAATGAGCTGGCTGGATTACAGAGCCCTGAGGAGTTGCGTGTGTGCTAAACAGTGCTACCTGCTGAAAGAAGTCTTTTCCTGCTTTGCTGAAGTGGTTTGGATTTCTGGCCAGCATAAAGAAACAGACAAAAAGCATAAACCAGGTTTGTGTTCACAACTGCCAAATGTACAAAAATCTAATTTGGCAATATTTATATGCACAAAAAAGCTAACATTTACACATATACTAAACATACACAAAAATGAGTCTGCATGCCAAAAGTGGAAATATGATTGGACTGACAAATCAATCTTTACATACTCTGTGGTGAGCCTATTCTATTATTTGTTCATAGCTTATCTCTTTTATTGCTTGTTGATCTGGTAGTTCAGTTACTGTGTGGAAAAGTGTGCCATCTTCTGGACTAAAGGAGAAAATAAAAATGGTCTAATGCACTGACAGTCAGTTGTCATTGTCAGCTTATGTAACAATAAATTAAACCTAAATTTTAATTGCTTGTTTACAGAGAAGACTAAATATGCAAAGAAAATATACAGTACTGTACAAAATATACAGTACAGTACAAAAAATCTGAAAGTAAGCCTTTGGAAAAGAATGAAAGCAGTAATGACAAAAATAGACACACTGAATACTGAAAAAATTACATATTGAGTTGTTGATACTTATGTGTACTTTTCTGTTGAATAAAATTAATAACTTGTAATGGCCGATTCAACTAAAAATCAGATGTAAAAAGTAAATGAAAGTATGATTTCTGACACATAGTACTGTAGATGAAAAATATGTAACTTGAGTTGCAATTAGTTCTGTCTGTTATTATGAAGGGCAGCACGGTGGCGCAGTGGGTAGCGCTGTCGCCTCACAGCAAGAAGGGCCTGGGTTCGATTCCCGGCCAGGTGACCAGGGTCGTTTCTGTGTTTGCCTGTTCTCCCCGTGTCTGCGTGGGTTTCCTCTGGGTACTCCGGTTTCCTCCCACGGTCCAAAAACATGCAGTCAGGCTGATTGGACGTGCTAAATTGCCCCTAGGTGTGAATGTGTATGTCTGTCTGTCTGCCCTGCGATGGACTGGTGACCTGTCCAGGGTGTATCCTGCCTTCCGCCCAATGACAGCTGGGATATGCTCCAGCACCCCACCGCGACCCAGAAGGATAAGTGGTTCAGATGATGGATGGAAGGATGGATGTTATTATGCAAAGATAATTTCCCCAGAAGCAGAAAGCATGCTGAAAAGACTATCACAGTCCATCTGGAGAAGGCCTTAAATCAGAAGAAAAAACTTCACCAAGTGTTTACTGGAAAACATACTTGATGAGGTTGACAGACAGAAACATCTAGGTCTTGTTAGCTGCTCAGTAGCTACACTGTGACCTGAGGATGACCTTGACTATCCTATAAACAGCTGAAATCTGCTTTAAAACAAAAACAACAAAAGACCTGCTTAAAATGAACCAAGTTCTTTAAATGATAAAACTGAAATCTGGTTTAAAACTTAAAAATGAAAATAATTTTCTTTCAATAAAATCACTCTTCTCCGCTTAATAAGAAGACAACATATAAATGAAAGGTTCCATAATATTCTTAGAATAATCTACAATTTTATGTTTGTCCCTTCAGATACAGTGCTGTCCAAGAGTCAGAGACCAACCTTCATTTATTTAATTCACAGTTGAAACTGCCATTAAGTACAAGTTATTCATTTTTTTAGCAACAGGAAAAGGAAACATATATTTAACATAAAATTAAATAGAAGATTCAACAACTAAATATATCATATTTTTCAGTATTAAGTGGAACCCTTTGCCTTTTTTTCGTAGCTTTTGTTCTATTCTGAATACTTACTTTTAGTTTTTCATAAAGATCTGCATTTTTGGTTGTATTTTCTTCTCACAATCCAAGTCATCCCAAATGCATTCAGTGAAACTGAGGTCTGGGCTCTGGGATGGCCAGTCCATTGTTTTGAGTGTTAATTTATTGTGAAATTATCAATCGAAACAAAAAGCAGTTTTTAATGAGCTCTTTATTAAAAGCATAAGTATGATGAGGTTTGGAAGACATGAAGCTACAAAGCTCTATATAAATGTTCACAAGTTTATCACAGTTATAACCCAATAACCTGCCTTTTGTAAATGAGTTTGATCACTTGGTGGCAGTAGAGCTCTGTGTGGTTATAGGAATAGTAGGCATAGCACCAACCACATAAGAACACACACATGCTACTGTAATGAGAGTCCATGTTAAATGTTATTGCACGTAGTAAACACAGAATAAATGATGTTTGCCTGTGTTCCATTGCGTTTGGCTTTATTCATCTGTCAGATTACACACATACACACAGTAATTATGCCACATCTGCTTCTCTAAATGAGCTTGTTCTTTTATTTATGGGGGATTATGTGCAGACTACTACATGCTCCACTAGTTTTCTTCAATACAACATAGACCAATGAAGCTTAGCCACAACAGAACCGTTTTATTTCTAAGACGCAGGGCAGGGGAATACAATCCATACTGTTTGTCTCTGCTGTATTCTTGTTGACTATCAGATCCTACATCACCAACACAGTCCAGCTCCTGACTAGAGCGCTGACATATTGTGTCTGACCTTATTTTAAAATATTTTACACTGGAATAAAATAAATTGTTTAGCACATCAGCCCTGATCAGGAGAACTAATACAAAGACATGGGATGGGGAGCCAGGGTCCAAAAGGCTATGAATGTGCTTGCATTTTGTATGTATAAAACTCCAGAAACTGAAGAATAAGTGCAGAGAGCAAAATTACCTTTTTACGGACTAATCTGGTTTACTTGGTGGTGGTAGTCAGCAGTCTAGTAGTAAGAGAGGTAGCCAGCAATCGGAAGGTCATGGCTTCAAATCCAAGGACAGACTGTTTTCAATTACCTACGTAGTGCGCACTACAAGGAGAGAATAAAGCCATTTGAGATTGAGCCTATAGTATGCTCAGATTGTTCGTGATGTTGTTATTGTAGTGCCCATACAGGATAATTATGCTATCTTACACAAAGCTAAAACACACAGATAATCACACCTTAAAGCTCTGTCTTTTCACTCTTGCCAACCGAGCAGGGATGACAGCAAAGTGCACAACAATTAACCTACTTCTGCCATAAAATGCTTACACATACATGATACATACATGGTATTGTGTATGTGTAAGCATATGTCTAAGTATACGTAGTGCAGGAAGATAATACCTCGAATAATACCTAGAATTTTACTTTGGCCAATAAATGAGGTCAAGACTTTATTGAATAATGTTATAATCAATTATAATCATTTATCACTTGAATCTCCATCTTAAGATCAATTCATAATGACACATCAGTGCATTTTTACACCATCAGTCATAAATTAGGAATTTCACTTCTGTAGTATTGAATTTATATCTTTTAGTACAGCTGCTTCTCAGGTTTTAGTTCTCTACCCTGAAGGCTACGTCCTGTTATCTCTGTTTTTTGTCATGTTTTATTTGCTGATGAGCAGAGCACAAAGCAGAGCTGCTGAAGGCTTGTGGACAGCTTTTACTGTGCTGTGGAGGCCAGGGCTGACATCTGGCATCTCATTTACAGTGAGAGGCGTGTGTGAGGAAGGATGGTGGTTAGAGAGCTCTGCTGCGTCTAGAGAGCTCTACTGCAGCAAACACACTTCCGCCGTGGAGCTGTGCCCTTACTGAAACCTGCATGCCGGTCAGTGAGAGGACACATGCAGCCTTTCCTCTGTTATAATCAGTAGAACAGAAGGAGGATATCAAGCTAATGCCAAATGATTAATGTCTGCTGAAAAAAAAAAAACAGGAAATTGCATGAGTAGGTAATTTTTCATCTAAAATATAAAAGTTTGGGTTTGAAGGAGCGCTCATATCTTTGAGAAGATTTGGATTATTAGTTCTCGATCACATGCTCTACTCCAACATCAGTACCTGACATCACTAAAACTCTTGTGCTTGAACAGTCAAATCCTCACTGCAAACATCTAGTGTAAAGGCTTCCCAGAGGAGTAGAGGTTGTTACTGCAGCAAAGGGGAATAAGCTGCCTATTAACAACATCGATTTTATAAGAAATGTTGTGTCTACAAACCTTTGGACATATAATGTAGCTAATAAGTATACAAAAAAATAGATGCCATGTTAGCATCATGCTAACCGAATGCCAGAATCACCACACACTTGAGTCAACATTGTTATGTGATTTCAGAAAGGACATGCTTATGTGGTTTGTGACACTGTAAGACACAGTGTCTATAAAAAATTCAGACTACAAGATGGATGATACATTTTTAGCATCACATTACATTATTTTTTATAGAGAACAGTGTGTCATGCAGTGTCAGAAACCACATGAGCAAGTGTGTTGGTGATGATTTAGCTGTGTGACGGGATTTGAGGTGTGATGATTTAGGCATGTCAGTTGCACAATGCTAACTGGCAACTATAATCTATCATTTCTCCAACACAATTAGTCAATCAGCCCAGACATGACTGGTGTCCTGGCTGATCCACTACGTTTAGGGTAAGGAGAAAATTGTGTAAAACTGACTTTTGGCCTATGAAAGAGTTGATACCTCGGCCCTGTAAAATTCCTGGACACTCAATCAGTAGCCTGATTGATGATGCAGTATGGGTAGATAGATGTCAGGTCAGCTACAGAGCCTAGTCTTCTCAGTTATTGCATTGAAGTTCTTCCTGGTGCCTAAATATGTCAGCAACAGTGCACATTTCTCATTGTCTGTACAATGAGGGTCATCTAAACTGATCAAATCCATTCTTTGTGGTTTGGCTGGATAAAAACAAGTCATTTAAAGATACTACTAACATATGAAAATACTTGGTTTCCTAGACATTTTGTGTCCACCAATTTTTATTTTTCATGGACAGACAACCAAAAGCCTAGGCAAACCTAGCTGAATTATTGCTTCAGATTAGTACACATTGTCTTTGCTTGCCTTGCTGTCAAAACAGAAATGATGAGTCTTAGAATACTATATTCATAACAGCAGAGTTGAATGTGCTGTGATCATAATATTTATTCTTATAAATGTGATTAGATCTGCTTTCAAATCTTACTAGGGGAGTGATGAGTCATGCATCTCACTACCATCTCACACACACTCATGAGAAGCGTTAACTGTATATTAGGACTTTCACACTTTTTTTTCACAGATTTCTTTTACATTCTGTAAAGCACAGACACACACATACAGAAGAGATCTTTTGAAGGGCAGCATAAATCTCAGAACAGGAATAACAAAAATTTTCACTGTAAAGTATTCACATGGGCTTTGTGTCGACATGCAGAAAAAACACAATAACCTTCCATTCAAGTGAACTGTTGACACATTAGTCATCTTCAGAGAACCGCATTTTCACACTAGTCATGTTACTGCAGAGGTGAGATGTATAGCAGTGTGCATGCACGCAGGCAGCTACTTCCACCTAACAGTTATGCAACCCAGCACACTACCAGCGGGGGCTGATGTAACCTTCTTTTAAGTCAAGCTTTCATAAAAAATTATTGTAGTATAGCTCCTTGCAGGCTTACCTTATTCCATCACTTATTAAAACCACTTACATTATGGAAAAACTAGCTTTCCAAAAGCCCACGCATGCAGTATTTGTTTAATCACTGAGGCATCTGATCAGGGCCAGATTAAGTTCATCTGGATGATTTTAGAGAAGGATGGGTTCCCCTTTTGAGTCTTGGTTCTTCTCAAGGTTTCTTCCTCTTGCTCTTAGGGAGTTTTTCCTTGCCACTGTCGGCATTGGCTTGCTTATGGGGTCTTGGACCTGGATTTTTCTGTAAAGCTGCTTTGTGACAACACCTGTTGTAAAAAGCGCTATATAAATAAACTTTGACTTTTGGTTCCCCTGGGCGGAGCAGTTACGGTACCCTATCCCCATAAATTGATAATAAAAAAAAGACAAGACATGAGACGAAACGCATCACTAAAATATTGAGCAAAGAACTTAATGTAGCAAGAAACTACATAGGTGTTTCAAATAGGTGTCCAAAAAAATCTTCAATGTGTAACAAGTAGCCTAGTCCTCTTAGTACACTTTTTAATTCTGCTGGAAGATGTAGGTCTCTAAATAATCTAAACAAAATAAGATAACTGTGAACAGTCACATATACATATACGTATATATATATAGACACCCCCATTTCTAAAAAAGTTGGGATGCTGTGCAAAATATAAATAAAAACAAAATACAATTATGTACAAATCATTTAAACCCTATATTTCATTGAAAATAGTACAAAGACAACAAATCAAATGTTGAAACTGAGAAACTTTATTGTTTTTGGCCAATTTATGCCCATTTTGAATTTGATGCCAACAACACATTCCAAAAAAGTTAGGACAGGGGCATGTTTTTCATCACTTTTTCTTTTAACAACACCCTGTAAGCGTTTGGGAACTGAGGAGACCAACTGCTGTAGTTTTGAAAGTTTTCCCATTTTTGCTTAACATAGGATTTCAGCTGCTCAACAGTTCGGGGTCTCTTTTGTCATATTTTTCATTTTATAATGTGTCAAATGTTTTCAATGGTGACAGGTCGTGACTGTAAGCAGGCCAGTTTAGCACCTGGACTCTTTTAATATGGAGCCATGCTGTTGTAATAAGTGCAGAATGTGGTTTGACATTGTCTTGCTGAAATAAGCAAGGCCTTCCCTGAAAAAGATGTCGTATGGATGACAGCATATGTTGCCAAAACATGTATATATCATTCAGCATTAATTGTGCCTTCACAGATGTGTCAGTCACCCATGCCATGTGCACTAATGCACCCCTATACCATCATGAATACAGGCTTTTGAACTGTGCACTGATAACAAGCTGAGTGGTCTTTAACCCGGAGAACACAGTGTCCATGATTTCCAAAAAGAATTTTAAATGTTGATTTGTTGTACCACAGAACACTTTTCCACTTCCCCTCAGTCCATTTTAAATGAGCTTGGGCCCAGAGAAGGTGGCAGTGCTTCTGGATCCTGTTTACATATGTTTTCTTCTTTGCGTTTAAGAGTTTTAATTAGCATTTGTAGATGCAGCGCCAAACTGCTTCCATAGACAGTGTTTTTCAGAAGTTTTTCTGAGCCCATGCAGTGATTTCCACTACGGAATCACGTCTGTTTTTAATGCAGTGCCGCCTGAGGGCCCAAAGATCATGGCCAGCAAATACTGGTTTTCAGCCTTGTCCCTTACATACAGAGATTTCTCCAGATTCTCTGAATCTTTTACTGATATTATGTATCGTAGATGATGAAAAGCAAATGTTCTTTGCTATTTTATGTTGAGAAACATTGTTCTTGAATTGTTGCACTATTTGATTGCGCAGTCTTTCACAGAGTGATGAACCCCTCCTCATCTTTACTTCTAAAAGACTCAGCCTCTCTGCTTTTTTATACTCAATCATGTTATTGACCTGTTGCCAATTAACCACCAGGTATTTTTTTAAGCATTACACCTATTTACCAGCCTTTTGTTGCTCTTGTCCCAACTTTTTTGGAATGTGGGGTTGGTATCAAATTCAAAATTATTTTTCAAAAAACAATAAAATGTCTCAGTTTCAACATTTGATATGTTGTCTTTGTACTATTTTCAATTAAACATAGGGTTTAAATGATTTCCACATCATTGCATTTTGTTTTTACTTAGAATTTTTACAACGTCCCAACTTTTTTGGAAATGGAGTTGTATATATACATACACACACACACACACACACACACACACACCTATTTATATATGTGTGTGTGTATGTGTGTGTGTGTGTGTGTGTGTGTGCGTGTGTGTGTGTGTGTGTGTGTGTGTGTGTGTGTCTATATATATATCAAAGATTTGAGGACTCCTTCACACTTTGAGTGATTTGAGTAACATTCACACTTTCACTTTTATTTTATTCATTTACATTGGCAAAAGTCTGACAAGCCCCCCCTCCTTTAGTTACTGCTGCTGTGTCTGTTAAACTTTCAGCTCATGCTACCTAGTTGCAACCATAACACTGGTGCTAACAGACATTAATCAGACCAGTGTAGTCTTTCAGCAACTAGGCATTAAAGCAGGAGATTTTCATGTCTAATAAGGAGGAAGTTTCAGCAACAGAAGCTACCCCTTCAGTACATACTGGAACTTGAAGGAGCAACTGAGAAGATGCTGAGGAGGGCTCATCTTGTGCATTAGGTCTTGGTGCAAAAAAAACTCCTCAGTGCAAAAAAAAGACTACCACCCTCATATCACTTTTAATAAGTAAAAAAAAACACAATGTAATCTGCTTCTATTGTTAGGTCAAGCTGATGCTATCAAAGCATGCCATTCCACTGCTAACATCAAATATTGACCTAAATGATTTATTTAAGCTTTTAGAATTATTATTAGTGACTAAATCTCATTAAAGGGACGGGAATAATTAATAGTTAGCGATATCATAGGAAAACCACTTTCCATTCCCTAAAGAACCTTTTCAATGGATGGTTCAGTTTTGTAAATGAGATGTGCAAGTGTGAACAACCTTTTTAAAGTTTAAAATCTTAAAAATTCTGCTACATCCCCCTAGTGCTTATTATTCAGTGACTATATGACTATAATGCATAAGTCATTCTTATGTTACAAAAGTGTGCAACCTGCCCAAGTTTGGACCTGGCCATTTAAGAGGTTATAGAACCTAGTATAGAGTTCTATACTAAATAAAAAATTTTTCTAGATCCACAGAATCAGTTAGAAACGTCATTTTGCTGCCTAGCTATGCCCAGTCCAGGAGCAACACTGCATTGCCAGTACAGCAGTCCCACCTGGGGCATTAGGAGATTAAGTCCTTTGCTCAAGGGCACAACCAGGTATAACCAGTAAGTCCTAGGATTTGTACCCACAACCCAGGGGTGTTGCTAGGCCAGTTTAGGGGGGCTTTACAGCTCCAAATATCATTTAACTCCCCTCAAATGAATGTACATTATTAATTCAAACCATTGATTCAAACCATAATTCAAACCACTGGCAGGGAAGGCCCGTTTTGTGAGTAGATTTTCGCCAGTTCAAAGAAAAAAATTAACTCATGATCCTTGAGTTCTTGTAAATCTGTGTTTAATAAATATTACATGTTACTAAACACAGGCAACATGAGGGACAGAAAGAAACTGAAGGAGGCTGACGGAGCTGAAGAGGCAGGTCTGATAAAGCTTAGTGATCAAGAAGAAAGCAAGTGTGTGTTTTTTAAGCTTTTAGATGAAATTCATACTGAATTTGCAGGGTTTTATTCCTTTATTACTTCTAATTTCTGAGACCAATTAAAAATAAAAAAATATAAGATCATGATGATCAGACATTCTGGGGCCATTTAAAAAAACGTCCTCTTGAGATAGCATGCCCTCAGACCCGCTTAGTAAAGGCTTAGCCCCCTCGATCCATAAATCTCTAGTGACGCCCCTGCCGCAACCAATTCACCTCTCCTACCACTAGACTACTGGTACAGGGTTAAGGGGGATAAATGGGAGAAACAAATAGAGTTTTCAAAATCTCCTCATGTAGCCCACTGCTGTCTTGCAAGTATGTCACTTCTGCTGGCATAAATGGGCTTCCTTGAGCTGCATGTACAAAGCAATAATTACACTAACTTCACTACACTATTATGTGAACAGAAGCTATTTCCAATTCAAAGCCTCCTCCTGCTAACATGAATGGGAAAACAGCAAAATAAGTGTTTTGCCTATGTCAGTAAGTTCACCCCATCACTATGCTCACATTTGAATCATGTTCAAAGCACTACTTTGTTCTGTGTACCTAACTTCCCTCAGGGTGTTATATGTAAACTACAGATGTGCTTGGTAATCTTGGTACACAAGATAAGTACTGTTGCATCAGACACAATGGCAGAAAGTAAATAGGAGACACTTCAGCTACAATTCAGCTTCCTGTTTTTTGCTGTGCTGGGGCTTTACACACTCAGAACACAGTGATGCAGTAAAAGCCTGTGTTTTGGCTGTGCATTGTAATCAGGCCACACAAAGGCAAAGGGGTTTTTGGATTTCCTTCACGTAGTTAAGAACAGTAAAGAGCCTGAAAGGCAGGAATGAGAGCTGTAGTCTACACATAAAGAACTTAAATAGTAGCTTCTTGGAGCACAAAGGTGTTTTTTGTATTAGTGAACCAATGTCTTGTTGTGCAATATAGTTCAGCATGAATAAAACCAGACTGGCAGAGAAATAACAACGTAACAAAAAAGTTTATGTTAGCAATAGAACATGAGAAACAGGCACACTTATCAGAGGGTCTGATTTGGTCATGAATAGGACCACACGTTTAAATGTCGTTAATTTGTTCCTCCAAAAAACATAGGTAGTGCTCAGCAGAATGATGCAGATATAGTGAGAAAAAAGTGGTGTTTTCAGATATAACAACATGACTAGAATGCTTTTCAGCCAATCAGATTGTGTGGTAGGACTCAGAACTATTTGCAGAATAAAAATGAATAAAACAATAGTGTCTTTGAACTTTCTAGCAACTCTATGTGCTAATTTTATGTTTCGAGACAAAATTACTTAGATTTGACATCAATAAATTATACACATGACACATAGCTGAATTTTGCCTGATGAGTCATGCAACATAACTGATATCTTTCCTGCCAAACATGAACTTAGATTAAGACTTAGACTTCTTTATTTGTCATTTTAGCCATACGCAGGCATACAGTGAAATGAAATGGCATGACTGTGGGACTAAGGCACAACATATGACGTACAAAACATGACAAGACACAGTACACAAGACTAAGTATTCAAGACAAAGATGGATGAGCTGAGCAGTAAATTCTGCATGTCAGCAGACTCTGAAAGAGGTCCCCTGTCCTATGTCACTGTGGAGTGTAGTCTGAAACATGCTGCAGATTTACTGTAGCTCTGCTGTTTAGATAATAACATCGGCAACATTCCTCTCCTACTGTGTGTCTCTGGCCCAGGGGAATATGGTGAGCTCTTGTTCTTCTACCTTTATTGCACCCCACTGGTAAATGAGCTATGGTGATGGTTCACAAGAGCTTACATGTCCCTTGTACTCTCTCTGAACTTCACATTCAGTTCAGCATCCTGTAAGTTAGTGCTCAAAACAATTTTCATTCTCTTTCTGAAGCCATGATTGTTTGATGTGCTGTGGGAACTCAATTAAAAAAATGTTTTTACAAATGTGACTTAAAAAGGTAAAAAAGGGCAACATCCTTGAATCTTGAAGTTCTACAGAAAAGTACACTGTCCTGCTGTACTTGACTTAACATTAGCATATGCTAATAGCTAATTTAACTTGTAGATCATAGTCTTGCCTCTTAAGGATTTTTAAAAGATTCTTAAGTGCAAGTAAAACATTAAATTAAATGAAAAAGCATTAAGTAGTATTTTTGGCTGATTGATTTGCGCAGGTAGCTACGTATTTTAGCTACATTGCTATGTGCTAACTGGTCTACTCTTGCTAACAGCTAATTACAGTATGCTTACTACATCAGATTAGAACACACCACTGTATAGCATCAATATTTAGCCAGAGTTGTAGCTAATATTGAGCTAGTGTTAAGTGCTAGCTGGGCTAGTCTTGCTAGTGATTACTGGGTCAACTAGTCATAGTATATGACTACTTGCACAGCTTGAGACTAGTCCGCTCCGCTGGTGGGGTCATCATGAGGAGCAGGCCACGTGGTGCCTGCCTCCACGAAGCAGATCTGCCAAAGGGAGGAATCGGGGGAGAGAAGTCAGTTGCTCTGCTCCTCTGAAGCCTTGCCAGCACCGCTTCCTGCAATGGGTCTCTGCTGGCGGCCAAGGACCTTTGAAGAGGTCGCAGAGTGTTCGACAGCAACAGGCAGAGAGAAAGAAAGAAAGAGAGAGAGAGAGAGAGACAGATTGCCATGGGCTGACCTCTGGGGAGAGTGGTCTAAAAGCAGCTGCTGAACTGTACTGCTCTGGAGACCTGTCATATTAATCTGCAGAGCAGATTTAGATACCTTCAGTTTCATGTAAGGACATGTGCTGCATCTGCCTTTTATTTTCTTTCTAAGGAGGTTTAAGATCATAGGCAAACCAGTCTGTGGCACGTATCTGAGTCCAGTCCTGGCGGGCCGCAGCACTGCTGACTTCAGCGTTCTGCCTCATTAAACACACCTAATTCAACCCCTCAGCTAATTAGCAAGGCCTTCTTGATCGAATTCAGAGCATTAGATGAGGGAAAACATTAATCTCTGTGGACCTGTGGCCTAGAAGAAACCCAGTTTGTCATGCCAGATGTATTAGATGCACAAAGGGTAATGCTTTTGTTCAGTCAAAAATCAAATGTACTCCATTTCCCACTTACTACTTATAGATACTCTGCAGATGATCAAATTATAAACAAAATATCTGGTGAAAGTTGTTTCTCATCAGTGTTGAGGGAATTCCACCAGTTTTTCAAAATTTCTGCATAATTAATCATTATGGTATAAACAAAGTCATTGTGAATGGATTGTTGTTAAAAGCTCTCTTCTAGAGAAACTTACAGAGTCAAATTTTTTACAGTGGTGGTGATAGGAACCACATGTCTAAAGAGTTTAATAGTACTAAAAGCTACCTGACAGACTGTTATCACATGAAATAATTATAAATATGCTGCTTGATGCCTGAGACACCGTTTTATGACAGTTTGGAGATAAGCTTTTGATGTTTTTTAAAACCCATTTGTGGCAGAGAGATACATGCAGGGCATTCTAAGGCAAAATATTCCCCAAATTAACAATTTAATAATAATGTTTTTTTTTTTAAAATTACTGGAATTCTAAAGGGGCAGCACGGTGGCGCAGTGGGTAGTGCTGTCGCCTCACAGCAAGAATGGCCTGGGTTCGATTCCCGGCTGGGCGACCAGGGTCATTTCTGTGTGGAGTTTGCCTGTTCTCCCTGTGTCTGCGTGGGTTTCTTCCGGGTACTCCAGTTTCCTCCCACAGTCCAAAAACATGCAGTCAGGCTGATTTGTGGCAGAGAGATACATGCAGGGCATTCTAAGGCAAAATATTCCCCAAATTAACAATTTAATAATTGCTAAATTGCCCCTAGGTGTGTGTATGTCTGTCTGTCTGCCCTGCGATGGACTGGCAACCTGTCCAGGGTTTAATCTGCCTTCTGCCCAATGACAGCTGGGATAGGCTCCAGCACCCCACCGTGACCCAGAAGGATAAGTGGTTTAGAGGATGGATGGATGGAATTCTAAAGGCTTATTCATACAAAGTACAGTTTGTTTTTGGGTGGAAAAAAAAAATAGATGTGATTTTTAGCATAGTGCAATCTTTACACTACATCTGATGGCTTTGTTTTTTAACACTCTAAGAATGCAGGAAGAAGATGGAAGAGGAAGACAAATTAATTTCTCGAGTAGTAGTAACAGTGAGTTTATCATTTTTCTTTTTAACACTGCAACTAAAAGACACACAGGCACGGTACAAATATTCTACAAAATAGATCATCATCATCTAAGCCACTTATCCTCCTGGGTCATGGGGGTGCTGGAGCCTATCCAAGTGCTCATTGGGCAGAAGGCATGAAACACCGTAGACAGGTCGCCAGTCTAGCCATGATCAGACTAGGATTAACCTTGGGAAAATAAATAAATAGCAATAAACAGTTGCTGTGTTGTACTGAGATACTGAGAATGCACATTTTGCAATTAATTTTAATGAGAGCAATGTTTTAATGGACAACAGGTACCAACAAGGTCAAGATTAGCACCAAGGTTAGACTTAGGACCAGGGTTTGAGTTAGGATTAGGTTTTGGGTTGAAGTTAAGGTTAGGGTTAGAATAAGTGTTCAAGTTAGGAAAACGAATATTATAGATATAAGGCAAGGTAAACATGTACAAAGCATAAAAAATGGGTTATTCAAATAAAGTATTAGCCTTTAGTTTTGGCCTGAGCTACATACGTAATGCAGCTAATGAGTAGTGGAAGCTTATAGCTGTCAGTTAGCATTGTGCATGCTCGTCACATACTTGCCTTCAAGCTGCATTGAGTTATTTAGTAATCTCAAATAGACCTGTCTACGTAGTTTCTGAAATGGTATGACATACTGTTATCTATACAAATGGACATAAGTAAAGACAAAATTCAGATTTCAGGATGGTTATGATTTTAACTATGCAGTGTACTTTTACATTTTTAGAGGTCCAACATCACATTTCCCTTCCTGCAGCCAGGTGATATTTTGGTGGTCAGAAATAATACAGTCTTAGGTGGGTGAAGATTTGTGTGACATTCAAAATCTGTTAGCACAGACGCAGATGTGAAGTCCTGTACAATTTCTTACAATGCAGTTGGGTGGGCAAACACTACTTAAATGACCCCACTTAATAACTAACTTAATAAATAACAACTGAGCAGTGGTGGATAGTAACAAAGTAAATGTAATTAGTTACTGTACTTAAGTAGTTATTTTGTGTATCTGTACTTTACTGAAGTATTTCCATTTTGGGTGACTTTTTACTTTAACTCCACTACATTTCAAAGTCAAATATCTTACTTTTTACTCCACTACATTATGCGAAATCTGTCATTCCTATTGGCTTATGTGTGCATAAAAATGTAACATATCAAAACAAAAGAAGCACGAAGCAGCACACCAATCAGGGTACAGCACGCACTTTGTTTGGAGCTTGTTTTGACCTGTTGGACATAGCTACACAGTGCAAGCATATGGTTCAACGTTAGTGCAGCAGCGTAAAAGTATGGGAGTGCCTATTCCAACATAAATGATGGAGGAAACTCCTGACTCTAACCTAACTTTGTGTAAATAGACCACAATATAGAAATATGTACACACATGTAGTTGTGACTGGTATGTTTCTTTTTTCTGAACTCTCACTTTTTTAAAGCAAGTTTTATTAAATTTAAACTTGTAACTAAGTTGCAAATAAATCTTAAACTGAAACTTTGCATGTTTGCAAAAAGTTATTTCACAGCCACTTGGTTCTACTTAACGGAAATTGTGTGCCTTCAGTGTTTTGTGCTTTTGATCGTTTTAATAGACATCAACGTCAGACTAATTAATGACATTCTATTCAAATATTGGTGTCACAAGAGTGACACTAGAGTATTTTCATAAAGCAAGAGTCTTGTTACAAAAATGATAATAGGACATTAGAGCCATAATAGGACATTAGAGGCACAAATAATTAATCTTTTAGTACTTCTACTTTTCATACTTAAGTACATTTGAAGGCAAATGCTTTTGTACTTTTACTCAAGTGGAGGTCAAAAGGGAGGACTTCTACTTTTACTGGAGTAATGTTTTATCTTGGGTATCTCTACTTTAACTCAAGTACATGATTTGTGTACTTCGTCCACCACTGTGACTGAGTGAGTTATTTTGTCCTTACCAAATAAGGACAAACAACTTGTGGTGACTATTAATCATAAATCAATGTGTCATTCGGTGTGACAATGTATCACTACACATGAAACATAATATAATTTAAAGAATTGATAGTAAGGCTAACAGAGCTAATTTCATAAAATTTCATTTGAGTCATGCTCAAAGATGCTGAAAAATACATGCAGCAAACATCAGTTGAATTCTATATTGATACGTCAAGTTAAAAACCGTACTGATGAAGGAATAGTCCTTGATGACTGTTATTTGACATCTGTAGCCTAATGTTAATGACCTTTATTCACATTATTTATTTTATTTCAGCTTTTTTCAGTGTTTATTTTTTATTTTTATTTATCTTTTAATCTATTTCTTTCTTCTTTAATCTTATTCTATGTTCATTCTGTTTTACACTGGAGTTCAAATAAATGTTTTGAATAGTTTTCTCACTATATTTGCTTCATTTCCTTTTACATTGTTTTAGTGTTGCAAAGCACTATGAAATGCTGTGAAGGGCTATGCAAATAAAATTAGTGCCATTGCTATTAAATTATTGTTGAATTTTGTTGTATTTTATCATATTGTATTTTATTAACAAGATTTTATTTGGCAGGTAATACATCTGTTTTCTACCTAAAGTGGTGATTCACTCTTAGGAAAATATTTCTGCGCACAGCTGGATTTTAAAGGGAATAAGAAGAGTTTTTATTTAAAATGTATTTATTTATTTATCTTTGCTGCAAAACACTTGTTATGTTGTAGTATAGTTCTAATATTTTATCATTCCAGTCCAATATTGAGCATCAGTTTCTGTTTGCTCAGTCATTGGCTGGAATTTACTTTGAAATTAAGCTTCATAAGATAAAATGTATTCCTATAAAAGCTCTACTAATTAGCGCATGGATTGATAGGTCTGCTACTCTTCTGGCAAGCACTGAAACATCCCTCTCACAAAAGCATGCTGACAAAGACTTATTACTTGGTCTGATGCCCACACCACTGCACACAATTTAGCAAAAGTATCCAACTCCTGGCACCAGTAATACTGGACAGTGCCAACTCCTCCACCATGCCCTGCCTCAGCTGCCTGCCTCAGAGAAGAGATAATGGAGAACATCCAGCACAAGCTTGAGAGAAAAAACTACATTTCAGTAAAACAGACACAAATTAATGACACACATGGTTCTGCTTTGGTTCAGCCTATATGCTGATATGTTATTATCACTGCTCTCTTAAGTTTCTTCTTTTGAAGACTTCATTATATTGGTTCTTTTGACACTGAGATATCTGTATGGCTCAGAAATGATTCTAGTAAAAGCAGAAATACTTTATCAAAATAAATGCCATCTCTAAGGGATTAATCTGGGCTATTAACTCATAGGATTAACTCATAATGATGTGGATGAGATACAGTTTGTTAGCGATAAAAATAACATTTTTGAACATATTCAAAAATGAATATTCTACAACAGTTTGAATGGAGGAGAATATTCTAAAACATTGTGAATGGGGAGAACATTCTAGAAAAGTGTGAATGGGGGAGACAATTCTACAACAGTCTGAATAGAGGAAAACATTCTAGAACAGTGTGAATCACAGAGAACGTTCTAGAATGGTCTGAATGGAGTAGAACATTCAAAAACATTGTGAATGGGGAGAATGTTCTAGAACAGCCTAAATGGAAGACAACATTCTAAAACATTGTGTCTCCTAAAACATAGGAGAATATTCTAGAATAGTGTGAAAGTGGGAGAACATTCTAGAACATGATGTGAATGATGAAGAACAGTGACAGTGTGAATGATGGAGAACATTCTGGATCAGTGTAAACCAGGCAAACATTCTGCAACAGTGTAAATGTAGGAGAATATTCTGTAACACTGTGAATGAGGAGAACATTCTGTATTAGTGTGAATCAGGCAAACATTCTGGAATAATGTGAATGGAGAAGAACATTCTGGAACAGTGTGGATGGGGAGAACTTGTTTGTTGGAGAAAGTTGGTTTGGTGTGCTCTGGGGTTAAATCAAAATTTTTGTTTCATAAAGAAGACAATGTACAACACTATACCTTATAAGTAGGTCAAGATAACCTGGACAAACTGAGCCACTTACTGCTGTACATGTGATTGCTTTGGTGTAAGGAGAGATTGGGCCTCTTTGGGGTATCCAGAGTTACGCAGGCCCTTTGAAGCTTGAAATGGAGCCTATGGAACCTGAAATCGGTGGGAAATCGCTTACAGACTTATACAGGCGTGGTTGAAATGATGATGAAGTTAAAAGGTCTGAGAATATAAAGCCAAAGCTGGTGCTGTCCACACTGAAATACACTTCCCTTTTGTGCAGACACCACAGCACATGTGGTGCTACATCTTTAGATTGTCTCATGTATAAATGTCAGTCACGTCGCAGAGTCTTGAAACTTTTTCCTAGTGATCAATTTGATGTTCAGAGCTGATCCAGGCTTACCTTAATGGGTCCATTTTGGCTTTACTAAGCCCGGTCCAATTCTAATCCTTTATCAAGGATATTGCGCTCTATGCACTCCATATGTCATAGAGGTATGTTTATGTCATAGACATAAACAGACATTATCCACCGTACAGCAGGAAGGCACATTGTCAGAAGTTAAGAGAGCAGTTTAAATATCTGCCAAGTGATGATTTTATTTATGTGGAATAAGTTGAAATTGAAAACAGCCAGACAGCCATTAACTCAATTTCAAAATGCTGGGACAGAAGGTAAAATGCCAAAAAATCAAAAAAGTAACAGTAATTTACAAATCTACTTTGACCTGTCTTTCAACAAAATATTTTTTTGTTTTTCTTCTATATTTGTTTTATCTCATCAACTTTAGACACATTCCAAAAAAGCTGGGACACAAGCAATTTAAGACAAGAAACAAAAACGCATTAGAAAGAAATCCAACAGTTTAAACATAATGCTCCTCAGACCGAGGGAAGACCTAGGGAATCTAGAGAAAGAAAGAAAACCACAAATGAATGCCAATAAATATTGGATACCTCTCCTGTATTTTAGGTCACAAATAAATAGAAATAATGGATGTGGTGTTCTTTAAACCAAAGAAGAAAGGAACATATGCTACCTTTCAGATGCCGTCTTTTTCAGAGATACTGATTTATTATTTCAACATGACAACACTAAGCCACTTCCTGCACATGTTACAACATCATGACTGTGTAACTACAGAGTGTGGGAGCTAGATTTGCCTGCCTGCAGCCCAGAACTGTCTTCCATTGAAAATGTGTACCTAATTAAACTCAAAATATGACAACAAAGGCCCTGTACAGTTGCATAGTTGAAGACATGTATAACAGAAGAATAACAAAAATCTTACACTTTGAAAACTGTATCAGTTTTTGTCTTCAGTTCCTAAATGATTATTGAGTGTTGTTAAATAGAAATATGATGTAACACAGTGATAAATGTGCTCGTAAGTTGTTACAGCTTTCCCCATAGGTGGGGTTAATGATAACAGGCTGAAGGGCTGGTTGTAACAGCCACTAAAAAGGTACATGAAACTGATTCAAACACAAACAATTCAGTACCAGTTCTGTATTGTTTGACAATTCAGACAAGTTTTCTAAACTTTATACATAAGTATATAACAGGCTATTACATGGTGTGTTCATGAGCTGTTGTGAGTCACCCTGTAAAGCCTGAAATAATAATTTAAAAGTCAGAGGTGTTGGGTTAGATTTTATGGGTTTTTTTCAGACCATGTAAAAAGTCTTTATGTATTAACGTTACACACAGGCTAAAAAAGAAAGGTGGGCTCAATGTTTAGGTCTCAAATGCAAAACCAAAACAATCCTAATGACAATTTGATGACAACAGTAGATAATTCACTTACATCCTTGGAAGACACAACTTGAGAACTCTTCGAATACTATCTCTATGTTCTTGCAGTCATCAGATTTACCTGATCTGAGGGTCCCAAACACAGCTGTTCTTTTGCACTTTACACATGCCCAACAGAGAAGTCTCCAAATCCTCAAATCTCACATAGTGTAGCAAAATGTTTGAAAAATTAAAATTAAAAATTTTAGAAATGTATGATTTTTTTACTACAAAGTAGAAAGATCAGCCAGATAAAATTGGAATATATTTTTAATTACATGACATGAATCAGTGTATTAAAATTTTTGAATTTATATAGGGGACATACATTCAGGAGGTTACTTTGGGAGGTTTAGTTGTAATACCATTTTAAAAGCAACCCAGCTGTGTGGAGGCCTCAAAATGGTACTATATTTCAAGCCAAAAAGGGATGATTAAGTAATACAGATATGAGTTCACTAACTTATACTAACAACTCAGTAATCGAGAAAAACATATGATGAAAAAACTTTACTTTCACTGAAATACAGAATTCAGGGTAAATCTCAAGAAGTATCTAACCCTGTGAAAATTAGCAGATAACGATGCTCTGGTAATATCAAAGGCACATTTTATTTAAACATGTTCGACTGTTACAGTTTTACCCCACTTCTGTCCCATGAGCCTCAATTAAAAAAAAAACACGTTACACTGTTTGCATAATGAGATCAGTCAAAAAAAAAAAAACCTTACTGCACACATTGGCCTCAGAAAAAAATCCTCAGAAATACTTTTGTTTTCATATTCATTAAGTTTGATTATACTTCTCTAAATAGTCTCTTTTGTATTGTGGTTGGACCTCTGAAAAATTCAGTTTGCCAACTGATCTCAAGCAGCATCCATGTTCCCCCAATGAGCCATGACCACCATACACCATGGTGCCATTAGTCATTCTGTCCAGAGGTCAGGAAGACAGAGAGAAGAGTTCAACTTACAGGGTCAGAGGTTATGTCTTCTTTATTTAAGCATGCCCCACTAACCATCAGCATCTTGTAGAATCAGAGTTATTGGTGTTACACGCATGCTAGGGGCCCAGTCATTTCCTTGAGTGCTCTGATGTTGTCAGTTCCGTACCATGAATAGGGGTTTCTTTGGTTTTACACTGCCTTTCATTTTTGCCTTAAAACATATTTCTTAAATTAAGATATGTTCCAAATAGTTTCATTTAAAGCAACATTTCAGCAAACAAATGTAAATCTATCTATCTTCTAGACTATTATCTTTAAAGAAGTTCCATCACATAGATGAATAGTGGCCTGGTTAACTTTTTGACCTCTGCTCTTCTGAAATAGCATTGTCTGCAAAAAGCATTTACCACTGACTCTGCTGCTGCTGCTTCTTTAATACTGGCATTTATCTGGAAGTTTTGGTTCAGTGGCTAATGAACTCAGGCCTTTAGTGCTGCACTGTTGTTTGAAAGCAGCATATCTTCAGTAGCGATGAAGCTCTGAGAGGCCCCTCACTCTGCTGTCCTGAGGCTGCTGGGTTTATGGACTCTGCTGACCTCTGATAAACACTTCCTCTTCTCAGGGCAGGATAATGGCTCTTTATCTCTCTACTGCCTTCAAGGTCTGTGGGGAGAGTAAGGGTCCTCCTGTGCCATCCCTCCATCATCCTGATTACACATTCCTGATCTCCTGAGTGTTCTCTGGCAGTAAACTTTAACGTCGTCTGTGACAGACATGAGCAAATGGTGCAGTGAGTGCTTGAGCTGAAGTGTATTATTTAGGCCAATGTTTGTTACTTCATCAGAAGATCAATGTTATTGATTAAATGCTCATGCATTTAACTAAACTGTTATGCAACTCATGTATCTGTTTATCTGTTTCTGGTCAAATAGCATTGCCTTTATCCAAAGTGCCAATTAAACCACTGGATCTTGCATTTGCACTGTACTCTGCAAAAGTCAGAGGTCACCCTTTTTTTAATTTCCAGCCAAAAGGCCATTAAATACAAATGTTTGCACTATATGGTTGTTGTTGTACCACAAGTATGCTTAGATATATATTTGCATCCTTATATTTTCCTTTCTCAAGCAGAAGCATAACCATCAGCAGGGCAGAATGAGACATTAACATGCACAAGCTTTTTCCCTAACAATGTGTGACAGTCCGGTCTGTGGGCCTTTGGAACAGTTGGTTTTTTCAGTGGCCTGTCTGCAGCTTTGTGGTCAGACTGGTGTTAGTATCTGTCCTGTGGCGGCAAGTCAGACTCACTGTTCTGTTCTGAGGCTCAGAGAAACTCATCATGACACATAAATCATCACACTTCATTCTGCTCTCTCCTTATGCTCGGCACATAATAAGTAAAAATTTACTTATCATTCTGCTATTTTTATATTTATGAATCTTCACTGTATCAAGGTGATTGCTGTTACTGTTGTGGCTTTCATGAAGTAGTTTCCAGAACATCTTGGAACAAACAGCATTGCTTAAGTAGGTTCTATGTTAATTAAGGAGAAAGTCGAGTTTATGAGACTCCATCCTGGGTGCCTTAAGCTATTTCACTGTTACTGATTAACAGAGGTTGGGGGAGATTTAGATGCACTCAGTCCACTGACATTTAATCGTTTCCTTTCCGTCTTCAGCCTAATCTGTCCCAAGGGAACAGTCCAACCTGCCAGTATTGCTCTCTGAAGAAATTTCACAGGAGCCTCTAGAGCACAGCACTTAGCTAAGTGTGTACACAGCTACACAGTGTGTACAACCTCATCTCCAAAAAAGTAATGCAATGATGTGCAAATAATTTAAATCCTATATTTCATTTGATGCCAACAACATGTTCCAAAAAAGTTGGGATGGGGGCAACAAAAGGCTGGTAATGTGTAATGCTATAAAAAAAAAACACCTGAAGGTTAATTGGCAACAGGTCAGTAACATCACTGGGTATAAAAAGAGCATCCGAGAAAAGGCTGAGCCTTTCAGAAGTAAAGATGAGGAGGGGTTCACCACGCTGTGAAAGACTGCACAAGCAAACAGTGCAACAATTCAAGAATAATGTTTCTCAATGTAAAATAACAAAGAAATTTTGCTTTTTATCTTCTACAGTACATGATGTCATTGAAAGATTCAGAGAATCTGGATAAATCTCTGTATGCAAGGGACAAGGCCAAAAACCTGTATTTGCTGGTCATGATCTTTGGGCCCTCAGGTGGCAATTAAAAACAAATATGATTCTGTAGTGGGAATCACTGCATGAGCTCAGGAACACTTCGGAAATCCACTGTCTACGAACACATTTCTGCATCCACAGATGCAAATTAAAACTCTAAAACACAAAGAAGAAACCATATATAAACAGGATCCAGAAGCACTACCACCTGCTCTGGGCCCAAGCTCATATAAAATGGATTGTTGGCATCAAATTTAAAAAGGGTACATATTTTTCAAAAAACAATACATTTTCCCAGTTTCATCATTTGATATGTTGTCTTGTAGTATTTTCTTTGAAAAATACAGTTTACATGATTTGTATATCATTGCATTCTATTTGTATTCACATTCTGCACAGTGTGGAACACAGGAAGAGTGAGAGGATATAATGATAAAATATTTCACTTCTGATAACGTACAGTCTTCTTCAATCACCTCCTAAGACCTTAACATATTAAATAATCATAAAAAAATGATGTGTGTGTGTATGTATGAGTTTACTGTATTGTTTTGTAATTTAAATAAATGAAAATTACACTTGTGTCTTTATGATTATTTAATATGTTAAGGTCTTCAGAAGTGGTTGAAGAAGACAGTACATTATCAGAAGTGAAATATTTTATCATTATATCCTCTCATTCTTCCTGTGTTCCACATATTGTTCCACATTTCCCCCTCACATCCAAATGTATTGTTTAGAGGAGAAAAAATAGCTTCCTGTTGCAAGCACATTTCAAGCAAGCCTGGAGGCTGATGTCATGAAACAGTTGTAATGTGTAAACATTGGGGAAATTATAAAGCTAAATAAAGAATTATAAGATTTTACAGCTTTTTCACAGTTTTTTTTACAAAATGGCACATCAATCAAAGAAGCAACTAAAATTGCTTTTTACATTGTCTCATTCTCCATGTCCTGAAGGGTAGATTGAACAGTGAGATGAGGAAATATAATACAGTCTAACATTCATCGCACTGCAGTTAAAATAAATATAGTATAGCCTAACATTCATCACACTGTGTTTAAAATAAATACAATAGAGCCCAAAATTTATCACACTGCATTTAAAACCAATACAGTATAGCCTAACATTCATCACACTGCATTTAAAACAAATGCAATATAGCTTAACATTCATCACTCTGGATATGAAACAAACACAAATATAATAATGGGCACGTCTCTTCTGTTCTGGGTCAATTTAGCTTGTATCTTGATTCACCTACAGACAAAATGCAATATCAGCGTAGTGTTTATTTAAACAATGAATTACAAATATTAAATATTAAAATGTATAGTCCTTGCCACCTTATAGCATTGTGAAAGTGCTGAACTTTTACTACATTGTACAACACTATTCACAAGTATATTCTTCAACATCTTTGAGCAGACCGCTGAATGATGTATTGGAGCACCCATAGGTTATTAATCTACAACATGGGGTTAAATCTCAGGTCAGGGCCATAATGCTTTCCATATGCTGAGAGCCACTGTCATCTGTGCACTCTTCTCTTTTTCTGTGCACCCCCACCATCAGCTCATTGCTCTAAATCTCTCCTGCCCCACCTCCCTCCACATGGATTGATTCATCACAAGTGTCTCCCGGAGATCTGTTCCCTCTCTTTCCCCTTTGTAGCAAGCGTGCCCATATTTAACCATCAACCTCAGTGACAGTTCTGATTTGTTTGATTTTGAGTTGAACTGAGTTATCAGTGTGTTAAATCAAAGCTCTCCTCATTTCGCTGCTCAGGCAGAGTGATTGAGTGGCAAGGAACAACTGCAGCCTTACTGAAAAGAAGGGAACAGTTTACTGGACTTAAAGCCTGAGGCCTTATGTTGCCAGAAAATGAGCCTTTAGAGAAATAACAAGTGAAACTAAATAAACAGCTATGTCATTATTCCTAAAGTAAAACTTTTGTCAGTTCATTCAGATTTGTGGTTTTTGTGGATTATCTTATTAATCTCTTATTATTCAGTTATACATTTTAACACTAAGATAAATTATTATGTATATATCATCATTGTTAGATCCAAACTTTATATTTCAAATACATAGTAAGAGGAAAAAACATTCTAAATTTTTTTAGTACTTATTTTAGGTAAATAACAAAATTAGAAATACAAGGTTTTGTTACGACAGTGGCAGTACATATACAGTTGTATGCAAAAGTTTGGACACCTTTGGTCAAATTTGTTGATTTTCTAAATGAAAAGAAGTTCACAGAGAGTTCAAGAGCACAGGTCTACCTTCAGATTTTTTTTTATAATATTCTACTCTGAGGAGGGTCAGTGCCACTTCAGAACCTTTAATCTCTCACTTCATGAAGAATATCAAGGTTGATTACCTGAGCTCTTTTTTCTTCAGTTTCTTCACTGACTGTGGGACATTAGATTCCTCCTATACCCACAACATTTCCTGTGCCACTAGCTGCCACACAAACCATAAATATAATAGACTCACTATCATGCTTGGCAAGGTGTTTATTTCTTGAAATCCTGTTCCTTTTTTCTCCCAACATACCTTTGGTGATTGTGGCCAAAGAATTCTAAGAGTTTTTACTTTAACAGTCCACAGCATGTGATTTCAAAATGCCTATGGCTTATCTAGATGTTGTTTTGCATACTTCAGATGTTAACTTCTGATGACCCCTACATGTAGATTATGTTTTTCCAATAACATTGCACAATGGGCCAGTGCATCACTGTTCACATCACAGCCAAATCTTCCTGATGGTCCTTGGCAGCAATGTGGTGGTTTCGCTTTGCATAATTGTCTTAAATGATTTCTATCAGAGAATTATCTTGGCCTTCTGTATCATGTCTTCTCCTTGACTTGTTTTTTAATGACATTTCGGACAGTGAAAATCACAAACAAGAAGTGTTTCTATGTATAAGATATCTGTCATAGTATTTCTTTGTAAGAGCCAATTGTCTATAGTCTTAGTTCCTCAGTCAAACTCTTAAAGTTAGTCACACTGGCAATTTGTGCATTATTTGACTGACTGATTCATACAGGATCTGTGTAATTTCTGCGACTCACCCCAAGTAGCCAGAATTATTAATTTGCTCCAGAATTATTACTTAAAAGACTTGTAAAAACTACAGATATTACTAGACTAAAATAATGGATCTCATTAGCAATCACTCAAATTACAGCACCTCCCCAGGTAAAACTATTCCAACTGGAATAGGGCATTAGATTAACCCATGTCTGTTGAATGTAAGCACAATACCCTGAGAGGTTTGAAGGGTTACATAATTTTATTACAATTGGGAATTATCTACAGCTGGATTAAGGCCTAATGAGTCAAATAAGTTCAAATAAGACCAAATATTCAAGAGAATTTCCTTCATATTTTTACTTTTTTTCCAGATTGGTTGGCTCTTTCTCTGCACTGGGCCATGCTAACAACCTCCTGTTTGAAGGACATCTAACCTAAACACAAGTTCAAGCAAGAAAGATGAGAGCTGAAGGTACAGGGATGTCCTGAACACAGCAGTGGAAATTCCCTGCCGGAAGTTTGTCCATCCTGCAGGAGAAATGCTGGCGTGACTCTCAGAGAGGGTGTGGGTGTGTCCACAAGCAGTACAGTACAAACTCCCACTTTCTATTGATTTTTGTCTCTCTGGGTCAAAAAGACTCATGCAGAGCTCACGGCACCTTACTTAAAAGAAGGACATGCACTACAGCCCTGGAAAGCATGCAACTCTTGAAAAAAAGGGCCTTGTATCCTCAATTCTGCTTTTTTTGGTTCACTATTACTGTTTCCTGAATCAGTGCTGTGTGTGTCTTCATGCTGGACAAATGTCCCTTTCTTCCTGTAGATTTACGCCATTATTCTCTCCTGCAGTTCATTGTCTATGGCACAAATCTTGTCTTGGTTGCCACGGTTACTCGGTGCCAGTGTGGCTGAATTGATTTTGCTGTGAAAGCACGCCACTCAGGCCTCTGTTTCCTTGAAGTTGAATATTGTGGAAAGCGGGTGATGTAACTCTGGACTGAATGCACTGAAAGAAAGAAAACTGAATATTCTTCCCTCATTATCCTCTGAAATCTAGTCCCCAGCAAAGACCCTAATAAACCTGCCATTGAGGCCTTTCTGTTTGAGCCACTTTATCATCTGTCATCAGAGTGCTTTCATGTATTTCATTATCTTACCACATAAAAAGTTCTGAGAGACTGAAATGTGAGCCAAAGAGTGTGACTCTGACTATAGAGCAGCCACATATTGGCAACCATTTCCTTGTGTGTGAAAAGACAACTGAGCCATGGTGCCATTCAGTGAATTCGTCATCTTGTAGATGGCATCATGTCATAGGAATTCTGTATCTGCGCATACTTCCCTATGAGAAAAATGAATAGTGTTTTCAAAAATGACTGCTACCTGTGGAACACTGAAATGTTCCAAACCTCATAAATTTTGCCAGATTTTTCCTTTAAGTGTCACCAGATCCTCTGAATTATGAGGTCATTAAGGAGCTGAATTGTGCCTATTGCTACATGCAAGCTAACACTGCTGCACAATGAACTAACATCATAAAACTGACGACCTCATCAAAATTTCCCTCACAAACCAACAGGCTTGTAAAATGCGGCAGTTGAGTTGCTTTGGCAGCAGTGGGCTACAGTTTGACCAGCTGGTGTTGGTATGCAACTGTGTGGACTAACTTTCATGTGATGTTTTTTCAGTGCACAGGAGTGTTAGCTTGCTTGTAGCATGGATGTAGCATTATTTGTAATTTAAGTTCTTAATGACCTTGTTATTCAGAGGATCCAGTGACACTCTGAGGTGAAATGTATTGTGTATGATTTTCAAAAACGCCATTCGTTGTTCTTATAAAAAAATTATGTTCCTAATATGGGCAAAGTCAGTGATTACAGAATGATGCATGGTCTACATAGCTAACAATGGAGGCCAACTAGCAATGTGTAAATTGCATACCCAAATCATAACACACTTGCAAAGAGTAATATTAATAGATTTTTGTGTTTTCTGACACTGTAAGACATACTGTTATCTATAAAAATGGACAAAAGAATGTTTTTGCATAGCAAAAAACAGTAGTTGCAGCCATAAGTAAGTCTGAATTTTGTTCAGATTTTATCCATTTTACTGACAACAGTATGCCATAACCTGCTAGTATGTCATGCTATCCGAGTGGTTGGCATTACATGCTAGCTACGTTCACCACCTTGCTCCAGGGGAAAACTAAAGACACCATACATGTCTTGGCTGATCAACAGAAATTCTGTAAATGACTTTTTTGCAAGACTTTTCCTTTAAATATCATAGAACATCATTCATCAACAGTCCAAACCAAGATGAGTGTGCAATTGTGAATTCTTCTCTCGTGATAAATCACGCTGAGTCAGGACCAAAGCGGTGTGGAGCTCCAGTGGTCAGATATTCAGATTAAAGGCTGAGTCATGTTTCAATGCATGGCTGAAAGATGACCTCACAAAGGCAAACTGATCCTGTAGCTATTTGGTTCTGTCTGAATACTGGACCCACCTGCATCACATCAGAGGTGGTTCTTGATCCAGAACAAACACTCAACACTGGGCTGAGGTGCAGGGATGTGCTATAATGACCTACTGCTGCTTAAATCTGAACAGTCTCGGTGGATCTTTTAATGCCACCCATTAGACTCATACAACATTAATTACAGCATACTATTTCAGGTAAATATTGTTGGAGCGTGTGTGGTCTTTGGATCCAAATTATGGCTAATTTGGATGCCTCCAAGGGCTTTTTGATTTCTAATGATGTAATCCAGCATTTTCAGTTTGACTGTAGTTGCAAATGGTGCTTAACTCCTTAAAGCCTTGTATATGGGACTATACTTCAATTCCTCACTGGAACTTACATACTAATGTCAAAGCAGTTCCAAAATAATTTATAGTAGGTACTGAATAATGAGTCTAAAGATATATGACTGAATAATTAGCTCATCGTTTGCATGGTTAAACAGTAATCACACATTTCACTGATCTTTCACTCTTTTGGCTTGGTTTCATTATGCAATATGAAAAAAATCATTGGAGTTTCACTATGTCCAAAAGTATCCAGACATCTCTTCTTGTAGTGAATTCAGCTACTTGAAGGCGCATCACTCTAGAGCAGCCACACAAGAGCCTAAGGTCAACCTGCCCAAATGTCAACTAGAGGTGTATAAAGCCACCCTAGCACTGGGCTGTGGAGCAGTGGAATTGTGTTTAGTGGAGTGATGGAGCTCCTTAGTACCATTGGGATGAGTTGGAGTGACCTTTGTAATCATCCAGCATCAGTACCTGACTCACAAATGCTCTCATGGACGAATGCAATCAAACCTTCAAAGTAATGTTTCAACATCTAGTCTATTTGTCTTGTATTTTATGTAAATATGTTGTTGTCATGACATCATACACACACAGAATCAAAACAGGCTGTTTGGAAAGTTTGGAAACTTTAACAGTGTACATACTACATCAAACTCAAACTCAAACATTTGGTTTTTGCACGATGTGAGCCCTTTTAATTCATTTGTGGTCAAATGTTGCCTGTGATTTTACATTCGCTGATGTTCCACTACCAGTGAGTCATTTAAACAACCTCAACATTTACGTTCCCTAAATCTATTAAACTCCTTCGCAGAATTGTGTTCTTTCATGTACGTGTACAGTGTTAAAAAACTGTAGGCCTATAACAATTTATGGGGTTTTTATAAAACAGAAAGTAAGGGTATAAACTCTGGCAGCTTTAGCCGCCAATGAGCTCGTTTTACAGTCTCCAGCCTCTGTACAAACGAGGGAAAAATCGGTTGATTTTTGCGCTTTTGTTTATGCCCACGAATGCTGCTCGTTTGATCAGGCCCCGCCCACCCTGAGCCAGACTGTAGTGTGGGAGTGTTTAGAGTACACACTCTACACTCCAACACGCACACACGCATACACACACACACACTCCACTGCCTCTGCTGTGTGTACAGAAACTCGCCTCACAGCTCTCACTTGGACTGTAACTACCGGACGAGGAACGTTACTCTACTTTTATTTCGCGCGCACGTGTTTAACAGCCAGCACGGCGCTTTTCAACGCTTGAACCCACACAGGCGTTTATTTTAGAGGAATCTCGTGTGGCTTTAGTGATGAAGTGACCATCCACGACAGCATCCCTCCAAACAGCGTTTAATGGACGGAGTCAGACTCTGAGGCTGAACCCCCTGTAAGGTATGGTCTTGTTTCAGCGCATTGAGAGCCGTGATTCTAGAGGCGTCTAAATGAATGTGAGCCAGCTGACTGCTGAATATGCCAGTGAGGGGTTTTCTGAACAGACCCCCTGGTCCTTGTCTTTTGGTGCGGGTATGGGACTATGCAGGGAGGCAATGTTCAACATCTGGAGTTGTTAGCGTGTGTGTGTTGCTGTGTCAGGGGCGCTGCTGTTTCATCTCTAATCTGGTCGCGCGGTTAATCTGCCGCACGATAGATTAGAGCAAGTAACGTCAGTGTAGTGATTTTAGTGGAGGAATTCCCATGCCATGCCCGGGCTTTTCTCCCTCTCTGCTTTTCTCAGCTTGCAAGCCTACGTTTCAGGAGCTAACACTGCCAACAGTGGGATTGCATACAGTTAAACATATCTCATCCTCTGTCACTGGTTTATGCTGTGAGCCTGCATTTGTTAATGTGCTCTTTTAAAAATTAAAATGGGAGAAATACCCAAATATACGGCAAGACATTAAAAACAGTGTATTAAAATTTGTTTATTCAGAAGCGGACATCATGACCACGTTAATAAAATGTATTGTATCAACACAAACGTTAAAAAAGACAAACTGTATACACATTTGAATCAAGCTAAATTGATGCATCACTTGCATGGAAAAAACTCCAGTTATTAGGATTTTACAGAAAGGCTTTTTAAGTCAAAATGAGGCACTACTGCTCTATGGTATATAGTACAGACTTGGAGTTTAGACCCCAAATTAAAATCTCCCTTAGAAGCATGAGGAGGAAGGCTCAGAAGGGGAACTCATCTCCTCCTGGGACGCGCTGGATTGTGGAGTTATGCTTCAAGTAGTACAAGTTTACAGAGATGATTAAACTGAGGCACTGGGATTACGCAGTGGAAAGATCCATGAGATAAACCAGTGACTCATGGCAATGTCTGTCAAAGATCTGGTCTGCATATTGTATAGGATGTTAGATGTGTTAAACAGATAAGAAAAACAATCAGATTTATTCAGGACTGCACAATACACTATTTGTTATTTGTTAAGTGCAAATCTGACATTAAAGAAGTCTGCAATTTGTGTGTGAGCCAACCATGGCTCATTGTGTGCTGTCATCTGTCTTTAACCATGTCATATTAAGCGTTCACTAGTTGTTGTTAAGATTTTGCACAGCATATTACAGTCACAATATACACAGATAAGCCAAAACATGTGAGACTACTCACAGATGAAGCGAATCATGTTGATTGTCTCATAACAACTGGGCATGTCAAGGTCTGGGATATATTAGATGGTAAGAGAACAGTTGGTTTTCATAGTTGACTTTGACAAAGGCTGAATCGTTATGGCCAGACGACTGGGTCTGGGCACCTATGAAATAGCAAGCCTCATCAGGTGCTCCTGGTTATCAGTAATGGGTATCTACTTACAGCAGTCTGAGGAGGGATGGACCTGTGAAAGGGTGCTGGGCACCCAAGGTTCATCAATGCGCAAGGGAAATGAATGCTGTCTCTTCTAGTTTGAACCAACAGAAGGGCTACTGTGGCACAAGTCAAGGATATTTTTAATAATTGGTATGGGAGGAATGTGTCATAACATAAAGCCTGCTGCTTATGGGGCTGCATAGCCACAGAGTGGTCAAAGTGCCCAAAATTCCCTGCCCAACATTGCAAGCGCCTAAAAGGGCACTTAAGCATTGATATTGGACCTTGGAGCAGTGGATGAAGATCGCCTGTTCTGATGAATCCTGTTTTCCTTTGTATCACATGGATGGCCAGGTACGTTTGTGCCGTTTACCTGGGAAAGTGATTGCACCTAGAGGCATTGTGGGAAGAAGACAAGCTGTGGGCTGGAGTGAGATGCTCTGGGCAGTGTTCTGCTGGGAAACACTGGGTCTGGGCATTCATTGCTGCAGACCAGGTATAGAGCTTCATGGCAATGGTATTCCCCAATACCACACAACACATCTTGTTTGGGAATGGTTTGTAGAACATGATGAAGAGTTCAAGGTGTTGATATGGCCTCCAAATTTGAAATCTCAATCCAGTCAATTGACCAAGCATCTGTGGGAGCTCCACCTTGCAACTTAAAGGACTTAAAGGTGAAGTGTGTAAGATTTACTGGTATCTAGTGGTGAAGTTGCACATTGCAATCAACGGTTATGGTAAAGGAGGAATTTTTAGGAGTGTGGGAAAGTATGGGGTTGATCACAGAGCCACTGTATTCATATGTAGTAAATAGAAACTGACCTAGAGCCCTGACCTAGAGCTGGGTAATATAACTATGTTTATCATTGTTGTGATAAATTACATTACTGTATCTCACAATATGCTTTTCTGAGCATATTGTGGATTAAAGAAAAATGAATAACTGCTTGTTTGATTAAAAAGAGAGCATAATTAGTCTTGTTTAATCGGAATTAGAGCAGTAGAGTATTCAAAATGTTGAATACAAATAACTGGATTCATAGTTTTTAATGGTACTTTTTTAAATGTGAAATTGCTTTGTCCATTCCATTTTAATAGATGTCAGAAAAAAATATCATGGCATCATGTATTGTAAAAATGTCTTGAAGTATTGTGATGTGATATTTTTGCCATATCGCCCATCTCTACTCTGACAATCTGGAAAAAGATCTTTGTAGGTGGCACTCCATGACCTGCCAGCAGGTACACACTTCTGTAGTTTAAGATTATCATAGATTGCATTAGTTGGAAGTTCTTCAAACCTTTATAAGGTTATTCACACTCACAAATCTCTTTGTCAAACATGATTCTTTAGGGAACCAAAAGTGGTTCTTCTTTGGCATTCCTCAAAGAACTATTTGTGGAGCCTTTTTTAGCTGATGAGTTGGCAATGCCACATATATTAGCATGTATTAACATATATATCTAACCTATGTCCAGCATGGATACACACAGCAACATTTATAACATTGGTTTTGGCTTTGAAAGATGTGCCTCATGAGATTATTGTATTTTCCTACCATGCCAGAAAATTCCTTTTTGAGCTGCTTACCTTTCTTTGCATGCGTTGACGTCCCTTACCTCCAGCATGACATTTAATCAATACTTCCAGAGACCCTCACGTCATTCAGCTCTTTGTGCTGGAGTTTAGACTGCACTATTGTGTGTGTGAGTGACTCAGTGATCCATTTTGTGGATTTATCGTAAGCTTGCGCATTATTTTTACCCGTATACTTTGACGTAGGCTGATGTCTTTCATTTAGATAAAACTGTGTGTCCCGTATAAACTGGAGTTTCCTAGAATAAATGTTGTGTTATGAAATTGGGGCTTTTGGTGTCTCTCTCCTTCTCTTTCTCTCTCTCTCTCTCACTCTATTGCTCTCTGATTTTTTACCACATTTCAATTTGATTAAATCATTTTATTTAAAATATCCTTAAAATACCAGGCTTATTTCTTACTAAGGCTTATTATTCAGTAATTACATGGACTACAAAACTAACTGGCTTATTCTTATAATTTATAGAAGTGTGTAGTAAAACTTTGGACCCACCAGTGGGTTGTGGCCATTTTTTAAGAGGGTAAAGAATACATTGAACATAGACAGTATTTTTTTTATATTATAATACAATCGGACACATTCTGCCAGGATGTTATGTAAGAAACTAGCACATGACCCTAGACACAGTTTATGGGATGTGTGCATGAAAAAATGCAAAATGCATTTCTCCTTTCATGTTTATGCATTTAAACTCTCAGGATTAGATGTACATGTGTGAGAAGATGCACACAAAATATGCCATGATGCAGCTGCAACAGGCGCTCACAGTCCACGTTATTCTTTTACAAGCTTTGTTTTCTTAGCCAGAGTAAAATACCATCTTTCTGAAATGTTTTAATGGGAAACTTTATCATTATTGCACTTTCATATTGTGTTTTGTCTTGAGCTTATTGACAGCTCCCTAATTTCACAGCTCCTTATAAAACCCTGTGCCTTGGTAAATCTGTCTGGAGGTGCATTGTGGCTGCAAATTTTGTTCACATCAAGGCACATATTGAGCTGCGCCTGCACTCATATGCACATGTGGCACAGAATGTCAGGCTTATTGGGATTGTATAATCTTGGTAGTTTCCCATCGGGAGGCGCCACAAAAACATCATTCAAAGTCAGATGCTATTTTCAATACAACACCAATTGGCCAAGTTATGACGTTGGCACCATTATCATGGCTGAGAAAAGAAATAAATGATACAAGTAATCAAATGACACTGTACAGCTAAAATAAATGCTAATGGTTAAGCAAATTTTAAACAAGTACAGTTAACCCACATTTTATTTCTGCTACATTTATGTTCAAAAACATGGCTAACACCTCCAGCTGACCGCCAGCTAATAAACAACAGCAACTGTTTCAACCTCCATGTTTTGTTTACTTTCCACATAAACCAAATCAACCCCCAAGTCGGGTGAATGAGTTCCTCTGCAGAGAAAACGTCTGCCTGATTTGCACTTGAAAGCAGCTGAGGATAGTGGTGGTCATGATCAAACCGCCCAGCTTCAGAATTGGACCCAAATGATTGAATATGCAACAAAATGAGCAGCAGTGACAGTGTCTTGAAGTTTTCTCACAGCACGTGGGACTATGCAGGCTAGTTCAGACCCATCCCACACTTCCACACTGTACAGATCAGCAGGCCATGTAATATAAGGCTTCTGTGATCAAAAGGAGAGTTCCCAAGAGCTTCTGAAGTACTTTTAGTGAGATGATTTTTCAGTGATTACTCACTCCTTTGCATAGGTGTAGTTTGGATTTGCTTGCCAGGCCATGTATTCATACAGTTGCTATCTCTGCAACTGTGTTTTCAGGGCATTGTTGCTTTCATTTTTTATCTCTTGTTTTTTCAGCGTCCTACAATTCAACACATTATGCTCTTTCTGAAGTTTTAATGAAGAAATGGATGGCTTAAATGTCTCAATAAAAGTGCTTCACCTGTTCACAAACAATCAAAGCAAAATCTTTTGACTGATGTTATATTATAAGTACATTGAAAGATGGAATAAGGAGTGAATATCAAAAAGGAGAAAAGTTACACTACTGGTTAAATACGTGACAGCAAAAGAGCATCAGAATGGCCTGGAAATAAAAGCATTTGTAGTGTTATAAAAATGAAAGGAAATGATGTGGCTTCAGCTTGAGAGCAGGTCTACTTTTCCTGATTTTACAGAGAATAGCATATTGATTCTCTCTTCATTATCTTAATTTTTGTTTTGCCTTTACACTCTCTCCTTCAGACACATTTTTCCTCTCTTTTACCCTCTCACTTGCTGGGTGAGAGTGTGCTGTTTTGTGTGCTGGGTTTCTCTCTCTCTGCTCCAGCTGTGGGTGAATAAGGAGAATCAAGCCTCAACTTGCTTTTACCACTGCTGCAAATCAACCAAAGAACTTTTGTATACTATTTGGGAAGTTGTTTCTGCTCCTCTTCTGTCTCAATCCACTGTTAACAGATTTACACACACACTCACATATACATACAGGTACTGTGTATGTATTAGTGTTGCACTGATACCGCATCTGTATTGGGGCAGATACTGGCACTTAAATGCAGTGCCAGTATCAGCCCCACTATCCGCTATGTAGTCAGTCACAGTGTGAGTTAATTTAGTCCAGGTTGTTACTGAGGGAGCAAACCTCAGATGGTCAGCTATATCACACAGCAGTGTGGTCTTGTGGCCTGAAGCTTGAATCAAGCCAGAAAAATGCTGAAAACTGCTGATACTGATAGCATGAATGATTGTAATATTGAAATCAGAATCAGAATCACTTTATTAGGCCAAATGTGTTAGACATACAACAAATTTGTCTTGGTGAGTGCAGACATGTAAAACTTTTAACATATTGATGAGGCTGAGGGACAACATTCAGGACTGTTTTTGCTGAGCCAGAGAAGCTGCTGCGTGCTTATGTGTATAAACTACACATTTATATATAAATCTATATATTGTTCAGTTAATTCTTAACTATTTTGCACAATATTTTTTGCATTTTAGTTGTTACATGATTCTTGTTACTAACTATGTAATTGCAAATACTAATTATTTAAAATAAATAAGATTAGATAGAGTTAGCATTGATGTTTGATATCGAAAGGGAAACAGTAGTAACCATCCATCCTTAACATATATATAGGACACTAGGAGCCTTTAAATAAAAATTGAAAAAGCTGTGTAGCACTGAGAATTAAATTTTAATAAAATTAATATCCAGAATTCATCATTTTTCAAAAATGGGGACCATATAATTATATAAGAGAGAGAGAGAAAGTACTGTGCAAAACCTCTCCTTGAGGAACCCCATTGTTATTTGACATATGTCATTCTAAACCTAATTCCAACCTTCACCTTAGTAATAAAAAAACAAATGTTTTTTTCCCTTTTAGTTTTGAACAATGTAACATGAAGCTTTTAGTAAAAAAATGCTTTACAAAAGCAAATGCAGGACCATTTTGTTGGTTCTGACATCGCAAGTTACCTGTTATTTTTCTCTTTTTTTTAACAAAGTGTGACCACTTTTGTTCGGAAAATGTATGAAAATAAATACGCATGCATGTACTTCCAGCTGTATGTTTAGGACCAAGCTACCATGGTCCCATACTGTTTCAGACTTTTGTTGGAGGAATAAAGCGTATGCTTACTTTATTGAAATTGTAAGCAGATTGTTTTGAATTTGGCTTAAAGAAGAACAAATTATGAATATTTGAGCTGATCCTTGATGAGCGGTATTTCGATAATCTGTATTTAGCAGGAAAGAGCAAAGTATTTCTAGTTTGAAACACCACACAAGAGGACATCTCTCAAGCATAACTTAGCCTACTTAATGGCATTCACTTATAAACTGAATGTGTATTCAGTTGAAGTGGAGGTGACTTAAGCACTTTTATGATGTGTTTGCAGAAATATTTGATTAAATACAGTTGACAGAGTTAACAGGGCCATCAGAAACTTCTCTGTTCCCTGGCTATGTAGACCATTCCAGTATAAAACGCCATATTTTACTGAGCATTTACTTTTTACCTGAGCGTGAAAACTCCATTCAGCTCAGATTTATTTGTATGGCCCTTTTTACAATGTACATACAATGCAGTGTGGAACTGTTCAAGCTTTTTCCTTCCATAAATATTGTAGAATTGATTTATTTTTGAAGCATCCTTATTTAGATACCACCAGTTATTAGAACTCATTTATAGTGCTGAATTTCTTCACATTTCTGAGCTGCAAATGATGACATACTTGCGAAAGAACACAGAAAATGACCCTGATGCTCTGACTGCTGCAGGATTCCTGTCTCTCTGATAGTCTATTTAAGTCTCCTCTTAGTCTTTCAAGCCTGATTCAGCTTTACCTGAAGTAAAGTCACAGCGTAAGCTGCATTAGTGGTGTGATGGTGTTTGACCGCTTGATGTTGAAAAGCTTATACTGAAGTGTTAGCTGTGACATTTCTGACAGGTCATGAAGGCAGGAGCTGAGTCAGCCGCTGGTCATCTGGGAATGCTCAGCTGCTGGCCTTTAACATGGTGGTTCCTGGAAAAACAAACTGAGGTAAAAAGATGCTTGCTTAAGCTCAAAGCACTTCCATTTACTTAATAGAATTAGTGTAGAAGGATGATGTAATAGATGAGATATATTGGTATAAAGGTGAATACTTTTCCATTAAACAAATTTTACCATGTTATTGATGCTGTGATATGCCCAGAAATGATGAAAAAAAAGCTTAAATTGTCAGTAGATTAAAATGCGGCAGTTATGTCCTTGCACAATGAAGCTACAGGTAGAAACAACAGCAGCCCTTTTTACTATTATTATTATTATTATTATTATTATTATTGTTATTATTAAGGATGAACAGTGATATTGAAATCATTGCAGGGCAAATCGTTGCAGGGCAACGAAAGAATGATGAAGTTGTGTACTGCTAAAAAACACCTGGTGGAACATCTCACAACTAATTAGGTCAATTGGCCACAGGTCAGTAATGTTTGGGCCTAAAAAGAACATACAGGGGCTGAATCTTTCAGAAGTACAGATGGGGAGGGGTTCACTACTCTTTAAAAGGCTAAGCAGGCAAACAATGGAACAACTGAACAATAATGTTTCTCAGTATGAAATAGGAAAGAACTTGAGAATTTCATCATCTACAGTACATAATATCGTTAAAAGATTCAGAGAATCCAAAGAAATCTCTGTATGCAAAGGACAAGGCCGGAAACCAATATTGGCTGGTCATGATCTTCGGGGCCTCAGGTGGCACTGCATTGAAAACAGACAAGATTCAGTAGTGGAAATCACTGCATGGGCTCAGGAACACTTCTCAAAATCATTATCCATGAAAAAGCTGAAATCCTGTATTATGTAAGAACGGGAACATTTTACTTTTAAAACTACAGCAGTTGGTCTCCTCAGTTTCTAAACGCTTACAGAGTGTTGTTAAAAGAGGTGGTGCAACACAGTGGTAAACATGCCCCCATCCCAACTTTTTTGAAACATGTTTCTGGTACCAGATTCAAAATGAGCATGTATATCCATTTGATACGTTGTTTTTGTACTATTTCATTCATTGCATTCTTTTTCATTTATAACCCCAATTCCAAAAAAGTTGGGATGCTCTGTAAAATGTAAATATATGTAAATAAAAACAGAATGCAATGATTTGCAAATCTTATAGAACCATATTTTATTCACAATAGACAATAGACCACTTTGTGAAAGACTGCACAATAAAATTGTGCAAGAATAATGTTTCTCAATGTAAAATAGAAATGGACTTGTGCATAATTAACATTTTATTTTCATACAGTGTAAGCCAACAGAGGAAGCACTCATGTTAACTTCATAGCCTGAAGATGCCTCATAATGAGCCCCATTGTGGAAGCAGCTCCTTTTCAGACAAAAGCGTGAACCACCCCATAGAACTTGAATAGCTGCACAGAGACACAGGCCTGGCCCATCTGTGCTCTAGAGATTCAGAATTTAAAGCTCTGTCAGCTCTTTTCTGATGGGAACCTGTTTCCTCCGCTAAAAACTCACTGTGACAGACATTATTTCTATCAGTGCAAATCATCTGTGGCCATCCAAATCCCGGCAAAGCAGAGCTGGTTTGTTGCCAGCAGCTACATGTTGACGGAAGCAGGGATTTTGCAGTAAAAAAGAAAGCGCTATTGCAGTGGTCTGGTAATTGGATGTGATGGACTTACTGGAGAGGATTAGCTGACAAGCGAAATCTGTTGACACAGACAACATTCACTCAGTCGTATCACAATGTCAAGCATTTGGCAGAGTCATTGAAGCGAACTCGAAGGAGTAAAACGTAATAGATGCCAAAAGGGTCACTGTTAAGAACTAAAGCAGCTCATTTATAAAATTGATTGCTGCATAACAGACAATTGCAAGAGGTCATTGTTGCGTATTGGCTTGGCCCCATGGATTTCCGATAGGAAATGCATTTTAACATGGCTGTATGCTTTTAAAGATTGGGGGAAACCTGGATCCATGTGGCTTATGTAGAGATTAGAGATTGGTTCAAGGCTGCCACATTCTTATATGGTTCTCCAACTGTGGTTAATTCTTAGAAGTTCCCTTGATGTTAAGATGCCCTCATAATCCAGGTCTCGATTCATCCTGACATTAGAAGAGACTTAAGTCCGGTACCTTCCACTGCCTAAAGTACTTTTCAGATGGGATTTCCGGACGTACTTCTGTGAAGTAATGTTATTACAGTTTTGCCACAATCACAAAAGATAAGAGATCTCTGTCTACAGTACAGAAACTCTTGCAACTTCGTGACTTGCACATTGTGTTCACACTAAAACAGACAAAGAATGGACACAATTGCTTACCTAAAGCTATCCGAATGCTTGATGTTTTACAATTGATAAAGGTCAGTACTAGGCGATGAACAGAAACTTCAGCCATTGAAACATTTCACAAGCAACAGTGCAAAAGTACAAAGTATTACTTAAAAATAAATAACTGATTGCCATGGAGGACCAACTGTTCTCTGTTGTCGAGGATATTGGATTTCATAGGCACATTCTTTAGCCAATGTACTGCAATACCTTTAGTACATTTATTTTATGTAAACTTTTTTTATTTATTGTCAGTTCAGTGTCTTATTGAAAGCAGATCAACAACAAAAATGTATTTTCTTTATTAACTTGTAATTTTATGTTTATTATGCTTATTCAAAAACATGAATAAAATGGCAAATAAAAATACTTTTTTGGTTTTTGATTTTGGTTTGGTTTTAGTGAGTCTTTTTTTTATTCTGGCACATCACCAGTCAAGACAGAGAACACAAGCAAATGCTTCTTGAGTGTCTCCATACATAAGAAAAATGGTTTAAAGCCAGACCAGCAAAATGTAATGATGTGCAACATTTAAACCCTTCATTTAATTGGTACAAAGACAACTTTTCAAATGTTGAAACTAAGAGATTTAATTGTTTTTGAAAAATATATGCTTATTTTGAATTTGATGCCAGCAACACATTTCAAAAAAGTTGGGACAGGAGCAATAAAAGACTGGTAAAGTTGTGTGATGCTAAAAAAAAAACACCTGGTGGAACATCTTACAGCTAATTAGACTAATTGGCAACATGTCAGTAGCATGTCAGCATCCCAGAGAGGCTGAGCCTTTCAGAAGTAAAGATGGGGAGGTAACAGACTGCATGAGCAAATAGTGCAACAGTTCAAGAATAACATTTCTCAATGTAAAATAGCAAAGAACATGAGAATTTCATCATCTACAGTACATAATATCATTAAAGGATTCAGAGAATCAAGAGAAATCTCGGTATGGGCTCAGGAAAACTTCCAAAAACCATTGTCTGTGAGCACAGTTTGTCACTGCATCCACAAATGCAAGTTAAAACTCTACCATGCAAAGAGGAAACCACATATAAACAGGATCCAAAAATGCCACCACTTTCTCTGGGCTTGAGCTCATTTAAGATGGACTGAGGCGAAGTGGAAAAGTGTCCTGTGGTCCAACAAATCAGAGCTTGAAATTCTTTTTCGAACTCATGGGTGCCATGTCCTAAAAAGGAGAGGGACCATCTGACTTGTTATCATCCACTAAGGTATGAGGGTGCACATCTGTGAAGGCGTCATCATTAATTAACAATATATACATATATACACGTTTTGGATTTCAGAGAAGGCCTTGGTAATTTCAGCAAGATGATGCCAAACCACATTCTGCATGTACCACAACAGCATGGCTCCATAGTAAAAGAGTCTGGGTACTAAACTGGTCTGCCTGCAGTCCAATTCCAGCCTGCAGGAATCCTTGAACTGTTGAGTGGCCTCCTATATTAAGCAAGAACGGGAAAAAAATTCACTTTCAAAACTACAGCAATTTTCAATTAAATATAGGATTTAAATGATATGCACAATATTGCATTCGTGTTGCTTACATTTTGCATAGTGCCACAACTTTTTTTGAAATAGGGTTGTACAATCAGAATAATGTTGTTGTTAAACAGCAGTTTAACCATAGGTTCAAGCTTCTAGACACACACTGTTTTTTTTATTTATTTATTTTTTTGTCTGTGTTTAGTGTAGTTTGATTTTGTTCAGTTCTTTTGTCATTTAAAATGTCATCACTGGCTTAACAGTGAATACATCACCATTGTTGTTGAATGAATTGTTAATGTACATTTAGACAGTAATACTTGATATAACATATGCGTTCCACAAGAATTCCGACATGATTTATATAACCTTGGGATATTTCTTAAGTTAATTTTATAGTAGCCTGTCAGTTTTTAGAATGATAAGATTAGCTTTACTAATTGCCTGGATTCACATAAACTCCCAAACAATGAGTGGGGTAATGATCTGTACATGCTAACATGACCTCCACTTTCATTCACAGTCTTTTTCTGCTCCATTAGAAGCTCCACCCCCAGATTCATGGACACACGTTGCCAAGGCAAATGACACTGGTCTAGCAAACTTTCTTTTTTTAGATCTTTCTGGCCATAAAATCATTCATAAATGTTTTAGAGATAAATACCATGATATAACGTTAGAGCAAAGAATGACACAGCAAGTAATGTAACTAACATTAACTAGGTTGTGGGTTAGCAAACTGTTGCTACAATTGCAGCTGTGAAGCTAACCAGTTGCTATCACAAGCATTAGCAAATGAGACAAAACGATACTGACTTATTGGTTCTGTAAAACAGCAATAATAAGTTAATGATACCCACCTGTCAAGCAGAAACAGGGCAACTTCCTCATCTGTTTTCATGCCTTTTAACTCTCGATGAAGCTCACGTCAGCTTCCTTTTTGCCACCTTCTTGTTCAAATATTCCTATTCCACCTTAAATGGTGCAGCAGTTAGACTATATTCAGGTGCAAGATCTTCTTGCTGGAATTTTTCCATTTCAACCTTAAATGCTTCTGGAGTTACTTTCAGGCACCTCAGGCACCAGAGTGAATCTGCTGCACAATTTAAAGTGGAACGGAAAAATAGGACTAAGAAGCATGACTACTTCAGCCTCATCAACTCTTGGAGGTCTCTCCACTGTTGAAACACCCTTACAGAGCCAGGGTTGTGTACGAAAAACAGATTATTTTCTAGCAAGCACAAAGAAAGGAGAGCTAGCTAGCATATTTTGAAAGGTAAACTTTAGATTTGTTTGTCTGTAAAGTTAGTAGTTGTGTCACTACACACCTTAACACAATGTAAGATTTGCTTCTTATTCCAATTTTCTGTTCCACCTTAAATGGTGCAGCCTATCTATTGAATGATGTTAACAGTATTACTCCATTAAATTTATATGATTAGATCTATAAAATAAGCTTGAGTTTGATATTTATTGGTACTCTCACTAATCAGAGCTACAGTCTGAATAGCTTATTAAACCTTCCTTTCCGATCTGTTTGATTTTGCTCTGATCTGTCAGCTGTTAGTCATGTAGATCCACATGCTATTCATCTCTGCAAACTTATTTACTGAGACCATACACTTTAGATCAGCCAAAATCCAGGTTAGTGTTTTTTCTAAACCAGTCTAGCCTGGTGAACCCTGTCACAATGGTGGATCACCCGTAAAACACTGGGTTATGACATCACATTCCAAAGCCCCATAGCATGATGGTTAGCTAGTGAGTTTACAACTGACTATCCAAATAATTCAAACAGCAGAGGATATTTTTCTGGCCTATTACAGGTTTATGGACTTATTTACACCTTGTGTTAACATGTGTTTTTGGTGATTAAATCATGTGATTTCACTTGATATTAAAAGCCAGGTGTAAACACCCCCAGGATGCACTGTGAATGGATTATGACCAGATAACTCAAACCACATCCAGAGGTGGTCAGAGATGGATTTTGACCACATTTAACACAAGTGCAAATGGAATATATATTTTTAATCTGTATATATTCATTTAAACAAAAATATGTCTGTTGAGTGCTGACAACTGTGGGAACCAAACAGTTATGTAAATGATTATTTACAATGAAAAAAAACTTACTCCTTCTTGCACTCTAGGCAATGAAAGCATCCACGCCAGGCTTGCCAACTCATTACTGGTAAAAAAGCAAACAAACCTAAAACAGAAACAACATGTGTTTGTCTGCTTTTTGTGTGAAAAAAGTAATATTTTAAAGAAAAGTATAAGTGGAATCCGCCCCAGGATTATCCGGATACAATCCGAACATGAACCACATGTTAATGCAAGGTGTAAGCAGGCTGTCTGGGTGGCAATGTATACTTTAGACCAGAAATGTCAAAACTGGGTTCCTTTTAGGAAACAGCTCTGCAGTGTTTAGTGCTCTGCCTCATTAAACACACCTGATTTAACTCATCAACTAATTAGGAAAGCCTTTGTGAGTTCAATTTGTTAGAAGAGGGAAAATGCTAATCTCTTCAGAGCTGTAGCATGGAAGAAACCCATTTTGACACCCTTCAGGCTAAAACTTCAGGCTTCATTTGGGCCATGGACAATAGAAGTAAATCTTTCCTTGAGTGCCTTCAAAGAACAAGGATAGAAGGCAAACAGGAAATGACAGCCCTTATGACGTGGGAGATAACAAATTGGAACGGGACAAAAATCACAGAGATAACTGGTAATAATTACATTACCACACCTCCCCTTGGAAAGCCCAGCTTGAATAATATTTAAATACTATTGACATGTTACTTGAGTGACTGTTGTTTTTGGCTATATAATGTACTTGAATTTGAGTTTAGTGACTTGTGTTAGTACACGCAGTGCCATTTGGGAAAGGAACTATAGTCTCTCACTTTACTGTCTCCACTGGGAAATCTGCCTGATATTTCTCAGAATCAGTACCCTTAGCATGCTGTCACCAGCTCATGGGTTTAAATGGCACAAAGACAGCCACCATTACTCTGTCTGTCTCCTGATGGTCTGTCTGCTCTTTGATGTTAACTGGCAGGGAAATATATTCTCCTCATTTTGCTTTCTGGCAGTGAAGGCTACGACTGTCATTGGAAAGTCTGTGCATTAAATTAAGAGTTTTCCAGCAGTAATCACATTGTTTTTGAAAATATCTAATTGCCTTGAACGTATGATTAAACTGTGGATTTGTGGAGCTAGTGTTTCACTTTAGGCTGGTTGGGTAACTTAACCAATGCAGTTTACTGACATTTCCAACAATAAGTACTGCCGAGCCTTTAACAGCCTGCAATCAATACAGATAGGCCACACAGTGAGTCCTATTTAATGCAGAGCGCTCCAGGCAGCCATCACATTGGAAAGTATTTAAATGGAGATCACATGTTTTTCAGGCATGCGACTCAGCAGCTTCTCTCAGCTTCATCCAGCAGGGAAGTGGCTGCTGTGCTTGAGACAATGAGACACTTGTCAGAAAGCCAGGAGATGGATCTGGAGGTTTGCGGCGGAGCCTCTCAGTCCCTGTGCATCTTGCAGTATGGCTGGCCCCTCTTCAGAGGCACTTTAGAGTTTTAGAATAACTTATCGCTGTCAGCTCTGTGTACTTCTGACATCTAGGTTCAACAGTTACAGTGATGGCTAGAAGTCAAGTTGACACAGTTTTCCCAAATGTGGTCAATCAGCTAAGACAGGGGTTCTCAACCGTTTTGCACCTTAAGACCCACCTATTAATCTCTAGAAAGGCCCGAAAGGGGAACAGAATGATTTTGATCTGAACATCAGCTTAAAGATCAGACCATCTATTTGAGCCCAATCACAGGAACCAAAACTTTAATCTTTAAAAAAAAATGAAAATCAAAAAATAGAAAAGAAAGGTATTCTGTGTTTGTAGTTTTATCTCAATTTCTCATTGTGCAGTGTTTTTGCAAATCATAATGAAAGGAGAAAAAAGGATCCAAATTTGTGTAGTTTGTTTTGCATAAAAAAAACAATAATAATAATAACTGGTTCAGAAACCCTGAGCTGAGAGATGTCTTGTGTCTGAAGTTTATTTCTTTAGTTTTTCAGTGGAGCTATAAAGCTAATGTAGCTAACAAGTAATCAGTGGTCGACAGAAACAAAGTACACTTATTTACTTAAGTACCTTTTTTTGAAATACCTGTTTTTTATTTGCATTTTGCAGTACATTTACTTTCACTCCACTACATTTCAAAGTAAAATATTTTACGCTATAGATGAATGTGTAGTTACTCGTTATTCTGAAATGAGAGAAAACTTCATTAATATGATGCACTTTCAAGTTGAAGTAAATCAATCATGGCACATCTTTCCCTAAGCCCTGCCAGTAACTACCGATTGTCCAGTCATGGCTCAGCAATCAGGCCCACACACTTCTGAGAAGTTTTTAAAATGTATGTTATTTTATGTTCATGGTGTTTTTAAATCACATAGCAAGGTAAGTGTCTACGTTTCTGCATTATGATGAGTGCATGTGTGGCTACTCTTGAATATCCAAATCCCAGTTGCTTTTATTTGTGCATTTGCCTTCTCTGCAGCACTGGAACAATACTGCTCTTTTATTTCTATCTCATTTACTTGGAGCGCTATTATATGAGGCTGTTCCTTTTGTGATGTGTATGCCTTAGTCTCTGCTTTTATCCTTTTGGCACTATTAGGCTGCTCCAATGAAGGCTATCCCATCTGGTCTGAACTGACAGAAGGGCCAATGTGGTGCAAGTCATGGAAATTTTTAATGGTAGTTACAGTAGGACTGTGTCACACAACACATCGCTTCCTGCTGCATATGGGGCTACTTAACTACAAACCGGTCAGAGTACCCATGCTTACCCCTGTCGTTGAAACCATTGAAAGAGCCTACATTGGGCATGTGAGTATCAGAACTGTATCCTGAAGCAGTGGCAGAAGGTCGCCTGGTCCAATGAGTCATTTTCGTCCTAGGTAAACAGCGTACTTGTATGCTGTTTACCTGGGGAAGTGATGGCACTAGGATGTACTGTGGGAAGAACTCAAGCTAGTGGAGGGAGTGTGATACCCTGGACAACGTTCTGCTGGAAACCCCTGAGCCCAGGCATTCATGTAGATGTCAGTTTGACAAGTGCCACCTACCTAAACATCATTGCAGACCAGGAATACCCCTTCATTGCAATAGTACTCACAGATGGTAGTGGCCTCGTTCAGCAGGATAATGTGCCCAGTCACATTGCACCCATTGTTCGAGAAAGGTTTGATGAACATGCTGAAGACTTTAAGATGTCACCCTGGCCTCCAGATTTTAGATCAGCCAAAAGGATGTGCTGGTATGCAACAGCATATTAGGCAGGTGGTCATTTTGATTTTGGATTGTTGGTGTATACAGTTATTAATGAGCAACGTACACTGCTGTTCATTTATAAAACAGAATATGATTGATAATCCATAGTAATTTATGCTTATTTTACTGTTACTTTGCAGAAATATCTGGTAACATAAAAGTCAGTATTATTAAAATAACACCTGCCAATAACAGCACTCATACTCTCAAGTATTGCAAGTGTCTGAGGATTTGCCCAATCAACCGGAGATGAGGAGGTGACTTTGAAGGCAGTGATGACGATGCCACCCAGGTGAGCAGGTGTCCAAATGAGCATGTGTTAGCAGCATGGCCATAACTACAGATTATATGAGAATTAATGTGGAAACAGCAACAGGAACCAGTCAGCAGTGGCAGGTTCTCAGCTGACCTCAGGACAGCTGTGGTTTGGCCACAGACTTAAATGTCTGCCGTGTTTATCACGTTATAAAACAGTATGTGACCCAGAGTAACTTCATTAGATGTACAGGTCTGTAAAGAACATGTGTACAGGTTAACATTTGACACTGCTATGCTAAATATGAGAGTTTATGAGGGTAATTAACAGATTATGCTTCTAAAATGCAAACCCCATAATTCTTTAATTTGGATTACTCATAGTGTTTGTAGCAAAATCAGCATGCTGTAGTCTAGCTGCAGTAGCTGCTCAGTTTAGGCTACAAGGTCCCTATCCCTAGGGAGGACCAAGAAGGAAGAGAGAAAAAGAGACAAGAAAAGAGAGAGAGATAAAGATAGACAGACAGAGAAAGAGAGAGAGAGTGAGACAGATAGAGAGAGGTTAACGAAATTAAATCAAAGCAAAACTATCAGCTGATTTAGTAAATGTTTCAACATGTATTTTCAGCTGAAAATAAATGAGTAATTGAGTAAAGGAGAGGATAAATGAGTAAAAGAGAACTCCACTGATTTTTCAAAAATTCTGCATCATTCAGTGTTTGCGATATAAACAAAGTCATTTAAAGTAGTTTGTTGTGAAATGTTTTTTTTGTAGAGAAAGAACAGACTCAGATTACTTTGAGAGTTTTTTATTTACTGTGTGATGTAGGTCATTTTTCAAAATTAACCTCGCTAAAACTTTGATTCTAGTTATGGCCCTGGTTAGCATCATTGTGTGATGTGGGAAATCCAAACTAGTGTGAATTGGCCATGACTAAAGTGTGAAGAGAAACTGGATAAAAACAATTAAGATTTTTCTCTGTAATGTATGTACAAAAGTTAGACTTTTTACGTTTTTTACAGAATTTGTTTAACAGTCACACAGAAAGAACTGCTATTAAAGGCTGTTCCTTCTTGGTCCTTTATAGTAGTTGAACAGCATGTGTGTTGACTATCCAAATCAATTAAACTCCACTGAGTTTGGTGAGATGAATGGGGTCTATTAGCAGAGCATGTACTCAGTAAGAGCAGCTTGACATTGTACACACAGGCTGGTTGGATGAGCAGAGAATGCCCAGTGCCACTATCAGTGTGTGCTGCAAAAAAGGGGATGAAATGGTGCGGAATGACCCTGGCTGTGCAGAAGTATGTGAGGCATTTCCTAGCATGCATGCAGAGCACTCTGCCAGGCTGTGTGCCCAGACTAGCAAGCAGGTCTGATGAAAATCTATTTCAGTGGCCACTCAAGTGGTTCCTGGAAGCACATGCAAGTTTTTTTTTCATCAGCAGCCAAGTAGCTTGTATTGCAGCCAAATGTGTCATTATACTTGTCTGTAGCTGGTGGATGTTCCCAGGTTCTTGCCATCTTTCACAGCTCATGTCTCCCCCTAAATGCTGCTTATTGATGTATGGAGGCCATCAAAAGTCAATTGCTATACCAGCTTTATTTACCATGCAGGTGCCACAACATGCTGTCAGCAAGCTGAAACACATTAACCTCTTTAAGAAGAGGGAAACATTGGTTTAATTTGCTTTGAATTCGCATGATACAAATATACCAAGTGGTTGCAAATCAATGAAATATATTACAACACAATTATTGTCAAACAAAGCAAAGAAAGTCAATCAATGTGATGATCAGTTTTTAATCTCAGTGTTACTGAGCTCTGCTAAAGCCGAGTAGACTGATAAATCATTGTGATGATTTAGTTATTAAACTAAGCGTTACTACACTCCTTTGAAGGATGATTGATCTGAACAGTCTCCTCAGTGGTGGACATGTTAATGAGTGAAAAGCTTAGCATCAGTGTTGTACTGGACTCCTGCAGGCATTTTGTGGCAAGTTACATACATGTCAATAACGGAAAATTGCATAGCTACCCACTTTATAGTCAAATTTTGGCACTGGAGTATGCTGAGAATTTTGTAACTTCATTTAAAAAAGTGAATTATTTCATGAAACATATTATCGGAAGTTTTATATGAAGAAAACGAGTAACAGTCAGGAACAGTTAGAATTAAATAAAAATGACAACAGCAGAGTTTTTCCAATGTGCCTTATCAAGATGTGTTCTAAATGCATTCTAAATGTATTCTGAATATGTTACTTTTTATGTATTGTGATGGAATACTGAATACATTTAGAACAGTGTATTTAGTATTCGGCCATCACACATTTTTAAGTAGTAGTATTCTGCCCAACCCTAATTATATTATGTAATGATATGATGAGAAATAAAATAAAAAACCTAGAGTTGCAACACAGTGTATGGAGTCTTACTTCTCACAATAACTTACTTCTCACAATAATAGCACTAGCAATCTCTAAAATGTCTTCTGATTTTTGATGACAGCACTATGCACTAGCAGTCAGGGAAAAATTATATTAACAAGTAATGTCATGCTTTGCCTCCTCCTCCTCCCAACACCCCCACATTTCTAAATGAAGATACTTAGCTAGCGCAGAGACCCTCCCAAATACCATATTTCTCCCCAAAATATATCACGGTACGGAAGGATAATGCCTTTTAATTCACATTGATCCAAGAGCCCGAGTGGAAAACTGTATTTGGCCAACTCCAAAAGATTTTGATGTTATATATAAACATTGCTGAATGTTCAAAATGTACTATTTACTCCCTAGTCCCATCCTATGGCAGTCCATATATAGAAACTAAGCTGTAAAAACAGCCTGTTTTAAATTTAGTGTTTTTGTGATGTCACAAAAACCAACACATTTAAATATATCTGCCTGTTCAGGCTACAGCAGTTTAGCCCCACCCATTCGTGCTGAGGTTATAAGGAGTGTTTAAGACTGGACTGCTGTTGGAATGAGGCAAAATACAGAACAGCCAGTTAGAACAGAGCTTGTTTACATAGACTGGTCTTAGACATTAACAAAAAACAGCCTGTTTCATTCTTAGTGCTAAAAAAGAGGTTGAAAAATGTTCATGTAAAAATGAATTATGACTGGCATAATAAACTAAGCAATATTGTTATCGTGATAAATTATTATTATTGATGAGTGGCGTCAGTTTAGACCTTTACTTACCAATACAGTCCTGAACTCAAAACAGCCAGTCATGTGATTTTGATTCTTGTAAGGTTTTTTCTCAGATGGGTCAGATGAGTGATATCTTCCCTCCACCCTGAGATGGAACAGTTGTGTCTCTACTAGTTCATGTAATGAATTTGACTCAGTTCCACCTCTGTATATGTTTGTGTATTTCTGTGTATGCTGATTGTGTGCAAGAAGTGCCAGACAGTGTGCGCACCATGGGATAGTCATGGGTTATTGTCAATGGAAAGAATAATGAGGCAGGGCTCAAATCTCGAACAGATCAATTCTGTAGACTCCAAGAGAGAAGAGATTTAGTGGCAAACCTATTGACATTCATTTAGAATTCATACTTGTATAAGCCATACACTATACACACAGCTAAGGGTGGGCAATATGACAATGCAGTATTGTTATACTGATGAATTGCATTACGATTCTGAGATTTTCTGAGTATACATTGACATTGTCAGTACTTCCTTCAAAAAAATTAACAAATGAGACATTATTTTGTCTCAACAAAGCATTGTTCATATCGGACCACCAGATTTTTTGTTTTTAGAGCAACTTCATAGTGTTGAATTCACAGTTTAAAATTCTACACTTTGGAGTTGGACTACAGTATGTTGTCATTGCTAATCAGAACTAGGCAGGTTGGACACAACAGAAATTAGAAACATGCTAACATTAGCTTGATTAAATGAGAATAAACCACACCAGATCTGTCCTAACAGTGTGGTCTTTCACATGCGTAGGAAATGAATATCATTTATAACTAACAATGCAATCTTTTTGCTAAGATGTTGCTAGGCCATATCTCTGGTATCCCTGGTGGTTGCTAAGGTGTTACTAGGCCATTCTTATGATATCTCAGGTGTTTGTTGAGGGATTGCTAGGCATTTGCTGTGTTATCCCAGGTGGTTGATAGGGTGTTACTAGGTTGTTGGTATGGGTTCCCAAGTAGTTGCTAGAGTGTTGCTAGGCCATTACTATAAATTCCCAGGTGGTTCCTAAGTGGTTGCTAGGGCATTACTGTGTTATCCCAGGTGGGTGTTGTTAGGCCATTGCTGTGTTACTCTACAGTTGGGAAGATTACTCAGTAACTGTGCAATATCATACTACCCTCTATGCAGTTTTGCATAGGACCACAACATTTGAATGGAATTTTTATGAACAAAAAAAAAGCTTATCTAACCCCACAACAGTTGCTATGAAAGCACACATTTTGGGCAGAGCAAGTATAGGTCAGCTGCATTTTATGTTGAGGTATTTTATTTGTGGCCCTTTATTTATTGATACAACTTTTTTAAGCAGCATTTTTACAGCATTTTTCAGAAATTTAGAAGAGCCTCCTAAAGGAGTTCTGTTTATTTGTTTAGAAGAGTGACATAGCTGTTGTTGGGGGGTTGCAAGTTATTTTTGCCATGTTTCACTCGCCTGTACATGGCATTTGCAAGGCTATTGTAGGAGCAGCATCTTTCTCTGTGCTGGTCATGGTTCAGACACATTCTGATGAGGCTGAGAGATGAGAGTTAGAGTTTAAAGTGTGACTAAAGCAAATTGACTCTGAGGAAGAACACAGGGAGAGGTTCACACTCAGAGGAAGGAAGTGTTTGCCAAATGAGGTCATCCATCAATGTCCAGAAACATGCGGACATCTGCCCCCCTCTAAATCCCCATTCAAACAGATAGGCCCAACGTCTCACCACAACATCTGGTCTTAGTGAAAACACTGGCCATGTTTGCATTTCAACACAGCACAGACTTCTTCCATCAGGAAGGAGGGTTACAAGTTGTGACAGAAGTTAAGCCCGCATTATGACTAATGAGGGATTATTATGGAGTATGCAGGTTTTTACCCAGTGCATACGGATGCTTTAAAGAACACTGAGGGACCATATGTGAATAGCCCTTGACGTTATGCATATTTTTCCACTCCACTGCTAAAAATCCTCAGGCAGCCTGTTGCACAAAACACAATGTTCAACTGCACGGCTAAAATCCAAGAGCGGACTATTAGGTCCAGAATGTGAGAGGAAGTATTACTTTTGTTGTGAACATCACTGTATGGGCCTATTACTCCTTTTAGTGCTGTATAAACATCTTGGCCAGTATAAAGTAGCTACTGTATTATTAAGTACGAAATGATTGGATTATGAAGCCTTCAACTTTTGATGCTTGATAATATCAGTACTGAATAAAATTATCAACATTGAACAAAAATTGATTATACTCCACAAATCCAAAATCTTCTCTCCCATGCTAAAATGTCTGCATTGAATTAATTTTACTGGTGTTCTGAGCATCAACAAATAAATGTTGCATTACTTTGTAATGTTGATCCCAGTTGATCAGCTCCATAATTATTGCCCCCCTTGGTAAAGCTGGGTATAAAAGGACATGAAAATGTGTTTTATTGCTAATTATAGTTCAATTTCACACTGGAAATAAAAGACTTAGCTAAAATTTTGTGTAATTGAAGAAAATTTTGTCTCAGAAGACAAAAACCACAAATGGATTATGATTATTAACATCCTTGCATTTAATACTTTGTGCAGCATCCCTTTTCCTATAATGCTGGGTGAGATTAGAGAATACAGAACAAGGAATCTGAGACTCCTCAATAAAGAAAATCAGGGGACTGGGATGGCCATGTCAAAAGCTTGATTCTGTAATCACTGAACCATGTTTGTGTGGCTTTGGACATATGTTTTGGATCACTGTCCTGCCGGAAGATCCAGCATTCCCCAGTTTTATCTTTTTGGCCAAGGCAGCCACATGTTTATTTAAAATCTCCTGGTAATTCAATGAGTCTTCCAGTGCTTTTGGTACAAAAACAGTACCAAAACATTTCTTGTTCATTTTCTAAATGAAAAAAGTACACATCCTTAACAGAGAACACATTTCTGCACATTTAATGCACAATTAGAGTTTATTTGCTGAATTTAAAGCTGCACTATATAAGATTTAGGAATTTGGAGACCTCTCTGGTGAAAATGTGTAATTGCATGCAACATGCAAAAGAACTTTTTGTAACGTTGATTGTGTTTCGAACCTCAACGAGGGAATAATTCTGAAAAAGAGCGTTGAAAGAGATGCGAGAATGTGAGTGAATTATCTACTGTTGTAACCATATATGTAATATCAGTATAATGTTTATTTTGCATTTGAGATCTAAACATTGAGGTGGACCTTTTTTGAGCCTGTATGTGTGTGGTGTTAATACATAAACTCTTATGATGTCCAAAACCATGTGAAATCTGACCCGATACTGCTGACTTGATTATTGATAATGATTATTTCAGGCTTTACAGGACTACTTGTAGAAGAACTCGCACGCCACATTTTAGTATTGCTACTTATTTTGTTAATCCTAACAAAAAAATCCTACATAGTGCTGCTTCAACATATTGGGGAAAAAAATGTAGCCTGTGCGATGGTTGTTGCATATTTAATATGTATCCAATATATTACATTCAACAAGTAAATAGAAATTGTGCTTCAAAATGCCATGTTTACGTATATTCTCTGTAGAGGATGAGTTAACTTATTTTCAGGGTTATTCTAACTTTTGCGCACAACTGTATGTTGATTTTCTGTTAGCTGGTTTATGTAGATGGCATTTAGATATACTTAGATCTTGTTCATTGCCATATGTCACTGCCACAAACCTTTTACACGGTGCAGTCCTAATTGTCTGTTTTCTTTTCAGATAGCAGCTGCAAGTGCATTTCTCGGAAACATTATGTTCTTCTGAAAGCAGTGGTATTTCAGTAACAGTTCCCATAGGCTGAAATTATGGTTGTGAAGCTGGAGTGTGGTGTGTGTTTTCGGGCAGAGCCTGCCATTTCTGGTCAGAATCAGGGAGCATACAGCTGATTTTTGTGCGAAAGTACATATTTGTGTGTGCAGACATGGAGACTGTGGATGGTTCAGATTAATCATGTGCCTTAGTGTGAAAACTTTGTAGTGTTCACTTGGAAATCAGAGAATTGATCTACCTATGCTCCGTCCATGCATGCGTTCTTTCATAGTAGCTTTTGCGAGGTTGTACAAGCTTCAACAGAACACTAGTAAAACTCTCTCAACCTAATGAATCTGGACTATGTTGTTGTAACCGAGCAGGTTGGAAATGCCTGCTATTTTGCTACAATCCTAATGTTAGCGCCATTGCACATCAAAAAAACTGCACCTATCGTAAAGGGTGAGGTATCATGTTGAATACAAACTGGATTCATAGTTTTGATTGCATTTTATAAGTATGCCACTACTTTGTTTAAACTTATCAGATATCAGAAAAAAATAACTAATGTGACATATTGTGTATTAGAGCTGGGCAACATGACAACATTTTGTAATTATTGTTATAAATTACATTACAGTATGTCACAATATGTTGTTCTGAGCATATTCTGGATATCGGCAGTACTTGAAAAAAAATAAGCAACTGCTTTGATTAAAAATTTAATTGGATTTTATGCAGCAGAGTATGTGAAATGGTAAGTACAAATCACTGGATTCATAGTTTTTGATAATGTGACATGACTTGGTCCATTCAAACTTTTCAGATGTCAGAAAAAATGAATATCATGGCATGTCATGTATTGTAAAAACTTCTTGAAGTATTGTGATACTGCATTTTTGCCACCCCTACTCTCCTAACAGTGTAATATTTCACACACATACAAATGAACACTATTACAAATACAAATAAATACTATTATTATGAAATTAATAACATCTTCTAAATTGAGGTATTTTGACAAAAACTGAGTTAGAGCTTTAATGTCTCACTAGGTTGAATGGGGATTTGTTTGCCAGTGTTCTGTAAAGTTTGTCCTACTTCGCAGAGTTGCTACGAAAGAATGCATTAGTTGGTGGAGCATGGACAGTGAAGTGCCGAGGTGAGAGTTTACACAAATTAAAAGAGGATTAACAGTGTGCTTTTGTGAGTTCTTGATAGGCATAATAAGGAAAAGATTCTGCTGCTGTGCTCTAAACTTGAGATTACTTAACCACTGATTTTAATGTGCTTCTTTGTGGGGAAGATGTGGTTTGCAGTAGGATGTGGTGGGATTGTTGCCATGGGACACCATTTCAAGGATTGTGTTTTTATTTCCTGAAAAAAATACATTGGTTTCTTATTTCTTCAACAACACGCGTTTACATCAAAACCAGAGCTGGTAGAAGGACAATTTGTGCTATCCCGACCCGTTTGGGCGTCTGGTGCCACGTTCCGTACTCCAAAAGGCTGGAAATAGCTCAGTGTAGTCAGGAAGCCTGGCTGGTGAAGCAGTTGGTGTTGAATGGCGCATAGCTTGTTGGCCTTGGCTGGAGCACTTGGACCTTTTGGTTCTTGGACCAAGTGCTTTCATAGCAAGACAATGGCTCCAGTAATGATACAGGCTGCGCCATTTTTCCTCTGTGTTCTCCAAGGCAGACTGTTCATTTGAATTTCAAAATGAGCCTTTGACTTGGACAGTGTCCATCTGCCTGATTACAAAAAAACATCCCTCATACAGCACTACATTACATACATTTTCTTCAGAAACAAACGGCTCCCATATTTGAAGTGGAACTCCCATGCACATTTCCATACCATTCTGGAGCTCTGTGTGTGTGGCACTGCAATCAATAATCTCTCTCATCATCTGTCCATTCATTTGGCTTCATTTGTCATTGACTCTGCTCTTTCATCGCAGTAAATAAGAGATTTCTGGCCTATTGAGCAGAGCAAGAGAAATGGAGTGGCCATTACTAAATGTGTCTGGCATTCAGAGAAAAAATGCTCAATTGTTCATTATGATGCTGACAGATGGGTTCTGAATGTGTCTCCAGTCTGTTGTGCATTATATTTTGACATGCTCAACTGTTTTTTCTTGAAATGGTGAAATATCTGAAGTAGAGCAAATACATGGACTCAAATGGAGTCATTAGCAAATTGTTCCTTGACTTTGTCAGTCAACCACACAGTTTTGTGGTTCTCTGTTTGGTGCTGAAAGTTCCCGTCATTACTGTTAGGAGTCACCCTGTACTTGCGCCTCATAAAAACATGAATGCGTCAGTGCATAAATTCGTGTGATCATACTGCTCTTGGGAAGAGCACTAACACAGAACTTGTGAAAAGCATGACCATGAGGACATAAGTGTAGGGCTGTTTGATGTGGACAAAATACCAATTATTTGTGCTTGTATTGCATTTACAGTGCTATATTAAAATCACATTTGTGAACTCTTGATGTGACTTAAGATTATTTTCAAATCTGTTTCACATTTGTTGGATCACCTGAATGCCTTAATTTATGAAAAACACCCAGTAATAAGTAAATAAAATTCACAACAAGCAGAATGTGAGCCAGATGTGTTTTATTAGTTGGCTTGAGTCAAATAAACGTAAATAAAAAAGTCTAACTTTTATAGTTCTAACCTAAAGTTCTGACTTTTTAACTGTGCGCTATTACACATTTAGGGAGATATTTGTTTGTCAATTTGAGGGGTATTATTGTTAACTAAAACTATTACTTAAATGAAAACTGGCAGTGAAAAAACACAATTATAACCGCCTGGTCGCAACAAGCCAGATGCGTTTTCATTAATTGGCCTGAGCCAAATAAATGCAAATAAAAAAAATCACTTCTTTCTTCTGCCTTTTCTTTTTCTGACTTAAAGTTCTAACTTCTAAATGCATGCTGTAACACATTTAGGGGTAATGTTTGTTTGTTAATTTGTTAGCTAGTACAGCTAATGCTAATTTTAGCATACATGCTTGCAGAACAAGTATTTTTTGCTCACATTATCATAGTCTCAAAAGAAAAATGTAAGCTCTGGTTGACTGGGTACCTGTAGACACTTGTTTTTGCAAACTACAGTGCACTACATTCTGTTAGGTGCATAGTGAATAGCCAGCTAGGCAAAACAGTTAAAAAGCCAGTTTAGCTTCTTTACACTTGTACTGTATTAGTTGCATAAAATGAACAAAACAGACAATTAAATTGTTATATATAATATCCCATTTTCATACAACCGTTAATTGCCAGCTAACAGTTCATGATTGGGACAGGCCAGGTTAACTGTAATAAAAATAGCAAATTTTAAAAAACACAAAAACTATACCATCCACTGCAAAACTCTCTGAAACAAAATGGAAAAAACTTTAGTTTTTGTTTTGTTTTTTTAAGTGAAGTAGAGTTTATTAGTGGATGTCTGCTGTGTTTTGCTGTCCTTAAGGACAGCTGAAGCTGAGCTGAGCTCAGTGTTCGTCATAGTATTAAAAACTAAAACTGAAACTAAATAAAAACTAAAATAAAACTTTTACTTTTTACAGAAATACGGAAATATAAACAAAGGGAAATCTATGAATGCACCTTCAGACTAACTGAAACATAACTTATGAAAAACTAATGAAAATTTCAAAACTATAATAACCCTGGTGCATTTAATGCTAATTTTAGCATGAATGCTTGCAGAACAAGTTTTTTTTGCTCACACTTTCACAGTTTTGAGAAAAATATAAGCTGTGGTTGACTCTTTGTAAGTGTAGACACTTGTTACTTAGAATAAAATGCAGTGTATCTTCTCATGTTAGTTGCAAAGTAAAGAGCTAGCTAAGCACGATAGCTTATAAACCAGTTTAGCTGCCTTAGACTTTATTAGTTGCATGAAATGAACAAAACAGAGAATTAAATCGTTAATTGCAATTATTTATATAGGAAATTAATCATCAGCTAAAATATCATGGTCATGACAGGCCTAACTGTAAACTGTCAGGAAAAAATGCTGTCACTGTGTTCTTCAATACTTCTAGTTGAAGAACTTACTTGTACCATATCTGTGACTTTTCTTTTTTTTTTTTTAAGTTGACTTTATAGAGCCGGTCTTGACTTGAGGATTTTTGTTTTGTTGTTCAATTGAAAAAAGACAAGAAAAGAACAAATATGCTTATTTTCTCCAGGAAAGTAAATGTAGTGTTCCTTAAAAATTCATTTATGGTACATAATTGCATCTTATGGACTGTGTTGCACCTTTGTACAACTCACATTGTTTGTACCTTAGGGAGCAAAAATGTTCCTGTCTGGTAACTACTGACAGTATAATTTGTTCAATGTTACAATAATGATTAATTAGTATCAATAAGGATATATTGTTCAGCCATTTGAGTGCGTAGCACATTTTCTACTCTCCCTGTGCGGGCTCTGATTAGAATTTATGGCTCCCCTTGTTGCTGCATTTAATTCTGAAGTGGTTCACAGAAGTTTCACATAGAAACTTGTGCCCTGTACTGGTTGTTGAAATATCAGGGAATCAGCACCCTCTAGTGGAAGACTAGAAATCTGCAGTGTTCACTGAAAAACTGAAATTTAAATGAGCTCTGCTCTGTCAGTGAGGCCTTAAATGTCAGTTGTAAAATCGTGGTATATAAAATTGACACCAAGTGTTTTTGTTATCCAGTAATTTTAAAATATTTGTTTTAATTAAATTGCATCTTTATCTTATATTGAAAGTGATTGTTACAGCTCAACATGTAACAGGTATTTTTAATTATTTAATGCCTATGATTTTACACCAATTATATCTTGAGGAGCGCAATATTGCATTAATAAATGGATGAATAGGCACATGCATTCATCATAATACTAAAAACTAAAACTTAAACTAAATAGACAGTTTGTTGACTTTAAAAAACTGTTTTTACTAAAGTCATAAAATGTTTAAAAGTATCTGTATTTTCAGTATTCCAAAACTTTCAGCAGTATCAGTGTTCAGTATCAGTCTCATGATATTAGCCTTTGTTTTAGACAGTATCAGGTCGAAAGGAGCATCTCTAATATTACCCATTCCTAATCTGTATTTGCATCTGTGTGTCTGTAACAGGCTTTAAATTTTTAGCCTATTTTTGAAACAGTGACAGGTTGATAGACAAAATGTTCCAGCTTGAGGTGGAAACGAAAATAGTAGTAATTCATAGAATGATGCATTACTCATAAGCAAGAGAAGGACAGTGGAGCCTAGTGGTGGTAGTGATGAATCCAGTGTATTATGAGATTCTTTTATTGTTAACTATTAAATGTAGATCTGTTTCCTTTGGCATGTTACAGTATGCGCAGCACAAAAAGCACTCAAAAAAAAAACACAGTGGAAACAAAAAATACAGTGGAGTGTGCATGAGTGCTGTAAGGACAGGGCCTTGACAGCAGTTTGCCACTCATGCCACAGTCACCAGCTGGAAGTGAGGATTAGGGTCTTACATAAAGCAACGCTGCACTGTGTGAAATGTTCACCCATTTGTGTGTGTGTTGTTGAGTGTTTGAGTGTTTTTATCTCTCTACATCCAGCCTGCAGGCGAGGGGAGGGAGACCCAGCATGGCTGAGGCTGATGGAGAGAGCAGCAGCAGTCAGCAGAGAAAGAAGCCGCCCTGGCTCCAACTCGACATCCCCACCACACACGGCCCAATGGAGGAGCACAACAGCTTCCTGCAGGTATCCCTTAGAATCCCTTAGAATCCATCCCTTTATACCATGGAATTGAACAGGCTGTTTTATTGCTGTGCCTGTATGTAAATGAGCCCTGTTCCGATTGGCTGCTTCAGGGAAATCAGAAAAAATAAACTTTCACCAGAAACAGCAGAGTGTTGAATCATTCTACTCCAATAACTGCACACTGACTGTCTGCAGTAGGAACACTCCTCATTACTTCAGCATAAACAGGTGGGCTAAACTGCCGTAGGCTGAGTGGCTGTTATTTGTAATTGTGTTTGTGACATCACAACCATAACAAATTTAAAACAGATTTTTTTTCTTTCTGCAGCTTATTTTCAGTAGTGGGCTGTGCTGTCGCAAGTAAAAGTTTGGGTGCCCCTGGTCAAATTACAAATTACAAAAAACAAATGTTTTGTTGACTTTCTAAGTAAAAATAAGTACACACACCCTCTAGAGAGAACCTACTTCTCTACATAATTACTGTTTATCTGCTAATTTAACAAATTGGGGTAAAACATAAAATGCATCCTGTGCAAAAGGTAATAAGGAAAATAAGTTAATGAATAAAAAAATGTGCACTTTGGAACAGCAGGTCTGGAGTAACTTCACTGTCCAACAAGGTGCTTGGTATGAGCAAAAACATTTACTGACTTTATCCACACTTTATTTGTAACTGACGTGTTGCGGCACATAGGCCTTCATCGGGGTTGAAGCGAATAATGATTGCATTGTTGTTTAAATACACAAATAACAGGAAATACAATTTAAAAACAACCAATAAAATGACTTAAACACCCATCTTCCAATCAGAACAAAGGAAGTTACAGAGTCAACCACTAGGCAGCTTGCGCATCTCAAATGAACAACTTTCAGCTTTTACTTAAAACTAACAAGCATTCAAAATAAAGTAAAGAGAACTTTTAAGGTGACCCTGACATCAAAATTGTGCACAAAAAATTGCATAAAAAATGCCATAATGAGTTATTTCCCCATAGAGGATGTGTTAACTTATATTCTCTTAGAAAATCAAGAAGTGTTCAAACTTTTGCATAAGACGGTAGGGACTAAGGAGGTAACTGTACATTACATCAAACTCTTCTGCACTCTTCAGTCTACTGATGTAGGTACAATAAGGTCAATTATTGTTTATATTATTGTGGTTGCTGTAAGTTGCTTTGGTAGGTGATTGTCGAGGTTCAGTGTGGTAAGGCACTGCTGTGACTTAATGCAATTTAAAGTGTATCCTTTAAGATGAGCCGTGCTTTAATATCACCTGGGCCTTCACAACATGGACACTATTCAGGCTGTAATTAGTCTTACACACAGCATTTGCTCTGATCTGTGTTATACAGATTTGCTGCTGTTAATGTATTTAGTGTGATGTGAACACTTCAGTACGTGCTCTATTCTCTCCTCTAGCCATGGGCACGTAACAGCTTGTACCTGCGCAGTGCCAGTGTGCCCACTGAGAACATCCAGCTCAGATGCCCGCCGGTGGACCCCAATGCCTGCCACAGACCGTCAGTACTGCGAAAACCCTCCATCTCCCAGACCATCAAAAGGTACAAGCACACACACAAACGTGTGTGTATTTATTTGGCTCCAGATGTCTCTTAATGCCCCCAGTCAACACATGGTTCTGTTAAATTCCATCACCAGTGCTTGATTTACCATTATGAAGTACTGACTGAGCTAAACTAGGTATTGGATGATAACTACAAATAATCCTGGGCTGCCACAAGCAGAGGTCTGGAAAGGGTTAAACAAAAGCATATGGCATATGTAGAATCACTACTTATTGTATTAATGTTATTTTTTCCGAGCAAATAAACACTTACATAACAGTATATACTGTGCTTTACATTATATACTTTGCTTAAAACTCATCAGATTGGTCTGGATTATGAATGACACTTTGACAGTTTGTGCTGTGTTATATTTTATTTCAAAAGACTGACGCTTAAAATTAATCACTTTAAAGTGATATTGGTTTTATGAAGAAAATATTTTGTGACAAAAACTACTGAAAAATACTGTTTGCACAAGTATTCAACCTCATGTGCTGCAGAAGCTCCTAGTCTGCACAAATGAAATATATTTCCCTAGTGATAACAAGAATATAGTTGGCTTACAATTGGCCTTTACCTGTGAATCACGAAAGGAGTTCATGTAATTGCATCATATCACCTGCCTAAACAAGGTTGTCCCTCAAAACTCAGCATCAGAGCAAGGAAGGGACTTGTGAGTTCAGTGGCTGAGATTAGAGTAAAGGTACACCAGTCAACGAAATCTAGAGTTCTGCATACAACTGGCCTGTATGGGAGGGTGGCTAGAAAGAAGCCATTACTGAAAAAAAAACACATCAAAGCATTTGTGGAGTTTGTCAGAAAGCATAGCAGTGACCCAGCTAAAATGTAGCATAAGGTTTTGTGGTCAGATGAGACAAAAGTGAGTTTTTTGGCCAAAATTCAAAATGCTGTTTGTGGTGCAAACCAAACATTGTCCATTCCTCAACAAACACAGCTTCATGTTGTGGGGATGCTCTTATTCAGTGGGGTCTGATCTGGGCATCTTGTTAAAACTGAAGGTTGGTTGGATGTTGCAAAATACAAGGAGATACTGCTAGACAACCTGCTTCAGTCTGCTAAAAAAGTAAAGCTTGGCAGAAACTTCACCTTTCAGCAAAACAGTGATCCCAAGCACAAGGCCAAAGAAACACAGAAGTGGTTGAACAACAAAAAAAATCACTGTTCTACAATGGCCAGGTCAAAGTCCAGATCTCAATACAATTTAAAAAAGTGTCATCTATCTCACCTGAACAACCTGGAGCAAATCTGCCAGCAAGATTAATTCCAAACAGTGTGCAAAACTGGTAGAAACTTTTTTGGTTTTATGAGTACTTGGTTTTAACAGGTACTAGTCTGAAGGGGCATTTTTCAGTTTTCTTTTTTTTTTAAAGATCTGCTAACAGGTAACTTATTTTGGTTTTGAAAATATGCTTGAAGAGCATAGTGGTGTGCAGTAAAAATCCTGTCTGAAACAATCTGTATAAGTGTCATTTGTAATCCAGATGAATCTGGTGACTTTTGAAGGGGTTTGAATACTTTTGCAAAGCATTGTATATGTACTAAGAATTTTATAAGCCTAAACCTAACACTAACACCAAAAGTCGGGACCATTGAGCTGCTTCTGACCTTACAGGTTGCCCCTGTTTCTCTCTGGGTTTTGTACAAAGGCCGGACATATTTGTCCAAAAAATGTATGAAAACAAAGGCACACATGCAGGTACATATCAGCATATTGCACATATTTTGTGTGTTTGTGTTTGTAAATACAAATCTGAATGTGCATTCTGCCAAAACAGCAGTCAACATAGTCAGCAGAGTAGCATAGTTTTTGTACAATTTGTATAATAGCCTCCTCTGTTAGCTTTCATTATCATATTAGTTTACTTTCCTTTTTGAAAGTTCTAAACTCTGAGGTGTTCTTTTATCAAACATTATTTTACTTCTTCAATATAAAATGGAACATCTTTGTGTAGGTCGTTCCATTTTTTACATGCTTTTCTGCTCTAGATTATGCCTTTGTTCCCATTTGCATTGCATTTGTCTGTCACCATCTGTCAGTGTATTGATTCCCTCTCCGACTTTCTTCCAGCTTTTTTTCTGCAGATCTAAAATCTGTTTAATGCTGCTTATCCTTCTGAAATATTTCCAGTGTAATCTTTGAACTTGTAGTGCTTTCAACTGTACTTTTCAAACTTGTATATTTTAACTTCTTTCTAAAAAATTATTTTCTAACTGAGTTCACCTCTTTCTAACTGCGTTCACCTCTCTCTTTCTCTTCCTTTCTTTCCCATTTCCTCTTCCTCCTGCCTCCCCCTGCTGGGCCCTCTCACAGCCCCACAGGGAAGAGGGTGCGTTTTGAGCAGATGAGCACGGTGCTGGTTAAAGGCCAGTGCTTGTCCCGCCTGGATGCCCCCAGGCGCCAGTCTCTGCCCCAAATCGTCCTCAGGTACTGTAGAGCAAAGAAAGATGCCCTCCAGACCACAGACAGGTTTCTATCCGAGAGATGAAAATTATTTTACATGCATGCGAAAGGTCATGCCGTTAGATGAAGGTTTTTTTTATTGTATATTTACGCTAACGTTAGCATGGTGGCAAATGCCTCATTGTTGTTTGTTGTTTCAACCTGGCTAGTTTCAAATAGCAGTAACAACATAGTCCAGCTCAGTAGTGTAACATTTTAAACTGAAAATGCAACACTGTTTATCAACTCTTAAGTAAGTGCATTACAATCTCTTTAGGTTAGATGTTCTACAAAGCTTATTCAATTTTGGTTGCTACTAAAAACAGACAAAGACTACTATTGACAACAAACAATGGATTGGTCATTTATTATACAATCATTGAAACCTTTCTATCCGATTTTAGTGGGTAAATTGTTTGCTGATACTTGAAATGATACAAAAATCTGTGTTAAATGTAATAGTTGTGATAAGATCAGGACAGGATTTTGCTAGGATCAGTTATACAGTTGAGTATAATTTTAGCATTCTGTAACAGGATTTTCATCACGTGCCTCTCCTGTAAAAAAAAAAACAACAATAGATACAGCAGAGCGAGACAGTTGGATTCATTTTAGAGAATAACATAACATCTATATTTGATGGGAAACATCAAAGAAATGCCTCCTCCTTTCAGAATTTGGAGAATTTTGTGAGCTGTGGTAGTGAGCTGAGACATAAGAATTATAACTAACTACCCAATATTTATCAGTATTATTTCAATTCTTTGTATATTCTTTCCATGTCCTTTCAATGTCACCAGAACCTCCAGTTAAGGAGCCTAAATATGACTATTGCTACGTACAAGTTAACACAGCTGTACACTGAATTGACAACAAAAGATTAGCAACCTTACCAAAATATCCCCAATGGTTAAGTTGCTTTGGCAGTAGCCTACAGTTTGGGTTTGTTAAGTGTTTGGCACTTAAATTTTAAGCAGAGGAGAATAAAGTCATCCTCCTAGCGATGTATAACTTACAAACAGTGTCAGAACACACACACTCCTACACAGACATGAAAGAATCTCCTCCATACAGCACACAAAGAGCAAAGGAGCACATCAAAGCCTGCCTCTGTGTCTGTGGATTTGGGGCTGTGTTTTAGGCTAATCATTTAATGGTCCTATAGCAAGCAGTCTGCCTCACTTCAAAGGCCTAGCTGTGCTCTTTACTGGGAATAAAGGGTGAGAGCATGGAAGATCTTCTCATGACTGAACATGGCCTGTAGAGTTAGTTTAGTTGAGTCATTCAGTTTGAGATCTGATGCAAGATAGTAGTGATACCTTATCAGTGTCAACTGCTCTAGAGTGCTCCAACCAGCCCAGTGTGCTCTGTTGCAACTGCGGCTTAGGGAAGTGAATATGACATGGAAGTCAGGTTTTATTTTGATGGTCCTCTGTAGCCCATTTGCAAATGCTAACAAACTACTCGGTGAAATGCAGCTGATTATCAAAAGTAGTAATTGATTGTGTTATACTTAAGACCTCTAGAGACAAGAGCAGCTGCTCTCGGAATATTTGAATTTCAGAACCAGTGAATATCAACAAACAAATAATACCCAGTTAAGCCGTCAAAAGATCAATTAGATCCTCAACAGGAAGCAAACTGATTTTATTTAAACAGGACCTTTTTTATGGGATGTTTTATTTGAAAAGCACTGTTTTAATCAGTTTGAAGTTTTGTTTGTTTTCAGTAATGATAGAAAAAAGTTCTATTTCTAATTACCTCAGGTGGAGATATTGCTCTTGGCTGGACTCAAGAACAATTTCCCAGTCCACCTTACCCCGACTAAGACATGAGTCCAAATGATCAAGACCGATACTGTTAATTTATGGTCTCAAGTCCAGACTCAAGCACTACAACACTAGTAATTGAGACTACAACCAGAGTAAAGTTTAAGGATATGGTTTAGGTTATTATAAGGCCTTGGGTTCTAGTTGAGGTTAAGGTGAGTGTTAGAGTAAGTGTTAGGTTTAGAGTTACATTGAATAAGTTTAAATAAACCCTCAGAAGCTGAGAGTTACTACTTTTAACTTCCTGTACTATTCAATTGTTATTGCATAATTACATATTTAATCCTATAGTTTGTTACACAATGAAGGTTGAAGGCTGCACTTCTGATGCAAAAAAAATCTGCAAAACAAGACCGCATACAACAACTTTTCATCGATTTACAAATCATAATAAAATATCTCATCTTTTTACAATCACCAATATGTTTAGAATCTTCACTTCCCACAGAATTTCTTTGCTTGTTTCAGTGAGAAATAATGAATATAAAAGTACCACATGCTTTCATTGAATCTGGTGATAACTGTGAGTTATAAGGGCTAATAGATGTTTAGTTAAATGTAAGTTAAAGACATCTACAAAATATCCACAGTGCACCATCCAAATAATATTGATGTTAATCCAATGTTTCTCTGAACTATTGTCAATAAAAGATCTCCACAAAGTCAGACATGAGCAGTGACGGTTGAGAATGGCCTACAGGAGTTTTGACGGGTTAAATAGCTGGAGTGATTTTAGCAAAATCTGCAATGCAGTGAACTGTATTGGCTGGGTGTATCCATTGCTGAATTCCTCAGCTGTCTTTATGAAAGGGGATACAGTGAGGAGGATGTTTGGATAGTATTGAAAGGCCTCAGGCTTGGGCAAGTCCACAGTACCAGTGCTGCAATTGTCCTCTGCTGTAGCATGTAGCACTGCCTTCGTATCACAGCCCAGGGCCATGCTGAGAAAACTGATGTATTGCGTTTACTTGATTCAAATGTGTACACCAATTCCAATAAAATAAAAGCAAATAAAATTTATATCACCAACACAATTTTGGCTTTGCATACTTGTAGCAATAAATGTAAATGGGGCCTTCTATCTGTCACGTTGCCAGGTACTGTAGATACTGTGTTAAAACCTTTATGGTACATGATCAAAAGTCACAAGCTTCATGTCTGAAATCTGTTCTGGAGACATGCTCATACTCCAAAAGTAGCAGCAGTATTGATAGAGTAAACGGTCTTATAAGTGATAGTTTGTTGGAAATATGTCCCCCTGTTTTGTTCATTTATATAAATAACAGTATGTTATACAGTGTCAGAAACCACATAAGTAAGTTTGTTTAATATTGCTTAATAAATCAATATGATTTGAAACAAGTGGGTGGTGGTTTAGGGATGTAGTTTGCAAAATGCTATTAGGTGTATATACACCTCCATTACTTGTGAAGCCCAGTACAAAACTAAAGTAGCAAATTTCATACGCTAAACATGCCGGCTAATCAACTACATTTGGGAAAACGGGATAATCACATGAACTTTTCACCAAAGCATTCTGTCTCAGTGTGACTAGGAGAAAACCTAGTGACATATTGAATCTCCTCTGGTTAATGCATACTGACAATGTGGATAAAATTACTTAAATACATAGAAGCCTTATTTGTAGTACATCATTTTTACATAGCAGTTTCCACAGTTACCTGCTTTGTTTGAGTTGTGTGGATAGTGGCCAGTCTTTTAGTTTGTTCACTTGTGGCTTCAAGCAGAGGCATGTCTCTCTCTCTCTCTCTCTCTCTCTCTCTCTCTCTCTCTCTCTCTCTCTCTCTCTCTCTCACACTATTTCTCTGTCTCTCTCTGTCTCTCTCACTTTCTTTCTCTCTACATCTACAGCTCTCACTCTCACATACTATCTACCTCTCTGTGTCTTTCTCTGTGCTCTCCTTCTTCTCGCTCTCTCTCCTTCTCTCTCTCTTTTCTCTCTCCCTCCCTCTCTCTCTTGCTCTCGCGCTCGCTCTATATCCTGAGCTGGTATTTCTGAGTGTGTTTACATGCACACTCCTGAGACAGAGCTGTGAGGAGAGGCAGCTGGTAGTCAGCCAATCAGAGTGAGAGGATTCATCTATAAGGAATAACACAGAGGATCTGTCAGAGCTACTCAGTATGGGACTGTGTATGTGGCTGAATACAGGCCATGATGGACCAAAAGCTAAAGCCTTGTGCTCTTTATAAACCTCAGCCATGACCTTTGCAGCCTTGTGGGAAGAGGACAGGTAGGTGGATGGAAAAACATCAAGGCTTTGCTATTGTGTGTGTTTTTCTCTCTGTTTTGTAGAATTAAGCAGGCTCTCATTTCTGATTCCCTTGTTTGTCTGCTTTTCATTTGATCTTTCTTGCTTGCAGGCTCAGTAGCACCTAACTCCACCTAACTGACAGAGGACATATGTCAATCAAGGCAGGATTATTACTGTAAACACTAACCTGAGGCAACTCCACCTTAATTAAAGCTATATTGTCTGGTTTTCCTTGCTGTTTTTTTTTTTGCTCTTAATTTTTAAACAACTTTTACCCTCTGAATGACTTAACACCTTTAAGCACCTAACCCTTTATTAGTCTGTTATTAGGACTTATTTAGTCATGATTACTCAGGTTTTAAAAAAGGAACAGAAAATATGCTTTTGCAGTCATTAGTTAGCAGTTTGCATGATGATATATATAAAATTCTCCTACTGGTCTTTCTTATACAGTACTGTGCAAAGTTCCAAAGCCATTTATATGGGTAGTAAATATATATTTATTTGAATAAATTCAAATAAACAAATACATTTTATGTATGTCAGTCTGCTAGCTGAAACATTTCCAAACCTCTTCTTGAGGAAGTCCAGTATTTACAGTTACCATCCAGTACATAGTTCAGCTACTCAGGCCTTCATTAAATTAAATCAAGTGTGCTGCTGAGGAAATGTAACAAAATCGTATCAGGAAACAAACATGTGTTCTTCTATCTGTCTTCTTCTGATGAAGATAAATATGTTTTTTTTTTTTTTAAAAAAGCAATATATTCTTGTTATTTTTTGCTGATGTTATGTTTATTTGTGTTTAGAAAATGTTCTTAACATATATAACATCTCTTTGAATGGTTACATTTTTTTTCAGACTCTTTTCAGAGTTCTTTTCAGATCCAGAGCCTAATTGCTGATGAAAGCTTTAATCTCTTAAATGGCCAGGGCCCACCGGCAGGCCCAAAGTCTGTCAGTGACACCTTTGGGAGCACTTTTATTGGGAGAACACAGAAGCTCATGGGTTTTAAGATTGGAAGCATGAAATATTTTAGGTGGCAGGAGAGTGCCATAACAGTGTCATTCCAGTGTTTGTGAGAAAAGCAGTGAACTGTTTAAGCTGCATTATTACTGCATTATTCTGGCCCTGGGGTGAAATTCAGTTAAGCATTCCACTCTGGCTATTTTTGATGTAATATTTTCTGAAGTAGCAATGGCTGTGGGCACTTGATGTTTGCAGTTTTGGTAATGACCCTAGGTAGTTTTTTTGGTGGACCCAGGCAGTTATCTCCAGTCATTTAAGACCAGGCTGCTATGTCTTTGAATAAGGAGAAACCTATAAACCTGAAACTGAAAGCCACATTAACGTTTCAAAGACATATTTGAAATCAAAAATCAGACAAATATTCAGCAGAGGACTAGGCCACATGTGGCTATGCTTCATGTATAGCAATGCTGCTTTGTGATGTTTGACTTGCTGTGTGTATGTTTCACATACGTTTCAGTTTTAACTGAAATAAGAATTTCTTTAAGAGAGGACAACAGTAAACCTGACCCCCACACCTCCACTCTTCTGTTCAGGCCTAAAAGGCCCCAGCTGGCCTCCTCTGTAATGATACACAGCCAAGGCATGTTATTACAGAGTGTCCCTTACTCTAAACACTCCCTAAACCCTCTTGCTGTCCCCTATTTACACACACATTCAACACACACAGCCATGCACAGAGAGATAGAGATAAAGAGAGACAGAGAGAGAGAGAGAGAGAGAGAGAGAGAGAGAGAAAGAAAAAGAGAGAGTCACAGGTTAGTCATCAGTCAGAGTACAATAAAGAATTATCAGCGCAGTCATGTCCAGATTGGAATAGAATGTTTTTGGAAAATTGCTTCTGTTTATAACTCAGGCTTTTGATAGGTATTATTTAACTTGGAACAGCTTGTGAAAGATTGAGAGCAGATGTTTGGTCTTCTCCAGCGGAGACAGTTTTGGTTTAACCCCTTAAAATCCTAGGCTTCTTACATACAAACACTTATTAGTAAGTAACTACTGGGATTCCATGTAAACTGCTTGAGCTATCCTAAGGTTATAGAAGTGAGTAATAAAACTTCGGTCTTCGGATCCCATTCTCATATGTAGTGAGAAGTTCTTCATCACTAGAATGACAGTATGATAGTTAAGATGGACTGTACACTAGACTAAAATAGGTCATTACCTAGAGCCTTTTCAACTTTGTTGATTTTTGTGAATAGATGCTAATTGCAAAATTGATACCCGAAACACTTTTCAAAAAGTTAGGACAGTGGCAGTGTAAGACTTGGAAGTGTGTTGAATTATCAAATAACCTGTTTTTTTAATTTTCTGCTGTTAAACAGATGAATAGGTAATAGATGATGCCATCATGATTGGCTGTAATGGCAAACTTTAGAAAAGGCTCAGTTGTCATTTTACATAAAACTACATGAGCAAATAGTCCAACAAAAAGTACCACACATGATTGCAAGGAATTTAGGGATTTCACCATCCACAACCTATAACATTATGAAAAGATATAGTGAACCTGGAGACATTTCTGTGTGTACAGGGCAAGGCTGAAAGCAAATGTCGAATGCCAGTGACCTTCGATCCATCTGATGGCACTGTATTAAAAATTGATAGATATATATTGGCTCGCCATTTATTAGGTACATGTATCTTGTACCTACAATCATTGGCCATTTTATTAGAAACATATACCATATTAGGACACTGCTGATACACTCATAATAGTGTAACATTACTGAGCTACTACCGTAAAGTGCACTTTTATGGTAGACGTTTTTGATAGCTACATTAATATAGCTCATAATGTAGCAACAGTGTGTTCATGTTCAATAATAAAGGTGTAACAGTGCCTTGTGGAGAGGTGACAATGCATCACGGAGAATTGACATTCTATTAATTATGCATTATACAGAGAACACACTTTAATATAAAATTTCTGTTTATTTGTTAGTTCAACACATTGGAAAGAAAATAGAACACAAAATGTTGCCTGTGCTAAAGTTATGGTAATTTTTTGTTTTATTTTTTCGTGTAATTTGTCCAGGGGTGTTCAAACTTTTGCATACGACTGTATAAGAATTCCATGTTGTTTTTTGGCCATGAGCAGGGCATGAGCAAGCAAGCAGTAAAGCATAGAGAGAGGAAACTCCTAGCAGGCTATTAAATTATTTTGTGTGACACAATATTAAACAAAGTGTTAATTGGTGGAAGAGTTAAGGGGTGTGGGAGGGTTCACTGAGGAGGGCCCTAAAATCATTAAATCTGCCTCGGTGCAGATAAAAATGATGCACTGAATTTACTTCATACACATGTTTATGTAATTTCTATAAAAATGTAATACGTCAACACAATTGAGCCCCTCCACAAAAAAAAAAACATATATCAACCATTCATTTTTTTGGATTATCTGTTATTTTGCTTTCTGTGTTCTATTCCATTTCTTTATTATGTACAACCTTTTACATAAAAAGTCAAACTATGCTTTATTTATGGTTTAGTGACCCATTTTTTAAATAAAGGGCATCAAACAGTGCCATAACATGCTTACATAATTTTAACAAAAAATTCACCTATACTGTTTTTTGTTGGAAGGGCTCAATGATTGACAAATGTAAGTAAACTAAAAGACATTAATTTGAAAGTTATGATTTCACACAGGGGCACAGCGGACTGGTTTGGGGTCAGTAAAGATACAGACACTACTCAGAAATGGCAGAGGAAAAGCCTTCACCACTGCAACCAGCGCTACGGCAAGCTGAAGCCTCAGGTGATCCGCGAGATGGATCTGCCCAGCCAGGACAACATCTCCATCACCAGCACAGAGACCCCTCCACCTCTATACGTCCCCTCAGCACAGCATGGCATACAGAAGGTTCAACATCATTCACAAAAACTGTTATTGCAATTTACACTACTGTCTAATCATTTTTAATCAGTGTTTTTAATAATATAAAACCAGTTGTAAATTATTCATTATAGGATTCTAATATGATACATTCTACAACATTCTACTACAGTAACTGAAAAAAAAAACCTTCTGGAGACTTCTTTATAATATTTTAATCTACATTTTAAAAGTTACTATTGATAAAATACAAACCCAAGCACATAAATTTGGGACTGTTGCTAAAATGCAAATGAAACCAGTAAGCAATCATTTGTAAATTGACTTACAAGTATTTAACTGAAAACAGCACGAAGAAGAGATATTTCATATCTATATTTAAATTGCCAGTTTGCAAAAAACTGCTTGAGCAAAAAGGTCAACAGTTTAAGAACAACCCATGATTGCAAGGAATTTAAGGATTTCACTATCTACAGTCCATAACATTATTAAAAGATTCAGAGAATCTGAAGAAGTCTATATGCATGAATGGCAAGACCAAAAAACAGTATTAAATGCCTGTGAACTTCGATCCCTCTGATGTAAAAACCGACATGCTTCTATATTGAATATAACCACAAGGGCTTGGGAATACTTCCAAAAACCCTTGTCTGTAAACAAAGTGCATGGCTGCATCTATGTGGCAGAAGCTACATATCAACAACATCCAGAAATGCTGTCGACTTCTCCGGGCTAAAGTTTGTCTGAGATGAAGTGACTCAAAGCGGAAACGTGCTGCGGGTCCACCTTTCAAACTGTTTTTGGAAATAATGGCCATTGTGTTCTCTAGGCCAGAGAGGAATACGCAAATTTCAAAAGCCAGCATCTGTCATGATATGGGAGTGTGTTAGTGCCGATGGCAATGTGTAATTTGCACATCTGCGAAGGCAATGTTAATGCTGAGAGGTTCATATGCATTGTGGAGTAACATATGCCACCATCTAGATGACAATGCAAGCCACATTCTGCACGTGTTACATCAGCATTACTTTGGAGTAAGAGAGTGCAGGTGCTGGACTGGCCTGCCTGCGGTCCAGACAATTGAAAATATGTGGCACATTGTGAAGTGCAATATATGACAAAAGAGACCCCAGATTGTTGAGCAGCTTATGTGTTATATCAAGCAAAAATTGAAAAAATTCCGCTTTCCCAACTACGACAGTTGGTGTCCTCAGTTTCCAAATGATTTCTGAAAGTTAAAAGGAAAGGTGAGGTAACACAGTGGTAAACATACCCCATCCCAACCTCTTTGGAATATGTTCAAAGGCATCAAATTTAGAGTATAGAATACGTGTGTATGTATACAAAACAAGTTTATTAGTTGAAACATTGAATTTCTTGTCTTTTACCGTTTTTAATTGAATATGACTCCAAAATAATTTGCAAACCAATGCTGTCTGTTTTTACTTACATGTTTCCTACTGTCCAAACCTTTTTGGAATTGTGTTTGAAATAAAATAACAAAAAACTGTTAATATAACAAGCCGTTCCAAACTTTTGAACAGTAGTACAATGTACATTTATTCTGTATCAACTAGCTTTATTACCATGTGAGTATACTGCTGAGTATTGAAAGCTAATATTCAAAACATTGTTTTACATACCCAAAGCTCTGCACATTCTGGGTGAAGCACAGCATTGATAGTAGAGAAAATATTGACTCATAGAGATTATGCAGGCTGCTTTGTTTGTTGACACTGTTGTCCTCTTCCTATGCAGATCGTGGACCCACTGGCCCGAGGTCGAGCTTTCCGTAACATGGAGGAGGTGGACACTTTTAATGGGCCGCAAACTCCCATAACTCCCGGCGCTGTCTCTCTCTGTTCCTTCACCAGTTCCCGCTCCGGCTTCAATAGGCATCCGCGCCGCCGCAAGAGAGAGTCCGTCGCCAAGATGAGCTTTAGAGCGGCTGCCGCTCTGGTCAAGGTCAGAATCAGAGACAGACCTGTGCCACAAATACTTATTTTATGTTTTATTTATTTGTCATTTCACATTAATTTTGTACATTAAATCCTACTTTGTTGGATATATATTTATTAAAACTCATCTTTTTCTGCACAGTTTGTATTAGTCGTTCTCTAACCCTTAATCGGTGGTCAGAACAGAAGTGGTTAGAACATAATTAAACTGTGTCTCTTTATATGAGTGGTTGCACCATACAGTAAATTAAATGAAGTTTAATTCATATGTATGTTGCTCTTGTTTCTCCTTGAGCCCTTGCCCCTCCAAAAAGTCTGTGCATGGTACTGAGTAGTGGTCCTATGCTGATCCCTTTTCATTGATGGATGTAGTAGAGGGGAGCTGATAAATTGTTCAGCAACAGCTACAGTCAGTAAAAGTAAACCTATAGAATGCACCTAAATGGTAGGTGTTTCTGATAAAATGACCAATAAGTGTAGATGTGCCTAATAAACTGGAAACTAGAAAAGGTGTAGCTGGAAACTGATAGGATTGTGGGACATTGTACGTTAATTGACGTAAATGTGCTAGTGTTAGCCATCTGGCTAATTTTCAACCCAAGGCCTGATGTTATTAGCCATAAACACTTTAGGTAAACAAAATAAAAGTTTACGTGCTGAACAAATAAATATTATAACAAACATGAAGCACATCAAAAGCAAAATAGACAAAATAGCGAGAGTTGTGATGATTGTTGATGTAAGTGGACATCAATGAAGGTCAGAAGAGGTCGCAGTAAATGAAAGTAAAAGAAATCAAGTGGCTATTTGAAATATACATTCCACCTTTATGAGCCAAGAAACATCAAAATATGTGAACCAACAAAGAGATAGAAAGGGAAAAGAGAATGATAGTTTGCTGGACACTAGCAACTAGGACAGAAATGGGAAGGATTAAGTCCGTTTGTGTCCCACTTTTGAGGAAAAAAAATGCCTTATTTAAGTCAATGATCAGTCCAGATGTTGAAGAGACAGGAAGAATGTGTGTCCTTTTTAAAGTGACGCAGACTGCGCTGAGATAGGCCTTTGTGCATTGAGTAAAGCCTCCACCGTGTCGATTATCACAGATTGCTGCGGGTGGTTCACTTTTGTGTTCTTTTATTTGTTTCTCTTCTAATCTGTTATGTAAAAGTTGATCTGTAAGCTTGTCTTGTCGGACCTGGATTTGGTGCGGTTCATCCGAGTGCATCTGCCCAGATGAGGAGGCTACAGGCCTGGAGTAATGATAACAGATGGCCATAGTAATTCCACTGGAATGCTCAGCTGTTAGCTGCTCAGCTAGAATATTCTCAAAGAGAGATAATCTCACCACCACAACAGCAACAGCACAGCATCGTTGTCAAAGACATTTTAACCATTTGCTTGTGTTTTCAACAAACAGCTATTTGATAATGATGATGATGATGATGATGATGATGATGATTTCTTTCAGGGTCGTCCACTGAAAGAGGGTACAATGCGTCGAGCGCACAGACGCAGCTTTGCTGCTGCCAGCTTCATTGAGGAAGACACAGGGGATTTCCTAGATGAGCTAGACACCTCCTTCTTCACAAGGGTGAGGCCGCCAGTAGTGATTAACCCCCTGGGATACCATGAGTCTGCACTGCTGCTACACTGGTCCCTTTTACTCTTTTAAACACTGCCCCCCACAGACCATTCTCTGGAACAGCATTTCAGCCCTGTCCTTAACCCCAACAAGTACAGTGTTATTATTGTCATTTTTTCTATATTATTTTCTGTATTAACAAGTTTCACCTCTTCTGCGTTACTGTGCAAAAGTCAAAGATTGTTTGTTTAATTTTCTCAATCAAAGTGACCATTAAGTACAACCTATTCATCCTTTAGTGTAAGGAAAAATATATTTAACAGAAAATTACAAATTATACTCCAACACTAAGTATAATATGAAATCTTTCCAGATTTAATCTGTCCACTCTTTACTTTTGTGAAACCTACTCTCTGACTTTTGGTCTCTGACTTTTGTGCAGTACCGTGATTAGAAACACAAACTGAAAGTTTAGAATCTTATACTTTTGACAGAATTTCTCTGCTTGTTTCAATGAGCTGTAAGTGAGATATAATTCCTTTTGTTATCACTGGCAGTAAAAGCGACCTCTAAGAGCTAAGGTTAAAGCTTGATGACTTCAGAGAATTAGATATACATGTGATCATATGTAACACTATCATTACCACAACACTATAGGGCTTAACAATTTTTAATAACAGAAGTTCAGTGTGTCCTCTGGAGAGGTTTAATTGTAAGGTTGTGGATTCACTTGTGCTGGATCTAATAGATCTGTTTATTTGTTTAGGATGGGCTGGTACATGAGGAACTGTCCACATATGCAGATGAAGTGTTTGAGTCTCCCTCTGAAGCTGCCATTCGTGAGAATGACACAAACAAAGTCCCTGATGAGACTGACCTGACTGGCAGTGCCCTGGACAAAACTGACTTAGAGAGGAGCCACTTAATGTTGTGAGCTTCAATAACAAACACACACATTCAGTACCGTTCAAAAGTCTAACAATTTTTGTTAATTTATTCTTCTGTAACTTATGCAGTATAGACTGAAATATTATACTAGATACCAGAATGTATTGTAGGGTGTTCATTCAATATATCAAGTGTTTTTGAAGCAAGATAAATAATGTAATGTAATTCCATTTATAGAAAATTCTTGTCATCTGCTCCAAATTTGACTACCAAATATTTCCAAATATGACGCATTCTGGATATTAATTTTCTGGATATAAATTCCCATAAGGAATGGGGAAATATGTGAATAAACTGTTTGCCAAACTGGAGATCAAAAGAAATTTTTAAAGCTATAGAGATATTGGGATTTCTAACAACCATGCAAGACCTAGAGGCCACTAAAATTGTCACCATCAGATAGACAGTTCTTAAAGCTTTCATGTTTGAGAGAGAGAAGAAAATCAAGCTCCACTCTTGCTTCAGATCTGAAAAAATCCAAAAGTGTTTCTGTCCATCCTTCCACTTTGAGGACACAATTCAGTGTTGGGAGGAGACAACTTAACACTATAAGTCTGAAAGGATGTGCAGCCGTCAAGAAGCTGTTACTGAAAAAAGGAAATAGACAAAAAAAAAAGAAAATTTGCAAATCAAAGAACGAAGCTGCTGGTGTTGAATATGTGTTAAATATGTTTCCTGCTTTTTTCCGACACTAAAAAATTAATAACTTAATGGCAATTTTGACCAGAAATTAAATAATTGAAAGGTGGTCTCTGACTTTTGCATAGTACTGTATATCTATCTGCTACAAAATTTACTTCCAAACCTTTGAAAATGTTGATTCCAGACTTTTGAATGGTAGTGTGTACACACATGTCCCATTGCTTCATGTCTCATAGCCCATTATTTGTATATGTTTATTCACTGAAGTTTACTCATAGCTACTACTTCAAAGTTAGTCATCAGACATATACAAACAAAAGGGTGAATCTAAACACTTACAGAACGAGCGCAAAGTTCAACAAAACAGCTAAACATGAGCTAAGGCTGAATTCTTTGAACTATGAATCTCTCTCACTCTCTCTCTCCCTCTGTAGGCCATTGGAGAGGGGCTGGAGGAAAACAAGAGATGATGCACTGATTCAACCAAAAGTGCGTTTACGACAAGAGGTGGTGAGTGTCAGTGGCCAGCGGCGCGGTCAACGCATCACTGTTCCTGTGAAAAAGCTCTTCACCAGAGAAAAACGTCCCTATGGTCTGGGTATGGTGGGCAGGCTGACCAATCGCACCTACCGCAAACGCATCGACAGCTATGTGAAGAGACAGATAGAGGACATGAATGACCACAGGTCCCACTCAGTGCTCTTTGATATCCAAATTAAAACAAAATAATATGTTACACATGACATACACACATTTACATGTTTACATTAAAGTTTACCCACAATGACAGGTGGTTTAATTTTGTTTCACACAGGCCTTTCTTCACGTACTGGATAACATTCGTCCACTTGCTCATCACCATCCTCTCCGTTTCCATCTATGGCATTGCACCTGTTGGCTTTTCCCAACATGAAACTGTAGATTCTGTGAGTCGAGCCTGCAGATTAAATCATCACTGTCATGTCAAAACCTTGTAACATTATTATTTATTTTTTTACATCATTTGAAAATGCCAGCAGGTCTTTAAATTGTCTGAACTGTTCATGACGAATGGATAAAGAGAAATGCTCCACAATTACTTGAAATAAAATCTCATCACGTGCATTAAAGTCTGTGACAAAATCATAGTTCAAATAAGCATACAGTTATAATTTATAACACATTCCTTTATGTTATAGGTTTTAAGAAATAAAGGCGTTTATGAGAATGTTAAGTTTGTGCAGCAGGAGAACTTCTGGGTTGGACCAAACTCAGTAAGTTACGTTAACCACCTATGGCTTGTTTGTGAGCTATTATGTTATAGTTTATGAAAAGAGCTCAGATGATTTAATGCAATATCACATCCTGTACTGTAGGAAGCACTGATACATCTGGGGGCGAAGTTCTCACCCTGTATGCGTCAGGACCAGCAGGTGCATGATCTGATCCAGGAGAAGAAAAAGAAGGAGCGTAACTCAGCCTGCTGCGTCCGCAACGACCAATCAGGCTGCGTACAGACCTCTCAGGAAGAGTGTTCGGTCAGTGTCCATCACTTCATCACTCCACAAAACAATACCTGAGAAACTAAGAGGACAGCAAGAGTTTATTAACTCACACATTAGAATACGTTATTATAATAGTATTTCTAAGCTTTTGGAATAAACACTAGTCTGGTTAATCACTACATCGCTATGTTAATTGAAGTGAATTTTAACAAATTTAACTCATTTAAAAACTACTATACATAATAAGAAAGATTGGGATGCAGATCTTTGTTGCAGAACTATAGAGTTAGATTCTTCTAGCAATCTAAACCATCAGTTCAAACATTTCAAATGTCATAAAGTTTCCACATAATAATATATGTGGAAAACTAGCTTCCCATCCCTATTGTACATTATGTAATCACTTTCATGCATACATTCTGGGATTATCCAGAGACGTTAATTTTTGGCAGTAAATTAATTGAAATTATATTCTCATTAACCCCTTAAAATCCCAGGCCTCCTTACATACCAAGGCTTTTTATTGAGTAACAGGGACTTGAATGCAAACTGGCTGAGCTATTCTTTGGTTATAGAAGTGTGTAATAAAACTTTGGCCATGTAAGGAGTTAACTGACAACAAGCCTGTCTCTTGGCAACTTCACTTTTCTTATAGCAAAGAGAGTGTGCAAATTGGCAGGCCTGACTGGCTTTCACCTCACTCTCTTACAATTACACACTGGTTGCAGTCCTTTTTAGATACCTTATATTTAGTAATATCTTTGGTTAGAATTAACAGAGCAGGTCCAGCTACAGTGAGGGTGAAAGAATGAAAAATTTGAAGACTCAAATGGGCGTAGGTAGGGTGGTAAAAAAAATTGTACAATATGTCTGTTGATTGTCAATTTATGTATGTTTCCCCTAGAAAAGTCAAATAAAAATTTGATTTCCAAAACAAAACAAAAAAACAAATGCATCCATTTATTCTAACGTTATATAATGTTTTTAAGCATATGTCTCAGATAAATAGTTTCAAACTGTTTGTTTGGCTGGCCTGTACTGTAGACAGTACTGTAGCTGTGCAAACTCATGTAGCTATCCTTTTCTCAAATACTCATCATCTGTTATTTATTAACCCCCTCCCCCTCTCTTTCTCTCTCAGAGTACGTTGGCTCTTTGGGTAAAGTGGCCTCAGCATCCGAGTGTTCCATATCTAGATGGTAAATTGCGCACTTATGGCTCAGTTTGTCACCAAGACCCCAGGTAAGGCATTAAACCCTTTATATCCATCATTAACTGAGTGGAAGGGTGACGCAGACATGACTGATGCCTGTGTGTATTGTGATGTCAGGACATGTCTGGAGCCAGCCTCTGTCTCCCCTCATGAGTGGCCTGATGACATCACCAAGTGGCCAGTGAGTATGACTTATGACGTGGAGGCATATTTAGCATATTATGTTCGAAAATTAATTCACACACATGAATACGAAGTTTTGAAGCAAGACTTAGTAACACTCTTTCTAATTTTTGAATATAAGTATATATTGATACAAAACTCTTCAAATCAAAGAACAGAAATAAATTAACATGGCCTCATTTAGTAGGTTCTGAAAGAAAGACTAACAGTAAGAGAAATACAATATAGCCTAACATTCATCACACTGCATTTAAAAAAAATACAATATAGCCTAACATTCGCACTGTTTAAAACATATAATACAGCCTCAAACTCATCAATGTGTTTCAGACATTGGCTCAGGAAAACAAAAAAAACCATCACAGTGTGTTTAAAATTATTACACTATAGCCTAATACTAATACTAATGTGCTTAAAATAAATATAAAATGTATTATGCCTTATTGTGTTTAGGAGTATCAGGATACATATTTTATTGAATAAAACTTGTTTGTTTAGTTATTATTTAGTTTTATTTAATTGTTTAGTTTTATTTAATTGTTTAGTTTTATTTAATTGTTTAGCATGTTATGATTTCGGTACATCGTTCAGCACCATTCATGAATGCTCCATGCTTGTTGCTCTGAATTCATGTTAGTCAGTGATGAATTGAGTAGTCACAGTAAGGGTCACTGATTCTCATCCTCTTTCAGATATGCACCAGATACAGCACTGGAAACCATACAAACCTGCCACATATAGACTGTGTCATTACAGGCAGGCCATGCTGCATCGGAACCAAAGGAAGGTGAGCGTAACCTCTAGAGCTGCACAGACGTCAGAGTAATGACTCATTTACATGCTGATGGAATTTTCAGGATATAAAGTTTCAGTGGTTATCGAAGGTGATTTTTATTGTGCAGGTGTGAGATAACATCCAGAGAGTACTGTGACTTTATGAAGGGCTATTTCCATGAAGAGGCTACACTTTGCTCCCAGGTGAATTCACATTTCTCCCTCTATTTCAACACAACACCATTGCATCATTGTTGCTTCAGGAGCAGGGAAGTGGTTCCCTTGCTTTTGTTGTTATTCGGGATGGAGTTATGTTGAAATTGACCATGTTTACCAAAGTTACCAGGTTTTTCAGCATTGCTGAAAAATCTAAACACACAAATTATCAAAAAAAATCACTACAGGTATTATGTTGATAGCCTTTTAACTGAACCTCTTAGATTTCTTTATAACACCAAAAAATCAACTACAATTTAAATAGATATGAAATGATCACTCGCACTACTACTATTTATCATTCAGATTATGTTAATATGTTGTCCTGGCATGTGCGTTGCAGGGAATCTGTAGCTGTAAACTGCGTACTTCCACTGTGACTAGAGACACAAATCATACCTGACAAAGGTTTGAAATGGTATGAGTATCATTAGAGCTTTGTATCACAGTGTATCATTTAAAGAAGTAACCTTGCCATACCTGGTTAGCTTTTACTAAACATAACCAGCAGAGGGAGTTGCAGATATGTTGATTTCCTCTCAGTTAGTGAAATGAATCATTGATGGAAGTCCGCCACTAGATGGAGCTCAAAACACATGGGCACAGAGGGCTTTCTGAACTGTGTCTTCCACTAGGTGCACTGCATGGATGATGTGTGTGGCCTGCTGCCTTTTCTCAACCCAGAAGTGCCAGACCAGTTCTATCGGCTGTGGCTCTCTCTCTTCCTGCATGCTGGGTATGCAGAAAGATTCATTCAAGTCTAGCACTGCTAGCCCTCTAAATAATATTTAGATTGTCAGAATTTTAGCTGAAGAGCAGATACAAGCCCACTTTTTGTGGAGGACTGCATTCAAGGCTTTCCCTTCTCCTTTTTCTGCTCAGGATCCTGCATTGCTTGGTGTCTGTGTGCTTCCAGATGACCATCCTGAGGGATTTGGAGAAGCTAGCTGGCTGGCTGCGAATATCTATCATCTACATCCTTAGTGGCATCACTGGCAACTTGGCCAGTGCCATCTTCCTACCTTACAGAGCTGAGGTGCCATTCTCATAAACTCTTAAAAAATGGGTGAATCTGAGCTGATGATTCAATATACTTAAATCAAGAACTTTTTAACGTTAAACTGCAAGAGCATGTTTGTGGGCTTGCAATTGAATTAATCTCTAATTACATATTAAATTATGTATTCGTTTAATAGTGCCAAATGGCAATAATTCAGTTTTTACTGAATAATTCCTTTTATGGGACCCATATTTTTCATTTTACTTGGATTTGCTCCCAAGGTCCTCTAATGACATTTGCATAGTTTTACATACTAAAAAGAACAATAACAATAATTAAGACTTATTCTGATAGCCAGCTCCATAACCATGATGAATTCAAAATGGGAGTGAATGATGTGTTTTGAAGCTTTAATAATGTTCACATAGTACAGCAAACTCTTTTATTAGCGTAAAGCAAGGAAAATGTGAAAAAAATATGAAATAATCAGACATGTGACAAAAAGAGCCCACACAAAATCTACATTTTGGAAAAGCAGTAGCAGAACGGAGAGCTCCACCACCTCATCCAGAAGCTGAAACTATGTGTGCTAGAATTTGTCAAAAAATTCTAGTTGCCGGGCCACAGCCAACCAGTCATCTTAGTTTCCACCACTTAACAAAGGACCAAAAAAAATTTTTATTGCAAAAAATCATGCTCATTGTGTAGAATCTTCAGTTTAAGGTTAACCGTACGTTTTTCACTTGTTTTTATCAGGTGGGCCCGGCAGGATCTCAGTTTGGTATCCTGGCATGTCTTTTCGTGGAGCTGTTTCAGAGTTGGCAGATTCTGGCTCGTCCATGGCGGGCCTTGCTCAAGCTGCTGTGTGTGGTGCTCTTTCTCTTCACATTTGGCCTGCTGCCGTGGATTGACAACTTCGCCCACATCTGTGGCTTCGTCTCAGGCTTCTTCCTCTCCTTTGCCTTCTTGCCCTACATTAGCTTCGGCCGCATGGACATGTATCGCAAGCGCTGTCAGATCCTGCTCTCGCTCACCCTCTTTCTGGGCATTTTCTCCGGCTTTGTGGTGCTCTTCTATGTGTACCCCCTCAAGTGTGAGTGGTGCGAGTTACTCACCTGTATACCTCTGACTGACAAATTCTGCGAGAAATATGACCTAAATGCTCACCTCTACTGAGGCCTTACAGAAGCCATAGCACACTGACCCATTCTCCAACAAAAATCTGCATTCCACTGTTGACAGCTTTGTACTGTCTTGAAAATAGCCTGGGAACATTCCAACCAAGGCTGACCCACCAGTAGCACCAAGTTTAGTATCTGAATCAGACTAACCTGACAAAATCCTGTCCAAACCTGACCCAAACCCAACCACAACAAACCAGACAGAGAATACGGCCTCAGATTCTTATTAAAGACAACCTGTGATAAGTTACTTTGGTGACAACGACAGCAACAACAACAGCCATCATCAGGACACTGATAAACAAAATGTAAAAAATAAACTAATTATCAGCTATTCAAAATTATGTTTATATTCCAGTTTAATTAATTTATTCATTATTCAATACCTTCAAACAAATTTCTAAAGAATAGTAGTCCAGAGAATATTTTAGTGTAGTTTGAAAGGGTGAGATAGTCTAGACAATCTAGCACAGTGTGAAAGGTAGAGTACATTCTAGAACATCCTAACCATCACACACAAGTAGGATCCAACAATCCATAGTGAAGGGTAATTGGTATTTACTGGAGAATGCTGGGTCGGTGTGCTTTGGGCTGAAGGAGCAGAACCCCAGAGGAGAGGAATGGAATGGCTCTCAGTCTCCTCAAATTAACTGACCTTAGATCAAATGTATGGTTCCACTAGAATCTGTAGCTGTTATGCACTTGCTGAAGAAGATCAAGGTTTCTTATCATCTTTATTGGGCAGGCTCAGAGAAACACCCTTCCCAGGGGGGAGAGGTGACTTAAGTGCCTCCGGTGCCTTGTTGATCGATACCAACTGCTGCCATATTTGTGTTCCATTAACTCTGAGCACTTTTGTTATTAACCTGTAATAATATGTACACTGCTGCTGAAGTGGTGAATGTTCTGGTAGCGTTTTAGCTGCCTGCTCACTTGTAATACAGAATACAATGAGAGTAAAGTTAATGCCTTCTGTGTCTTGCTTATTTTTCCTGTAACTGGTGCTCAGGATATTGATAACCCCTGCCTCAGAAGTCTTCATTCATCTCAGGACATTCTTGCACCACGTAAAATCAGGACCCAATGGTGGGTTCATGGATGGATGGATGGATGGATGGATGGACAGACAAATAGCTATGCAGGTACAGCCTTAAAGGGGAATCCAAGTGATAACAAATCTTAGCCTAGCCACTGATCTGTAGACTGAAAATTACAACCAAGCTCTTGTATAAGTCTATCTCAACCATCATAAAAAACACAGTGATTCTGTCTTTATTTAGCACAAAGCAGATGCTGGAGACAAAGTTATTTACCCTGTCACCCTGAGAAAAGAAGGTGTCTAGAAAGCCAGCTACCTTGCTTTTAGCTTGTTGTCCTCCTCACCTCATTAATCATTTCTGTCATTTGAGAAATCCATTCTCTCCACTTTAATGATGACAGGAAAACAGTTACTACAGTTATACAACTTAATAGAGCTGTTAAATGTTAACCAAAAAAGATACCAGCCTCCTAGCAGTAATGCTACCTGTTGTGCTGCAATCTCCAACTAAGGAAAAAATTCAAAATAACCCACCCCCAACAGCAGAAACTGATCGACAAAAGTTCTTCCCATCTTGAAGATGTGTCACCAGAAGAGGGTTTCCTAGCTTTGAAATAGGAAAATCCTTAGTTTAAAGACAACTGCGGCACAACTGTAGGTGCTTTAGAAACCAGTTGATTGAAAGTTTTTTTGGGCAAAGTGGTTCCAAAGAACTCTTTTTGGCACCTTTTTTTGTAAGAGTGTAGATGAATGAATGCATGGATGGGTCCCCAAAAGCTGATTTGGGTGCTACAGTAGCGAAAACACTGGCCATTCTGTACCCCTAAAAAATAAACACATAATTACACATACAATGCAAAGGCCTCAGTGCAAAACTGCAAAAGTGCAGAAGACAGTAACATCAAACAGTACTAAAGACCTTCTTGTAATTGTTCATCCAGTCTGACCTCCACATGTGATTCTATAATCTAAAATGTGCTGGTAGCAGTTAAGACTGATCACACAGCTGCCTGAGGTGGAAGTGTGACATGTGTGAAGTAGGTGCAGCTGCAGCTTTCTGGTGTGAGCGCTGTTCTTTATGCAGTGTGTGTATATTGCGGGAGATTAGTGTTTTGGGTGTGCCATGTTGTCTGCTGCAGGCTGAAGGATGACGAGTATCCATGCATGAGTGCATTAATGGAGCTTCATCTTCATGGCTCAATGTCTCTCTCCTATCTCCTCTGAAAAAAAACAAAAAAGCTCCTCTCTATTGTGGGCTATGTTAATTATAACCCCCCTAGTCCCTAATGTAGCAAACACAACAGAACAGAGCCTGTGTTAGTTTAGCTGAGATGGTAATTAAGAGCAGGCAAATGAATGTGTGTGTTGGGCTCCAGGCTGCTGAAGTCGCTTGAGTGCTCTTCTGCTGATCACACACTAGTCACAACAATGCCTCTGTGATGCTGCAGGTTGGGGACCGAATGCCATATTATATATGGCTACATACAGCAACTGCGATATGCCATGCAATATATCACAAATAAAGGAGTGCACCAATCAGTAATTGGCTACTTCTTTACAACTTTTTCTTTTGAAAGAACAGACAATGAAGACAGTAACTTTCTTTATTTGCCCTTTACCTGAAGCTCACACTGTGCAGGCTAAATGAATACAGTGGTGCCATAGAAGGATCACTTTTGGTTCCCTAAAGAACATTTCACTGAATGGTTCTTTGGGGAGCTAAATGTTCTTCTGTTTCATCCCCCCAAAGAATTCTTTTTGGCAGCCTTACTTTTAAGAGTGATGCTATATACAGTACTGTGCGAAATTCAGAGACTACCCTTCATTTATTTAATTTCTGGACAAAACCATCATTAAGTACAAGTATAATTTTTTAAACACTTACTTTTGTAAGTTATATGTAGTTGTTGAGGCTTCTATGTTATTTTCTGTTACGTATTTTTTGTTTTTTTTCAACACTACTAAAGACCCTCTTGTCTCATCATAAATGTACATGTACTTGTCTGGCTCACATATTTATTCAATAAATCACTGCACAGATCAGCTAAAATCAGGTGTGGACTTGACTTGGACTTGAGTCACCAATTTGATAACATAAGACAAAATCGAGAAAGACTTGCGACTCGACTTTGACTTGAACACCAAGGAGTCTGACTTTGACTCAGACTTGAGCCTCATAACATGGAAAGACTTGAGGCCCAAGTTGGAAGAAACATGGAGAGGCATCTGGCAATCTGGTAATCTAGTCAGTTACTGTTTGTGTGAATGGATTTTGATTTGAAGCGTTCAGAGTTCAAGGGCGCCTCCATAAGCTGGAAACACGCGAAGCACCAGTAAGCCCTCATTCAGCACTTAAATTCTTCGCCTTTTGGAGAAATTTACCAGGTGAACTGACCTCATGGTAGCAAAACAAAGGGATCAGCGCTCTTTCTGTTTGACTGAATTTAACAGCTTCTACAGTTAAAACAAGCACAACTTTCACCAGCAGACTGAATTTGACTTGTTATTTGCAAGCTTCATATTAAAATTTGCTGTTCCACCTTAAATGGTGCAGCAGTATTCCGGTGCCTGAATGCTGCACCATTTAAGGTGGAACGGCAGCTTTGAAGAAGCCAATTTCAGCTTTGTCCTTCACAATCATTTGCTGTCTTTTCTGTAAACTTTGTACAGCTGGTTGTTTAGGTTTCTGTTGTCATATAAACTAGGAGTTGTTTTTAGTTTGCTGAGACAGTTTTTCATATTTGTCCATGTACCATGTACCATTTTATTTAGAAGGGTAAAAAAAACTTATACAGTCACACACTACAAACATGCTGTCATTAAAAGTTACCATATATTACAGTTACCAGCATTTTTGGTATTCAGTATTGAAATGGCCTTAAATTTGCTGAAGAATGCATACTGACTTGTTTAGGACTCGAAGATTAGGACTTGAGACTTGACTTGAGACTCACCTGTACTGACTTGAAACTCGACTTAAGATATCCCTGTTCTCACTCGGGAATTAAATCGAAACTTGACTGACACTTGACTTGGGACTCGATTGTCAAGACTTGAGACTTAATTGTTACTTGCAACTTAGTGACTTGTTCCCACCTCTGGCTAATATACAATAAATGCAATCCGGTTTTGATCCTGTCTGATCCTACTCTTGCTTCCCTAATACAAACATATTGATGCACTGGGTCTTGTTAGGACGTGGTTGTAAATTGATCTTGGCCTGGCATTTTTTGACCAAAAATATTACTGTTCGTTGGCTCATATGAATGCTGTGATTCACACAAACAGCACACAGACATCTGTAATTAGTCAGCATTGCTCAGAGTCTGTGTATTGCAGTATTAATACTGCAGAGGCCAATATTGTGATGAACAAGTGACATACTGTGTGTATTAGTGTAGTCTCAGATCTCTCCATTATTGTTTATCCCATCCTCTGTTTTTCCTTCCCCCTCTTCCTCCTTTCACTGTTCCTATCCTGAACCATCATCTCCTTCTCCCTCTCCTGCTTAAGAACAATGGAACAGCTGAGGGAGGCAGCCAGTGCAATCATAGTAGCTTTTTTTCATTGCGCCTCTATACATCAAACCCACCCTGGCACTACAGAGGAAATTAGCCTAGTCTCTTCCCCAACCCCCATCCTCTCCACACACTGCCCTATAGAGATGGTAATTTTAGGGTAAGAGGGCTATATCGCAAATCATTGATCAGCATCAAATCAGCTCCTCTAATCCCACTACTTCAGGCCTGCTACAACAGCCAGTCGCTGATTAGCCAAGGTTTACATCATTCAAGACACAGTATCTGTATTTTTCCTTTTCTTTGTTTTTTCTTTTTTTTGCTGTCTCACATTTTTTCCACTCCCACCACTCCAATTTTTCAGACATTTCTGCTTTAAATCACTTTAAATACAGAGCTGTTATTCTGTCATTTTACATATACATATTGCAAATATTGCAGTAATGTATTATTTTTAAGGGGTCCAAGCACTGAAGCAATTGGAACTATTTTCATTTGTTTGTTTGTTTATTTGTTTGTTTGTTTGTTTGTTTGATAGTTCACCTTATTCTTTCCCCTCCCATAATTTGGACATTTCTCCTTTTAACTGGCTTTGACATATTGCTATACTGTTATATCACTGGTGCTGGAACAAAATTTCATATCTCCAAAACAGTAACGTTCCAGGAGAGAGAATAGACATTCTTCACTTTCATTTTAAGTCAATGGAACAGTACTTTTTCTAAGTATTTTTGGAGAGTTTTGATTTTAATGCATTATAAAGAGCAGCTGGCATTTTCAAGTTATGTGGAAAAAAAAGAAAGAAAAATGACCAAAAGGGACATGCAAAGTTTAGTTCCAACAGCAACCAAACACCTACATGCTGCAGTAATGGTTTTCTCTCAATGATTCTTTTGGTATACAATTATTCTTTGTAGGGCAATAGGCTACAACCAAACATTTTAAACAATATTGTTTTAGTTAAAATATAATGGCTGTTGTAATGGATTGGATGATCATGAACAGGTTAGGAGTTTAACAGTTGACCTCTTTGGTCACAGGGGGGACATTTTTGTCTTCCAAGCATGAAGATTAACCAGAGCTCTCCTGTGAGAGGCACTCAATTAAAACATCCATACTTTGCAGACCTGCTGCAATGAATTGAAAACTTTTGCCTTAGAATTGTTCTCAGATGCCCTCAAGAGCTAATACAACAAGCTAAGTCAGAGCTTTGAGATATGAGCCATTTCAAAAGCTTTTGAAAATTTAACAGAGGATCAACATGATAAACATTTTATTATCTCTCGAAGCAGGTGTTCTTATAAATTCCAGCATAAATACAGAAAAACATATATACCATAAACAATATAATGTACAAATGGCATAAAAGATGTGCAATGAGTGTTGCGTACTATTACATAATAAATGTTAAAGTTGTGTTATAAAGTTAGAAAGTACATATAAGTGCTGTCATATCTCTGAATGGTAACTATATAGAAGAAAAGGAGTTCTGAGATTTAATGTAATTTATACGATAAGATGTTATTCCAGGTAATTTTTATTAATTCTATTCCATTCATCAAGAAATCGTCATGTGTTGTAGGAAAAAAGGCAAAAAAAGGAAAACTGAGTTGAGATTTTGAAATGACAGAGACAAAATAAAATTTATAACATATAAAATAACATACAAATTATTTTTTAAAAATGGGCTATGAGTCTTGTGTAGAGTTACAGCATAAATTTTGTATTTGTATATACAATTATATGCAAAAGTTTGAACATCTACAGTCAAAGTACATGTTTTGTTTTCAAAGCAAAAATAACACGTCTTCTACAGAGTATTAACTTAAATATGTCATTTTCCTTTTAGTGCACAGCTTCTAATTATTTGCTGAGTTTAACATATTGTATAAATAACTAATTAAATAAAATGTGCCATTACTTTTGCACAGACCATATTTTATGCTAAATTTGTTTTTCTATGTGTTAAAACCAATATATAAACAGTAATTGTGCATTAAAATGTGCAGAGGTGTGTTCTCTGTAGAGGATATGCACAAATTTTTGCTTAGAAAATCAATAAATCAATTGACCAGGAGCGCCAAATTTTTGCATTCGATTGTATGCCTGTAGAGTATACACAGTTAAACATCACGTCCACTAGTTAAACGGCCATCTGGACTTCAATCTAGGCACCAGTCATCCACGTCTGGTCTCCAGAAAATTAATAAAGAAGATAAACTGCATGTTTAGCATCCCATCCATGGCATGGAGGCTGATGCTGAGGGGCTGAAGGGGGAGGCTACTGAAAGCTGACCCTGAAACTGGACCCAGGCAGCTGCGCAGCAGGTGGTCAGTGGCAGGCCGTCTCTCCTCATTGTCCCTCAGACGGGGGCGGCAGGCTCCCCCAGAGCCGCGCCATGTCCGGGACTTCCAGGTAAATGAGCGGGGGTATACGTATGTATGTGTGTGTGTGTGTGTGTGTCACAGCGCACCTGCTCCAGCCACAGCAGTCATGCTCGAGTGGAGAAAGAGCTGCCCCAGTCCCAACATGCGACTTATCAGCCACCTGTGCACTCCCTTCCTGTCATACTGAAGGGGAGAGTGCATCAGATAGACGACTTTTCAATAGGTATTAGTCAAAGCGCAATGAATGTGGTGCACTGACCCCAGTATAAGTGCATTACGCAGGCTATTAGAGGTATTAATCTCTATCACTTCACATAGGTTAACTAGGACAAATAATCTTTTTTGTTTGATGAAGGTGTCACGCATGATAAAGTGTAAAAATGGCCTTGTTTGTCATTTTAATTCATGCCATGGGTCAGTGCAGGTACACATTTAAAAAACATTTCTCAATTAATGACACAACACAATTGTTGTGTTAAAAGTAACATAAAATGTGTCATCCTTCAGTTGGATACATAGATAGCTGACATAGCCAGGAAGCAGGCAGGTTATTTCTAGAAACAAATTTTCACTTTATGGTAGGCACCAACACTAACACAACCCACAGCCCAAAACAGTAAAGCACAAGCAACACATCAGCACCTCATTAAGCTAACAACAACATCTTATTTACAAGGAAAGCCACGCCTCCTGCACTCCCATGACAGTGCAAGCCAGTGACGGCACACCACAATATCTTCACCCAAAAGAAAAAAAACACTGTACATGTAATTTTAAAGCAATACTTCTTTTTTTCCAAGATAATCTCTGTTTGCTGTATCTGTAGCCTATAGTAGATCTCCAGAGACAATAATTTCCCGATACTTAGAAAAGAACAAAAAATCTGCAGCACCTGGTTTTCTGTTTACGAAATTATTGTTTGTGGTACTGATCACACGCTACAGATGTATCAGATTAGATGAGATGCAGAGATTAGGTTGAAAAGTGCTGTAGTATTTATTTAACTCTGACATGAACATATTTTGAAGGCTGTTGTTGGTAATGATTATATTACTTCATGCAGGTCAGCTGGCACTGATATAATAACAGATAAATGGTCTTGTTTATTATTTTAAGTTATGAGTCAGTGTAGTTACACTTAAAAAATCATGTGTCAATTAATGACACATTGTTTGTGTTATCACGTGTTACCATATCATTTTAACTCATTTGTTAAGTGTTAGGCCACTAGGCACAGCTTATTTCTGACACACACTGTATAATTGGGCCACATGTTTGTGACACAGTGGTTGTGTTAAAAGTAACATAAATTGTACCCCAATCATCTGTACAGTTTACAGTTGACGATGTTTGCACTAGTTCCTCTGTACATGTATGGGCATCATATAAATGGATGAGTGTCAAAGCAGCATATGACTGCATGCTACTTTGATGACCATCCATTTATACAATGCCTATTCATGTATATTGTTGTTTTGTTGTCCTGTCTAGTGAGCATGGTGTATTTATTGTCTATTCTGCACTCGTTCCACACTGTCACATGTGTACTTCACGTAGTCCTGTGTAATGTGCTACAATTTGTGTTGCACCATGTGGCCTGAAAAGGTACTAAAGCACTACAAAGGCCACGTTTATCATTGGAACCAATGCCCTGGGTTGGTGCAGATATGTTTTCTCCTCTTTCAACATCAACAGGTCTCTTGAATGTCTTGATAAGTAGGAAACTTCACAAACCAGTTCCAACCCTGCAATTTTAACCTATTGTTTTTAAAAGCCCTGTCATTTCTCTGCTCAGGGTTTTTGGAGGGTTTAACGGCCACTTTCTGCCCCACGGCTCAGTCACTGCACTCCTCAGCTGTCAGCTCCAGGCCTCAGGCTGCTTTAGCCCTGTCTGCCCCAGCAGTGCTGCTCCTCAGCCCCCGGAGCCCCCTCAGCCCTGGCCGTCCATCCGCTAATTACAGAACCACACACGTTTGCCTGTGAGACATGAGCCTAATGAGGTCCTTCAAAGCCCACACAATGCCCAATTTTAGAGACCAGAGTGACCTCAACACACCAGAGGACGTTAGCATCTCTCAAACATACTACAGTGCTGTATTTAGTTATCAGTATCTAATTATTCACCTGACAGCCTCATCCAAATAGTTTCAAGTAAGCATTGCATGTTAGCAAATTAGCATTTCGTTGGGAAGATTGTAAAGGATAAATAAATAATCATTTTCCCCTTATCCCAAACATTGTTGAGCACCCAAGACATTTTGTCTCCAAAGTTTGCTTTAGTTTTACACTGGAGCTACATGGCTAATGTAGCTAACAAATAATGAAAGCTTAAAGGCACTAAGCATCAAGCAAACTATGCCTAAATCATCACACAATTTCCTCAAACCACATCTGGGTTTAGTAATCCCAAATCGACTTGCTCATGTGGTTTCTGACCAGTTCATTGTTCTAAGAACACTAACATCTCCTTTGTTTTATTGGCAGATTTTCTTCTTTTTTGTCCTTTTTCTTTTCTCAGTAAGAGCTTCTTGACAGCTACACATCCTGACCCATAGTGTTGAGTTGCCTTCTCACAGTGGAAGGAGGACAGATCTGAAGCAAGAGTGAAGCTTGATTTTCTCCTCATTCTCAAAGAGGAAAGTTTACTGTTTATCTGATGGTGACAGTTTTGGTTGCCTTTTGTGTTTTGCACGGTTGTATCTTTCCCATTTTCTCTATATCTTTTAGTAACTCCTATAGAACTCCAGTTTTGAAGCTCTTGTTTCTTTCATATTTTTTCCTTTGATTTTCAACTATACAAATAGATGATCTTTTATCTGTTCTCCTTACTAAATTTACCTCCAAAAAATTTATAAATTGATCATTTTTACTTTGACTGGACAAATGATGTGTGGTCTCTGATTCTGCACAGTACTGCAGCTAAATAAACAGTAGTAGCAGCAATCTTGAAGCCTGGATTTTGCCTGAAGTTTTGTCTTATTTTATAGATAGCAGTAGTATGTGTCATACACTGACAGAAAATGTTCCAGCGCATAACTAAAAAAGCAAACTTCAGACACAAATATGTCTTAGCAGATGAACTACATTTGAGGTAAGGGGAGAATTGTGCGAATGTAATTTTTAAACTGCTGATTTGCTGAAGCAAGCGTCAGACATACCACACTTTAGCTTTTGCTACAGCATAGCATTGTAAACGAAGATGTGAAAAATGATCCACTTCTGGTACATGTCTATTTTAACAACAGGAAAAGCCAGGTACCTATTAAACAGTAGACCTCCCTCATGCACAGCGTGCAGCGTATTGTGTTGAGGAATGGACCATTGTTTCCCCACACGACTAGCATGTCTAATCAGTAAACAGGGCAAGTGTAGGCTTGCCCTGACCTGTGGTGCGGCCTTCATCTCAGGTTAGCGTGTGCTGCCTCAGTGTCATTAAAAATCAGAATGGTACATGAAGCTAGCAGAGTTATCACAATTGTTATGTTCCAGGGGTCAAGCTGGATAATAGCTATAAGACTTCATGTTCTTGAGTATTGCTTACATAAGCACACCAGTAAATTGGGCTGCACTGTACAGTACTTATGGTGGTGGCAGGAATCAGGCTCCCCTCCCCGCCAACACCACCACACACATTATACCACCGAATACAATCAGTAACTGTTTTACAGCACTTTGTAAAATGTACAGAGGTAAATTTTATTTCTATGCCATTGATTGGAATACAAGTAGATCTAGTAGGCCTTATAAGTTACTTTAAACATCTCTATTTTCATGCAGAATGGGTAAGATAATGCTACAAGACAATATATGTAGGACAGATACAGATTTTCTATACTGACAGGCTTGTGATTTTTTTTTCTAATGGGCTAATATCTGGACATGCAGAGTTCTAAGTAAAGATGATGAGAGTAAATAAAGCCCTTTTACTACATGGGACATAATGACCATCAAAAAATATACTATCTAACATACTTGTGACAGACCACTTCATCATGATCCACCTGATTTGCATATAAATTAAGAATATTCATTAGATAACATGCTGAAAAGCTTCATCAAAGGTAATCAACAATGATACTAAAAGGGGATTAGTAGGGCACGACTACTGCAGAGAATTACCATATAGACGCTGAGCCAATTGCAATTTATTCAACCATTTAATATCTTTATTGAGTGTGGTTTATTTGTCATGTAAGTGCTAGTAAATTTCTCATTTGAAATTGTCCCATAAAGCCTTGCTTCTGGAATTGGATCAGTCTTGATAGGTTATCCAGTAAGATATTTCATTAGATTTCATTAAATCAACTTTTGTGTCATCAACAGTATAATGGATTCAATCATAGTGGTTATCTGTCCTCAGACAGTTCCACCAAGGCCCACTACAAAATGGGTTCTCAGCAGTTATTTGATTTTTACACATTAAAGTTGGATTTCACAATTTTGCATAATTCTGTGTGACATATAAACAGTCATTCAGAGTTTGGTGTGAAATGGATCACTATAGAGTAACCTACAGACTTCTTTATAGTGGCGGTGATAGGAACCACGGATCACCGTGTCTACAACACAAACATAGCCATTTTATTTAGTACCCAAAACCACCAGTAAACCTAAATGTGTCTTTTGAGTTTTTATATGTAATGTTGATGATGGTAAAATAGTGGTCAATCTGAAAAAAAATTGGTGGAGTTCCCCTTTAAGATACATATTTTGAATGCATTGTCATCTGCCCACAACCTTGAGAGAATCAGTTAAACAGACCTTTTACAAATGAAAAGTATACTAAAGTAGACTCAGTAGAAGGTGAGAAGCTATGATGACGTCTTTTTGTACATCAGCTTAGTAATTGTAGAAATGCTGAGCCAGTGCCAAATATATTGCAAATGTAACTCTTCTGTAGATCCTTTATGAATTTTCTGTGTTAGGTAAAGAATTAGTTAACTGGGTTTTTATTGTGCCCAGCCTCAAGGTCAGAAGAAGAACTTTATTGTCATCCCATGAATGTATAAGAATAAAGTAGAACAAAGAGATGTTCCTCCAGCGCTATAGTGCAACATTCAAGAACTTTACAGGATCTCACAGTTCATGTGACCAAGACATTGACTACAGATGTGCAATTAAAGAAAATGCTGCAGTACAACACAAAATTATAATACAAAAAGTAAATGATAATGTAAAACTAGGCTTAAAGATCAACAATAAATGCAATGCAATAATTATGCAGGACAAGACAGTATGAGACAGATGTACATGTTTGTACTGAGGTAGATGTACAGATGTATAATGTATGAATGTATGTATGAATTTCAGTAAAATTATCTGTTTAAACTGTAACATTAGCAAAGCATAGTGATAGATTGGCCATTACAGAAGTATAATAACATATTGTATGAGTAATGTTGTCAACAATACGATATTGACAGTAATGCGTTAATAATGTTAAATCAGATGGATCTGTACATAGAGATAATCAGGCAGAAGTGGTCTTCTTGGCGCAGCACTTTGTAGACAGTGATAGGATTTTTATGAGAACCATAAGCTGTAAGTCATGCGCCATTGTCTTCATTGACCATCAAGTGTAATCTAGTTTCAGGTCGCAGGCTTGACGTTGGCATGATCTCATCAGAGCAAGTTCAGACATGCCTGCTGCGCCCTCCCAGGGCTTGGGCCAACAGAGTGTTTCTCTTTTAGCAGCTCTCACCCAATCATGGCCGAGCACTTTCAATGGCCTGCCAGTAAAATTACAGCTTTGCTGATTTCTATTAAGAGTGCCTCTCTAAACAGGGCAATCATGGGTTTGTCTGCAGAGACTGCCCCATCAGCATGAAACTGAGTTTGAATTCTGTCTGTGTTTGACCTCCAGAGGTTTCCTCATTCCACCTAGTTTTACAGTTGGGTTGTAATGGAGTACAAATAACAGCAGTGTGTATTCAGAATACGACAACAAATAATCTGTACTCAATCCACAATACTTTTGAAAAAGCAGCATTCAGAATACAATTGCTTTAAATTTTTTTTAGAATGAGATGTTGTTTATGAAACACACTGTTGCTGTCGTAATGAACCTGCATCTCTGAAATGGTAACTTTACAGGAGAAGGAGGAGCTTTCTTGACTTTGACTATAATACGATTATACAAAATAACACTGTGGAACAGTATGAATAAGTTAATATTGATTAATGATGGTACAGCACAGCTGTTCCACATGGTCTTTTCAGGATGTATACCATATGTATTCTAAATGTAGCGTGAACTGCTCTATTCATTTAATGAAATGTGTTTCTGAATACATTCAGGACAGTGTATTCAGTATAAAAAAAATAAAGTTCCTGTGCTAAAATCTGTTTGGCTGAGCCATGTTTAAAGCCTAAAAATACTTAATATACACACTGCACACATCAGATAAATTCTTTATTGGTGCATCAAGTTATAAAAACCAAATAATTGTTACGTAGATATGTAAAGAATCATATTGGTTGGCAACCATAGCATACTGTCAAAGAACTACATTGGTTGGCAGATGCATTGTTCACTATTAATATTATTAAATATCAATCCAATCATTTTTCAATTTGTATGTTGTCCATGGTAAAATCTTTTTAACACAAAGCCTCACGCAGCTTATTGATGGATTGAGCCTTCCATATTTTTTTCCAAATATTCCACCTGACATTAACCTTGCCGTAATTACAATGACAACTGACATTATGTAGCTGGGTAATCATTGTTCAGAAAGATTTGTTTTACTGATGATATATGTCATTTTTCACATTGCTGCTTAGACAAGGGTTCTTGTGCCTCATTTCAAAGGTAATGCATCAATAAAAAACAAGTGTCCAGTGCCTTGCTTTGAAAGCCCAAAACAAGTCATATAAAGTCACATAAAAGTAACAGGCATGCCATCCGCTACACCGCTGTATGGTAAATCAGGCATGCATTGTCTGTGCTTTAAGACGAGGCCCTTTCCAGCCTGCCCAGACTCTTAACAACAGCCTTACAATGCAACAGGAGCTGGGCCAGTGAAAGAGGCTGCCGGTGGACCTCGCTCAGCCTTGGGAGGTAGCTCAGCAGGCAGTCTTTGTCATGCTAAGAGATGCTAAAGGAGGTCCAAGGAGCCAGGATACACATAAAAGGAATTAGGGGTAGGGAAAAAGGCTGGGCGGCCCAACATTACATGACAAGAGACAAATAGCTACAAAGTCTTGTGCCATTGCATTGTAGTGTTTTCTCTAACAGGAATGGAAGGAGGAATCTTTGTGACGTCAGTTTTTTGCTATAAAAGATTTGTCTACTAAAACAAAACTAGACAGGGCTGGATGGAATACTGTGTAAAGGTATAGATGACTGAAAAATGAATATACTGTCCTAAAAGTTTTCAATAATATATTACATAAAACAGTACCTTATTCAGAATATATTTATTACATACAACAAGCGATGACTCTATTAAATAAAAAGGCACTAAAAATTACAGACGTACTTTTTTAGCACAAAGAAATAATGAGGCCCTCTCTGAAGGTCTAGAAATCCCTGAGCTACCACTTCCTGGGAAGAACAGAGAGTTGTCCCCCACAATATATCATTGTGAACATAACTATATGATTTTAATAATATAACAGTATGCATTGAAAAGACTTGTGCTAATTATAGATGCTAAAACAATTCATTTTTAGGATTTAAACGACTGCATCCACCCTTGCATATACCTCACAGTGGTTTAGTCCACTGTCTATCCCTGAACCCTGCATACATTATTATCCCCCTTTTACCCTGTTCTTCAGTGGTCAGGACCCCCATGGACCCTCACAGCGCAGGTACTATTTGGGTGGTGGATCATTCTCAGCACTGCAGTAACACTGATGTGGTGGTGGTGTGTTAGTGTGTGTTGCGCTGGTCTGAGTGGATCAGACACAGCAGTGTTGCTGGAGTTTTTAAACACTGTGTCCACTCACTGTCCACTCTATTAGACACTCCTACCTTGTCAGTCCACCTTGTAGATGTAAAGTCAGCTCATCTGCTCATCCTCTAGTCCTTCTTCAGTGGTCACAGGACGCTGCCCACAGGACGCTGTTGGCGGGATATTTTTGGTTGGTGGATTATTCTCAGTCCTGCAGTGACACTGAGGTGTTTAAAAACTCCAGCAACACTGCTATGTCTGATCCACTCAGACCAGCGCAACACACACTAACACACCACCACCACATCAGTGTTACTGCAGTGCTGAGAATGATCCACCACCCAAATAGTACCTGCTCTGTGAGGGTCCATGGGGGTCCTGACCACTGAAGAACAGGTTAAAAGGGGGCTAACAAAGTATGCAGAGAAACAGATGGACTACAGTCTGTAATTGTAGAGCTACAAAGTGCACCTATATAGTAAGTAGAGCTGATAAAATGGACAATGAGCATAGAAACAAGGTGGTCATAATGTTATGCCTGAACGGTGTACATACATATGCTGATTTCAAGTCCTCCTGGGAAGTTCCTACTTACGATTTCGGAGCTCGTAAATACGACTTGATTTGTGGTCATGTGGTTATGCTTGTAAATAAGACAGATACAGGAAATAATGTTTTTGGTTTACTTTTGTTTTTCTGTCAATAAAGGTAGTCTGTGTATTTTGCGTTACTGAAACAAAGTGAAGAGCAGATGCTTATGAGAAGAGTAATGTTTTTATGCAGTTACATCACATATTTCCATGTGTGGATGGTTTTAGCCTGCAGTGTTAAGGTTGTGGCTCATGAATAAATGAAAAACAGCCAGTTTTATCAGCCACTATCATAACTCAGAAACAAAAAAATGAATACAACATGGTGGTGGTGTTCATGTGCAATTATCTCGTAAATCTGATATTTTCAATAGAACCTGAAGGCAGCAATGGATATCACGTTGGGTTCAACCAGGCACGTCAACAGCGCCACTATTTTGAGGTGGGAAACAATGCTACCCGACTTCATTCAGTACCATTACAGAGCGGCTGTTTAAGAAAGGTACTGTCCAAAATGATGGCATTTCAAGAATATTGCACTTAGAAAGTAGGATAGAATTATATAATGGAGTGAACACAGCAACAGACATGTTTGGATGATGTTTATGTGTAGATACGATTATGTAGTTGGTGAAGAACAGAGAACTTGGTGTAATTGTTTTTCCTCTGGTTTTATATTAAGCTTATTTAATTTTATAACCTACAAGGGGAACTTAACTTGATGTGAAGTAATTGTATCCATTTATTTACAATTATTTTTAATGCTGAGTAAGAATTGTAGGTACAGCATTCCTTAATCCATATGGAATATTCATATTAACACCTTACTTACAGTGTTTTTGGGGGGTTTATTGCATTTTTATGTGCATGAAGGTTAGAAGTGATTTACACATTTATGGATTTGCTGATGTATGTAATTGTGTTTCAACTGGAGCTCACGCTAAACTCCAAATACTTTTCCTGCCACTCCGGACAGCTAACCAGCACAATAACAGCTATGAAATAGAAATAAAACTTACCAGGAGAAATCTGTGCAACCTAGATTAATTTATGTCTGAAGATTATAATAAAACAAATTTGGTGAAAATTGATTGAGTATTAAAGAAGTTATAGCCAATTTAATCATGAGAACCCATCATATCTCAGAACACGTATTTGTTTACAAGCGGATTTTCGCTTGTAACATACAACTCTGCATCTATGTATTTGTATCAATTTCTGTCTATCGTTGCCTTTTTTTGGCTGAACCGTTTGAAGCATCTCATAGCCATTGTATTGCATTACTATATCTATACTACTAGATTAAACTGCTATATCCACAAGAAGAAAAAATAAAGCATCCCAACCAACGTATCATAGAACTGCCTGGCTTGTTTGCGGCTGTGGTCTCCCTTTTGGTCAGAAGAAAAAGCGCAGCCTGACCAGGCTTGTCACAAATCCCAATGGGGCGGCCTTCTCAAACAACAGACAGAGTTAAAATTCCCCCCACATCTATTCCACTGTCTACCTCAGTCCAAACACACAAAGACAATGACATGAGTGCAAGAGACGAGGCATTCACTGCAGACACACAGGAGTCCACTCATCCATCAACTTCAGTAAACGCAATGAGTAATTACTTTTCAGATACAGGTCGGAACTCCATAAAGGCTTACCACCAGATCACTTCAGGAGGTTTTCTTTTTATCAAAGCTCCTTTGATAAAACATTTGTATATTTGCCAACCATCACAGATCATGTTAACCTGTAGCCAAAGTAGGCCTTATGTATGCGATGCATTTGGCATATGAACTATACATTGTATCATTTGTTATTTTGCAAGGGCCTAGTGCTTTTGAGGCTGTGCATAATTGGCACTAAGAAGAGAGAGTAGTTGTAATCTGGCACAGAGTCAGCCTGGCTCATTACGAAAAACAGAACTTTCTCCTCAGTCAGGCCCAAACTGGCAAGTGTGTGAATTCAAATAGGAGTTACAAAAGTCTTGGAATGATCAGAGAGTGAAACGGGAGGGCTTTTTTCCAGGTTTTTTTTTTTTATACCAGCTGCTTCAGTGGAACAAGAGGGACAAACCCTCATGACAGAGCAACAAAAGAGCGCCTCAGCCAATGGCTGTTCTGCAGATTTTGCTTTTTTCCAGTCAGACATTCAAATACTTCCAAATGTCACAAACGTTTTAATGCACCTTTTCAGCACCAAAGTGGGGAACAACTGCTGTGGTGCTGTTCTAAAGACAGCTATTTGGACAGCCTCTAATCAAAAACTCTTAAAGGGATTGTAATGCTGTCTACTTTTGTCAATTTTCACTGGACATATTTTGGAAAGGGATTTGTGGCTTTTGTGTAGGAGTGCACAATATATCTGCAATATATTGTTCACATAGAGATACCATTACAAAATATCCTGTTTGGACATTTTTACATCAGTCGTCTTAAGATTTTATCTCTTTTGTTTCCAACCCAAACATAACAATGAAATGAGAATATTGCTATAGTACTTAAATTTTAATTGAAGACGTATGATGATTCTATTTAAAAAGTGGCATATATTTTTTAGAACTGAGAAATTCTCTGAAGGCATAGTAGGTCCTAAGTAGTTCCTCCCTAAGTTTTGGCTAAGTATACAGCCAACAGTTTAGGCATAAACACTTTAACAATGGTTCAACCAAAAATCAGATTTACACATTTTTTTACACCTTATGCAGTAGCCAAGACATGTTTGGAATGTGAAGTTTGTTTCTGTAGTTTTTCATTGAAGGCTGTTGTAGCTAATAAGTAATGTAACCACCAGCAGACTGCATGCCTAGGTCATGACACACTTGCCTAAAACCATGTTGATTGATTAAATAATTTCGAATAGACTTGCTTATATGGTTTCTGACACTGAATGACACTTATCTAAAAAAGAGTAACGTTAAACAATCAAAACGTGTAAGTAATATCAAACTTGTCGCTCCATTTAAAGTTAACCTGAAATCAGAATTAATCTTTTTACATACTTTTTATTCAGTTAGTTCATGTCCCCCTAAGCACAATTCATCATATACCATTAAAGGACAAAATTCTTGTTTTCCTATAATCTTTGATCAGAATGCCTTTCCACTCCTCTAAAACATCTTTTGATATTGCATTACATCAAAGTGCAAAAAATACTAATATTACATAATAATAAAAAAATATAAACCAATAATAGCACGTTTCACTGAAAATGATCCAGTCAGGATTTTCCTGTGGTATTCAGGAAAATGCAGCTAAGCTACCTTTTTCATTGCTCGTTGGTCTTCAGGAGCTGGAATAAAGTCTCCAGTGTATAAGATATGTTTATCTTTGCAATCTAATTTTTTATGAAAGACACTGTTCATTTGGTGGGGCCATCTTCATTTCAGAGAAGTTCAGAACAGTACAGGTTCAGTCAGATGTTAGAAATGAAAAACAGGAGCAGCAGCTCTGTGCTAGCGCTCACTGTGAGGAGTAGGCTGTTGCAAACAAACTAAATATTTGTTAATATATCTGTTACAAGCTTCTAATAAAACATGGAACATACCTTTTTACAAGGTTCAAATGTCCATGTTTAACCACTTCAAATTCCAGGCTTATATACTAATGTTTATTATTCAGTAACTACAGGGACTTTCAGTGTAAACCGGCTGAGCTGTTCTTAGGTTATAGAAGTGTGTAATAAAATGTTGGGCCTGCTGGTGGGCACTGGCCATTTAAGAGGCTAATCGAGAACAGCAAAAAATATTCACTGTTAGCACTAACATACTACCAGAATCCCACATGGGCACACATTCTCATAAAAGTGTTTTTTCTCATTTTGTGGCTGAGAGACACTTTATTAATGTTAATGTACATTAATGTTATTGTAACTAATTCAGGACAATTTCTATTGTTCACAAGGGCAGCTGCCATTTTCAAGTGTTGTAAACAAAAAAATAAATAAATAAACGGACATGAGTTTTAATACCACAGTGACAACATGGATAAGAGTATAAACTTGAAGTTTTTAAACGTAAAATATAAAATTACTGATTATTGTTTTTGGTCACAGCAAGATGTTAATTATTGCTCATTGTTATTGGCAAAGAAATTCTGTATGAGAGCATTCACACTTCTGTGACAGACTAGATGCTGTAGCAGTTAAATTATTCTTTATTGGCCTGAGTAGGCGACTTCAGACGACCAAGACAAGCGGCATAATAAGTTTTCCACTCAGCTGTGCAGCGAGGAAGAGTAGGAGGAAGCAACAGGGCCTGTCCTCCCTCCCTGTCAACACCTCCAGTATCATTACAGCCAGTCACCGTATCTCAGCTTCTCTCCCGCCCCCACCCCCATCTCTCTCCTGCGTTCATTAAGCACCTGTCCGAAGAACCTCCGGCTCCGGAGAGACACTGAAGCATCTACGGACAAACAGAAAGTAGGCCACTGAATCCTGTTCTCTCTGAGCCCTGGAGAAATAGCAACTCATACGGTTGTCCCACAACCTTCCATGGTGTTAATTAAGAGGACATTTAGATGAATAAAAACGACAGCAATTAATTTGGATAATCACATTACCCTCTATTAATAGAGGTAGAGGTGCATGGAAAAGATAATTTATTACATTTTATTATGCAAACAATATAACAAGCAAACAACAAATGAATGGTCCATCGTGTTTGCTGGCTGTAAATGTAGACTCGCTAGGTGTGTTTACTTCCCGTAATCTTTAAGTAAATACAGGAAGTCATAGATTAAAGCACATTCTTTCATTATGTATCCTCGAGTACACATGCGGTGTGCGGCATGTTGTCAAACACCGTCTATTTAATTATAAACAGTAAAATGTTTAACACATGGCTACACACAAAGACTTTTCTTCATACAACACCTTCGACTCTGTGTGTGCTGTGTTGTTCTCAGTAGAGAGCTATTACCCACCTCAGGCCTCCTGTGCCCAATTAGCAGGCTTCAAATCGGCAGAGGCGTGCACTGCTGCCCTGTCTTACAACTGTACTGACTGTACCGTGCACTCACATCTATGTATGTGTGTTTATTTTTGTACATTTTCAAGACGAAAATGTTCCAACTTAGTAAGAAAAACAGTGCTAATCTACACTGTTAAGAGTAGCAAAACAGGCCTTGTTGTGTAAAGTGCTTTTAACTAAAGCTACATGTTTCATTTTGTATAATTAAAAGGGTAAAATCATTTCTTTTTGGTTACTGATGTTAAGGTTAGGGTTACACTTTAGCTACTAGTTATCTTTTTGTCTCATTTCATTCTTTTCTCTTCATTGACCTCCTGGGCTACTTAGTGATTGCTCACACCACTCACTTTGTATCTTTATCATTTTATTTTACACCCTAAAGGACCAAAAAGAGCAGAATAGTGACACCTTAAATTCCTATACTTACGTACCAAGAAGTTCCACTGCAGGTCTGTAAGTTAGTCATTACTTAAGCAGTTTTTGGGCCTTTTTTTAAAATAAGGTATTTTTACTTTCACTGAAGTCATGCACTGAAGTAACAGTTCTTTTACATGTTTAAGCTACTCTACCCACCTTTGCTCCAGGTCTTCTGGAAGATCCAAATACATCATTGACTGAAAATAGGACTGGAAGCGCAACCACTGGGTCTCTGTCATTTGAAAAAATTGAGAAAAGAGCTGTGGCAGTTTTATTCTAGGGCACTTTGCTGAAGGACTTCCTGAAACATACATGGTAAAAACATATGTTAAAGTCTGTTACAATCTTCAAATAAAACATATAAAATATTTACACAGTTCAAATGTCTGTATTTAACCTAAAACAGGCTAAATTATTTATGATTAACTGAACGTAAAAATAACATTACAAATCCCACAGGGCATTTTGTAATGTTATGGTAGTGGAAATTAGCATTACTGTATCATAAGGCATTTAAATACAATATGAAATTCAGGTAGTTCATATATATATATATATACACACACTGTTCAGTGCTTCTACCATTTGCCTTTATTACAGTTTCCATTCTGTTTTTTCTGGAGACTTGCCGTTTCAGTTTTTCAGAGAAACCTGCTGAGGATATTTTTCCACACCAGTTCAGTCTTGGAAGTTAGCTGCGTTTTCTGCCTCCCATGATCCAAGTAATCTCAAATACATTCAGTGATGTTAAGGTCTGAAGGTGGTCATTTTATTGTTTTGAGAACACCAGCAGCTTCTTTGTTTGATTTTTTAAAATGTTCTTCTTTTTTTTTGTCTATTTCCTTTTCACACTAAAGGCTTCTTGACAGCTTCACAGTCTTTCAGACCCATAGTGCTAAGTGGTCCTCTCTTAGTGGAAGAATGGACAGAAACACCAGTGATTTTTTTCAGCATAAGTGGAGATTGATTTTCTATTATTTCTCAAACATAAAAGCTTTACGTACCGATGGGGAAAGTTTTTGTGATCTACCAAGTCTTGCATGATTGTTAGGGTTCCTTTTTTAATTATTTTTTAAACTGTAGTTTTGGAAACTCCTCTTCCTTGTGCAAATGCATTATCTTATATCTAACCTCATATGAAATCTCCACAGAAATATCACATTATAGCACATTGATAGTTTGCCTTCAGAGAAAAATCTGCCTTGGAAAGTTGCAGCGCAGTCAGAGACACGCTTTGATTTGTTCTTCACTTGTTCCACACACATACACAGATGTGGAGGGAAGCATTGGGGAAAACCTGCTCCCTGTGCATAAATGTGTGGATTACGGACAGGAAGCATGCCCAGCTAGGGAGATATCAAAGCATGTTCCACACTAGTGCAAACTCCAGAGAGACCAGCTTGTTCTTAGAATCCACAGCACTTATGTCCTCCTGATTCTGTATTTGTAAGGCATTAACCTCGCTCCCCTGGAAAGCGAAAGCACTGCGCATGTGCGCACCACTGATTCCCAACCTGCCAAGAGCAGGTGTGGTCCCTGCGGGCCCAATCAGTTTTAATGAAGCCCTGGTGGTGGTGTTTGCTCCCCCCTCTCTCAGGTATCACCAGGTATACCTCTACCTCCAATCTACAGTCTCTCCATGATTCAGCCCTTCACAAAGCACTGCCAATTTTATAGTCTAATATGCTGGGAGTATCTGCCTATTCTGCCGTACAAAGCAAAGAGGAGTTACAAGGCTGAAAGGTATAAAGACACCTTCAAAGTTCTGCTGTTGTCCCACCAAATATGTTGTAGGTATATAAATGATAATAACTGATATATGTCTTCAGTGTTACTTATATGCTTATAACATATTTGGTTGGACAAAAGCAGAACAGCTGAATTACTTTAAGCATTGTTAGTGCTCTTTGACTTTGCAGGGCAGATCTGACTTGGCTTAAGAAGCAAGCTGTACATTTGAAATGATTGTGCTTAATATCCTCAGTTATCAGCATCACTTAGAATCTACAGTTTCTGGGTTATTAGTTTAATGCCTCAGATTTTATGAGCTGAATGTATTCTTTTGGTGAATGTCAATGGGCCTCCTAATGTGAGCTGAAATTGCATGACTCTTCTCCCAAATCATAGCTTCCCAGAGCCCCCACAGAATTCTCTCTGGGTCCTGGGGCTTTGCCATGCCCACGAAAATGGGAGACCTCCAGAGAGCAGTTCATGTGCCGCTGCTGCTGAAAGGAACAACATCTTTCCATTCAGCAAAGCAAAAAACAAATCCCACTCCCCGGAGAGGAATGGAAATGAGGAATTCACAGACCTGCTCAAAGAACATGTACTGTACGTCTGCAGAGAACTGTCAAAACAAGTTGCCCTGCTGCAGAAACACGAGACAATCAAAGCCACAGATCGGCAACCATCAAGATTCAGCCTTGAGACTCAAAGAATTGGCTAAGGCCTCTTGGAATTTCAAAAATTAAATCCTTGAAATTTTTAGTGCACTGTAAGGAAAAGCTGTGTAATCTGTGTGTTACATTCTGTTAACTTATTATTTGACTTATTGTTTGAGGTTTATTCAACTTTTTTAAGGCAGCCTGCGTACAACATATCTGTTTTACAGTGCACAAAAAGCTCAAGATTAAAATAAAAAAATTTTTTTCAACTGTGAGAATAATATACATTCCTACATAGTAAAATACTTTAGCACGCCGCTACTGGCTCATGTTGCCATGGGAGTGTAGGAGGCATGGCAGAGCGGCCATGTGAGGAGGCTCTTTTATTGTAGATAAGTTGCTGTTGTTAGCTGAATGATGTGCACTTGTGTTTTTGCTATTTTGTGCTGGGTTGTGGGGTAGTGGGTGCCTAACTTCAGGTGAACATGTATGGCTAGAAGTGACCTGCATGCTAAGTGTATGGCCTGTTATCTCGGCTGTGTCAGCAGTGCAGAGTGGTGATTGTCCCCTGCTGCTGCCGTTCAATAAAAGAGCATTCACTTAAAGTGCTATGTTTCCTGTGATTTCTTCTTCACTGACACCACAACATGGTATTGTTTGTATGCATTTTTATGGCATGGTTCAAACTGAAGAAACTGCTAACATTGCTATGGTGGTTGCTAGCAAGCCGTTGCTAAATTAGCTAGCTAAGTCAAGGAGACTGTGATAAACAAGCTAAGGAGAAGCCCCTCAGAAATAGATACCTCTGATCTGTACATTTAATGAAGAGTGCCAGTGACATATGCAGTGGCATTAAAGCTTCTGGATTGCAGTCAGATGGAGTTAGCAACCATAGACAGCACACAGCCTACTGAGTGATAAGAGTGATAGCCTAAATATGAGCAAGGCAAAGACAATCCATGTCACGTAAGATAAACTCACAGAAAATAAAGCACTTTTGTAAGGTGTCATGTTCGTGCTCATCCAAACCTTGGAACACCTCATCCTTCCTGCAGCAGCCATCCAAACAGTACACAGGTCAGTCATCAATAATGGAGGAGCTAGGCTCACATTTCCCCTGTGTAGAGTCATGCTTATGCAATGCTGCTAATTCTCCTGCTGATTTAGCGTGAGCGTCAAAGCTAATGAGGTTTCTCTCGCCCAGACGGTGTGGGCGAAGGCAACCGGAGCACAGGCAGACTGGACTGGGGGATGAGCACCTTGCACTTGCTGATTAAACAGAGAGCCAATGAGGGAAGATGGAGCCTGGCTTCAGGAGAGGTGTTGAATTGCCCTTCACAAAGCACTAAATGCGAGACCACACAAAGCTAAAGCACAGCTAATCAAATAAGAGGGAAAAAAGGAGAAAAAGAGGTGGGGGGACAGGCCAAAGGAGCTACGTTGTGTAGACAAATACACAGCAGGTTGAAGTGCTCTCATATATAAATATGCGCAAAAATGTAGATTTTCATATTATGTGATGACTGAATTTGAAGCTGACAACACTTTAAAATGGCCCATGTTCTACATTTTTATGTATTTTACTTTTTCCATTAGGTCCACTTCTGACTTTGATTGTCTATTATGATGTTTAAAATACATTTGTTCATACGACCATTTTCTTCTAAACTTGCTTTACTCTTTGGATGTATTTTTAACCCCTTAAATACACTGGCAGTACACTGGCAGGCCCAAAGTTTTATTAGACACTTCTATAACCTAAGAATAGCCCAGCCAGTTTGCATTGTAGTCCCTGTAATTACTTAATAATAAGAATTAGTATGTAATAAGCCTGGGATTTTAAGGGGCAAATTCCTTTAGCAGCACACCTGATATTTCTCAGATTGCTTAACTTTTTTAGAACACTTTTGCACAGTACACTATGTACATTTGCTGGGTTGTGACATCAAAAATGCAATAAATTCAAAAATGTTTTTGTAGCTGTTTTACCCCTCACACAAAGTCAGGTTGGTATCTGACATAGGCTTGCTGATGTGCTTTGAACTGTATGGTGCTTTCATCTATACAAAATAAATTACAAAGAAAGAGGTCCATATTGTACATTTTTTATGTATTTTATTTTTTCCCTGAGGTCAACTCATGACGTTCATGTGGGTTTTCTTACCAAAAAAACAGCCATAATTATTTTTTATGTGATCATTTTCCAACCTCTCTGTTCCCCTTACAACTAAAGGTGCAATTTGTAGTTTAAAATATTTCAAAATTAACTAAAATTATCAACAGAATGCAAGGAAATAACTATTTTGACGTTATGTCAAAGAAGTCTATGTATCCTGTCACAGATATCTAACGATGTTGGCATGCTAACCAGCTGGCCCCAGCCTGTCAAGTCTCGTAATACCACTTTGTACCTCAAGAGGTGATAGTGAGTCACTGTAGCATCAAATCTGCTTTCAATCCAACATGAGAGGATGAAGAAGCGGCACTGCCCAAGGGCATATTCTTACCTTTTGTCAGTCATAGTAATTTGTTATAAACTTATTATAGACCATTTAAGGACAGGTAGCCAATGAAAAGAACAGTAAACACAATGATGGCTGAAGCTCTTGGCAAGCGACCATTATCACCACCACCGCCCGCTTTAGAAACAAAACAAGAGTTAACATCAGCTATTTAGTAAGAGCTGATAATATAGCTAATTGTTTAAAGTTACTAAAAGTGTTGATATGTTTTACATATTGCTGCTTTATTGCTGCTTTAAACAGGCTGTTTTGTTACTGTGCCTTTAAGACTGATATATGTAAAAAACCTGTTCTGATTGGTTGTCTTTATTCATATTGCAGTCTAGGTTGAAATACTCCTCTTCAGCATTAATGAGTGGAACTGCACTGCTGTAGGCAGGTATTTTTAAATGCTTTGGTTTTCATGACATCACAACAGCTTAGTTTCTATTTATGGACTGGGGAATGAATGGTACATTTTTAACTTCAACACTGTTACATACTACAACAAACTCGTTAATTTCAAAAAAGCTCCAAATTCATTTGAGCCTTTTAAGATGGCAGCTAACATTTTTCGCTATGTGATTTTGTCCATTTTGATAGATATTATGTCACATCAGCGAAGCATATACACTTTTAAAGAAGCAACCAAAACTAAAGAAGCAAACTTCAGACATTGCCTGATGGACTAAATGAACAAAAAGAGAAGGAAAAATTGTGTGAATAACATTTTTCAATGTATTATAGCTTGAATAGTTCACTGTGAGCATTGGTTTAGTGTTGGATTGTTGAAAGGTGAAATGAGAGCTTTCAATACAAAAGAGGGGAGATTGTGGAAGTGCTTAGGGTGGTAAAAGAGACAGAAAGAAGCATTTCTTCTCTTTTTCTTCCCTCTTTTGCCTGGCATGGTAGATGGTGTGTGGCCAGCATCCAGGACTGTGCCTCTTGTCCCTCGTCTCGACGATCTGGCCTCTGGCTGCTCTCTCTCTCTCCCAGGCATAGAGACTCGAGAGAGGCTGGAGGAATGTTGCTCTCCAGCCATCCTGCCAGCCAGCTCCAGGCCTGCCCTCTGCTTTATAGCAAAAAAAAAAGACAAAAAAAGAGAGATGAAAGAGCCAGACAGGAGTGACATTTAGAAGAGCTCTGAACTAATCCTCAATTCCCATCACAGCTGCTCTGAGTGTGAGTGTGCCATGTTCTCCATTGCCAAAATGCCCTGATATGTGGACGTTAGTCTGCACACACACTAAAATTGACCTGTACATGCCCCACACAGAAATGTTATTCTTTACAACTGTTGCAAGGTTGCACAAGATTTACAGTTTGTAAAAATACTGTCAAAGTAAAGTATTCACATACATAGCATTTGCGCAATAGTGATAGTCACTACATATCCTTTAGTGCGCTTCTGAGCTGGAATAAGTTGGGATGGCTAATCAAAACTAGGCAGACTGGAAATGACAATGGCTAACAGACCCTGAAGTCATGAGTCATTTTGTAGTTGCTGTCTTGCCCATATTAGCAACTTTGGGCCTATGCTGAATTTCTCTATGGCAAAAATGAACAAGATTTTCAAAATCACCAATCATAAAAATGTTCAAACCTAATACGTTTTGTCCTATGTACATTTTTTCACTAATGTCACTGGATCCTCTGAATTACGAGATCATTAAGGAGTCAAAATTGCTACATTATTACTAATAGCAAGCTACTACTTCTGCACACTGAAATTACGCATGATAGTAAGTCTGCTGTTACACTTCAAAGCTATTATGTAATAACACCAGCTACTCCTAATGTACTTTAATACAGCAAAAGCAACTGAACTACCACACTTGACAAAGCTTGCTGGTTTGTTGGGGGTATTTTTGTGTGTTTGCCTGTCTAATGATGTCAGTTCAGTGCACAGTAGTGTTGGCTAGCGTGTGGCAAAATTCATACTTCTATCTGAGTATCCAGTGACATTCAGTGGAATATTGAAGTAGGATAAACCAAATCATGTTTGGAACTGTTTTGTTAAGCATAGAGTGCAATAGCAGTGAACTTCCAAAAATTACTTTTTGCTATAGAGAAATTCAGCTTAGAGCTGGAGCTTGACGGCAACTGCAGAATGGCACATGACTTCAGCGCAGTGCTTCAGTCTATGATTATGCTAGTTCAGTTACACAATAGAACTCCTGATCTTTCCTAACAGTGTGACATTTCACACACACATAAACATTACTGCACTCTACATTTAGGTGTTTTAACCAAAATGTAGTTAAAAATTCTATTTAATTCTGATTAACCCTTTAAATTCTTATTACATCCTAAGGCTCACTATTATGTAAGTCTGAACCTGTCAGGGAGCACTGGCCATTTAAAGGGTTAGCTGAAAGTGATATTTGCCAATGTTCTGTAAAGCTTGAGCAGTTTTACAACAGCTGCTACGAAAGAATGCATTTATAGGCAGAGCATGGATGAGTTGATTCAGGCTCAAAAGGGAAATTAGTTTACCCAGCATGAACTATTATATAGCAAATCTGCATTCAATGTAAAAGAAAAAAAATATTAAAGCTTTATTACGTAATGAATGATACTTGCAAGAAGACTAGTCTATGACCATGTACTATACCACATTTTTTCAGAGAAAAGCACTGTCTACATCAAGCACATTTTAGGTCTCCATTTAGGCCTAGCTGAGTGAAGCTGCTATCTGGCGTCTGTTCGTGAGGAAGCATTTCAATGGAGCTCTTCACCCCCTAATTGCATGTCCATTCTCTCAGACACCTTTGAAAGGACTTTGTCCCAGAGAGGCGTAAACAACACCATGCCGCCCAATTAATGGGTTTGTATACTTACTTGTACAATTTCAGCACAATCAATATAATTAGCACATCAAAAAACACAACATAAAGCATAAGCTCTGAATTTTAATAGGGGTGTAAGTGACAAAAAAGAGGTAGATTTGGGAAAGGCAAATTACAAATGTGCAAGAGAGCTGATTAGACCAGTACGAGTTCTACTGGGGGTGAAATCAGTCGTGAATTGGGTTTTGTGCAGTTTAGGTGTCTATGTTGAATTTTGCATTCAAGTAAATTCAAGGGGCTTAAATGTTGATTAATTAAATATCATAATATTCCCAATAACAGAACAATTCATTAAAATGGATTGGCGTCATTAGTTTATAATATGTAGTCATAATAAACATATTAGCATCATTGGCTGCTTAACAAGTTGAGGAAATCCGATTGGAATGACATGTTGGAAGGACAAGTTTCATGCTGTATAAAACATTTTTTTTAATCTTGATTTGAAACTAACCTACCTTCTTCCTATTTCTATATTGCCTTTTTGGCCCTTGGCCCAACACAAATATTGCGCAACCTAACCTAACCCTAACCCTAGAGTTGACAAAAAGTCAATTTGACCAACTTGGTTTTAGGGCCCACTTCCCTACAATATACATATATAATATCAAGATTACCTTGATTACTGTGAAAGAGAGATTTGAAAGCAATATCTTTGTTTTGTTACTAACAAAGATACTTTCTCCTGGTAGACAACAAAGCACTTTTTGTAAGTCGCTCTGAATAAGAGCGTCTGCTAAATGCTGTAAATGTAAATGTATCTGCTAATTTAGTTTACAATCTTTTGAAGAGACCATGATCAAAAGGGTGCTCTAAAACATAGGCAGTGAATGGAGCAAAAGATAAACATTTTATCTTATACCGCAAATCCCATCAACCCAGCACAGATTTCTTAAAGAGAGTTGTCTAAATTACCTTTGCCCTTTAACCTACACTTGTGGGTGTCCTTTGGTCAATCCGGCCTGGAATGAAAGGGTTTGGGTGGTTTAGTCAAGGTCCAAATGAGATAAGGATGAAGCTTCAATATTAAAAGCCTTTAAACACTGGCTCTCTGAAGTCTGACTAACAACTTCACAGGATCTACGTTTCTCTGTCTTTGACACTTTAAGGCCTACAGAGTGAATTGCATGAAATACGCAGAAAAATGTAGCATTGCTTTGTTGAGATGAATTCCAGGAAAAATGTGTCCTTGGATATCAAGAGCGTGTGGGCCACTTTTACAATCATTCAGTCATCTAAATGAAATAGGAAAGAAAGCGTCTGCTTTGAAGCCTGTTTAATTTCAATGCTTTAGTGACATTCTTAAACTCTGGATATAGCAGGGAAAAAAATTGCGAGAATGTCGACAACTACCTGTCCCATTACAACATGATACATATTTACAAATGTCTTAACAAGTGCTTGCATACTTCTACTAAATTCAGAAATATTTCACGGAAATGTGTACTTCTGCAAAGCCACAAACTGCAAGCAAGAACTTTGGCACAGTCTTTCTGTTTTGTATATCACTTTTAGTGAGATACTCTATACTGGTGATACACAAGAATGATCCCCAAGTGATATGTCGAATCTGGAAAGGAAATAATAATAATGTGTTCAATTTATTAAATAACACTTTTGTAAAATAGTAAATGCAATTAATATTATGCAGAAAACAATTTTAATTGTTTATAAACTTAACTGGATTTACCATGAGAGCCTTGAGGCTGAACCTTCAGCGAACAGTTGCTAAGTTAGTCCAATTAGTTAAAATAGTCTATTCTGATATTTGATAATGTTAAGAAATCAATTTCCAATTAGGTGTCTTCAAAGTGATATAGACTGAAAGCCATTAGTGTATTATTTTGCATCATAAATCTACATCATAAAGATGTAGGCTTATAAACATTAGCAATGAAGCCTCATAAAAATGCTATGTTAATATTTCAGTTTCTCCATAATTCAATCTTTAAAAATGTAAACAAAGTCTTTAAAAGTGATGTTTCTTCCTTTCAGAGAAACTTGCCAAGGTAGGGCTGTTGACAATGGTGATAGGAACCAGTCGTCTGAAGTGTTTAATGCCTATAAAAGCCCCCTCACAGAAAGCAATTACATGAAATGGTTATGAATATGTTTCTCCAATGGCTGAGACATTGTTTTATGATGGTTTTGAGACAAGGTTATGGGCTAAAAATATATTGAAAATATAATCATAGCAGAGAGTTACATTCAGGGCATGAGAAAATGCTAGTTACATATGTAACTGTGATTATGTGTGTAGTGGATGACCCCGAGGGCAGTTCTAACCAAGTAGGTGATTCTCTAGCTGTGCTCGCTGCATACCAAGAAAGTCACTTCATGACACCAGTGTGTGATGTTCTCAAGCTTTTATATACTTTTATAGTCATACTGCAGTCTTCTGGAACCTGGTTTCTTCTCACAGACTCCGAGTAAACAGGGACCCTGCCAATCATCCACTACTCACATAACCACAGTTACATACGTACATTAAGTTTCATATTTCATGACCACCAGGGTACCAAGTGAATGACTTATACCCACAAGGTCAAGAGGAGTGACTCAACTGCAGTCTGTACACAGGGATCAGGCCAGTTAATGCAGCAACATTGACGTTGTAAAAGCAGGAGAGTGTGCCCTGTGGTAACTATGTGGCTGCTGCACAGATATTCACCAGAGAAAGTCCAGTAGCCAGTGCTGGCAGTGAACGACCGGCAGCCTCATACGCCAGCTTGGTCATGTCCAATAGCCAGTGGGGGAGCCGCTGCTTAGAAAGCAAATCCTGCCTTGACTCAGATAAACATACAAACAACTGATTCATTCTGTGAGTTCCAGCTGTAGTAGTGCCTTAGGTCCTCAGAGGGCACAGTTGGTCCAGTCGGTGATCAGACTGGTCCATGTAAGCCACTAGGCAGATAGACTGATTACTGAAATCAGGACTGAGAATGTTGGGTAAGATGTATCTGTAGCTAAGAGACACGCTTAGCCATAGAAACAGTGAGCAAAATGGCTGCTTCTAAGGAAACCCACTTAAGAGCAGTTTGATCCCGAGGTTCAAAGGGCATGTGATGCAGGAAATACAGCACCAAGGGGAGGTCCCAGGGTGGTGCCCTTAAAGATTGGAGTGAATGCAATCTCTTTGCCCCTTTAGAAAGTCAGTCGTTAGCTTAAAGATGCCCAAAGAGGAGCCCTCGGGTAGGGCCAAGCACCTTGCCAGGGCTGGCATGTAAACTTTCAGGGTAGAGTCCTTCCCTCATCAAGCAGGGACTTGAAACAGAAAACCACCACCTTGATGGTGCACAAGAGCAGGTCTGTCTGGCTGTTTGAATGCCAGAGAGTAAGTGCCTTCCATCTTTCATACAAAGAGCAAGTAGAGGGGGCTCTGGCATGGTGTTTCTAACCTCTGAGGAACACAGTGTCAACTAGGAGGTTAACTCCAAGGGCCACAGCCACTGCTGGAGGGTGTGGGTGCCATACTTGGCCCCTCAGCTGGGAGAAGAGGTCCCTGCACATGGAAAGTTCCCACAGATCCCCCTGTACCAGACAGCAGCAGAAGAAACCATGGCTGATATGTTCATCATGGGGCCAACAGAAGGATGCAATGTCTCTCACTTCTGACTTAACAGTGATGGAATGAGGGGTAGTGGAAGGAAGGCATGCAATAGTTCCCTTGGTCATTCATGCACCAGAGCATCCTGACCCAACAAGCTGCTCTGGGCCTGCTCTGAAATCCAGTTGACAGCAGGTCACATTCGATGAGGCGAACAGGTCCAGCCATGCCTCCCTGAACAGCTGCCAAATTGACCCAAATACGTCTGAAGTTTTTTTCTAGTGGCTGGGGTTCAAATTGTTGTGTGAGAAGGCATCTGCCATCTTGTTGGTCATAGCTGCTATGGGTGCTGCTCTCAAGGAGAGAAACCTTGGGTGATCCCATGTCCACAGGTGCCATCCAAGGTATAGGAGTGTGCTTGATCTGGTGCCACTGTTGGAGTTCATGTGATAAACTAAACATAAGTGGACAGCAAACCCTGTGACACAGAGGGTACCATTCGAGGCTTTTCAGCTACACCAGGAAAGAACGGAAATGGGGCATGCCCAGCACAGTTACCTGCACTGCAGCTGTGAATAAGCCCTGAAGCAGCAGTAGTATCAGATATGGCACCAGTGAGCCCAGCTTGAGGTGACGGATAGATGACAGCATCACTCAAGCCCATTCGCAGGACATCGCGATGCGATCATAGACCGCAAGGCAAGAAGCATACCTATGAACTGGGTCGATTGCAAAGGCATGAGTCAGTTCTTTTCCCAGTTTATGCTGAGGCCCAAACCTTGAGCATGCTTCAACAATCTGCTAGGCCCTGGGCCTCTGCATCCATCACAGAGGAGAGCATTCACCCTGCCATGCTTATTCTGGGCTTATGTAGACTTATGCAGATTGAAAGGCAGCTGTAAAATTGGGGAAAAAAATCTGACACACAGACATGGAAAATTTCTCCTCAGTAAGTGTGTGTGAAAAAGGTTCTTGGCATCTGGCCTACCGGGGTGTCCAGGGCAAGCTTAGCCAAGGCTTGAGTCCTGCGATGGAGAGGCAGATTGAAGCTCTGAAGTAAGCTGAGTGCCTCTTAATAAGCCCTAAGCCTGGGCAGAATTAAGTGGAAAATCTGTGTTTGGTGCTGCCATGATCAAACTTTTCCCCCCATAGCAGGCAAAGTGTGTCCTGTGGACTCCAGTGGTGTTATAGGGCTGTCCTGGCTGAAGTGAATCCACCTTCTCAGCCTAACTATGGATTTACTTTTCTTCCACGGCGCTTCCAGCTTGTTCAGTAGGCGATGTTTTATGCATTTGTTCTCAGCAGAAGCGGGCAGAATTGCATCATTTTCAGGCTCCAGCCCTGCTGGTCATTCCTGCCATTGAGCCAGCGGTATAATGGCACAGTTCATGCAAGGGTCTACCAGTGCTTCTAAGTCATGGCCATTATATGGCTCGAGAATGTTAGGGCACTGTGCACAACTGGCCTGGAGGAACATGTTTTTAGCCACGGAAGCAGCAGAGGCTGTGTTACAAACCTGATGAGAGGTTTGAGGTGCAGTTAGCATAAGTTAATGTAGGAGTAGTATCCTGTAGCCTGTTAACTCTGTTCCGTAAATGGTCGCTTTAGCTAACATTTCATCCAGAGACACAACGTGCTTACCTCATGTGGTCTTCGAGTCAGGTGAGCTTGGCTACTCAAAAGTACCACATAACTAAGAGCGCCATTAGCTTACCTGTTAGCAAAACTAGCGTTGTTTGAGGAGGACCGCTGAGCTCTAACAGGAGCCCGTGGCTTGCAGTGTAAGCAGAGAGAGAGGCGAATGCCGGAAAGTAGGGGCAAAAACTATGTGGAAGATCCTTCATTTCCAACTGAAATATTCTACCACGAGAGAGAGCTCTGCTCACTGGTGTGAGATGTAGCTGCTGGACACTGAGATAGCTCAAGCACAGCATGAGGGGGCTTGAATAGGGCAGACTGGCTGAAAAGCTTTAGCCGCAACACTGCTGATGGAGTTCACAAAGTTCTAGAAGTCCAGAAGGTCAGTGAAGAAACAGCCTGTAGAGGACAAAGTTTGGAGAAAGTCACCAGGCTTTAGAGTTAACAAATTTCTTGATCCTAGAAGCAGGAAGAGAAGGAGGAAGACTGCAGCGTGACTCAAGTATACATAAGCTTGACTATGTCACAAGCTGGTTTGGCATACTCCCTCGATATATAGCTGGCACAGCTAGAGAACCCTCCACTTGGGAAGAACCGCCCTGGTGATCAGGAGAAACACTATTTTACCCTTATCAACATTAATCAAACGGAAGATCACCAGTTGCTTAAATAAAATGACCATATTTGCTTTATAGGTATTATGACCCCTGGTTCCTAATCGATTATCTATTTTTGCGCATCATGTCCGTAAGAGGACAAACCAATAGCCTATAACAAGAGTGTTGCATCAGATTCAGTTCCCCCTCAAATTCATGTTCCCCTTCACAAATCAATTCCCCAGGAGTATGCACTCACTGAGAAGAAATCAGCACTAAACAGCACTGGAACTACATAAAGTAAAAATGTTCAAGAAAGGTGTAAATCTTTGCTTTGCTGCTGATTTGATTTTAAAGTAGAGGCATAAGACTTTTACACCAACTTTGCTTTCCATTGTTTCAGTGCAGCATGTATGCATGCGCCTGCATGCATGTTTTTTCAGGGGGAATTTGAAATGGAATTAAATCAGATGCATTTGGGTGCAACAAGATGTGCCCTCAGGCTGCTAGTGCTGGAATGGTAGGCTAACTGTAGCTTACATAGCTTGCATACAACTTTATCTCAAGGTTCAACAATTTTGCCATCTACTGACCTTTAAGTCTTGCTCCAAAGTATTTCCAAATAGGGCTTTTTAGAATGCAAATCGCTCTCTCTCCCATAATAACCACATGGTTATATGTTACTGAATTATTCACTCTTTTTAGCTGGACCTACTATTCATTTTAAAACATGAAAGGGACATTATGTGACTCCTGTTTGTCATGCAGTGCATTCAGTGCAGTGGCCCAGGCCCTCACGACAACGAGGCAGACAGTCGAGGTAATGCTGCATTTTTTCGAATATTAATTTTCACAATCGAATGTCTGTTTTGCAGTTCTATTACATAATCAAATTTCGAATATTTGTTGACAGTCCTAGTACTTAATGTAATATATCTAATAGAAGCATATTATGCAACTCGCCAGGGGACACTGGCGGGGCCAATGATTCTATCAGGGTGGCTGTGGCCCCCCTTGGCCCCCTGGTGCCATTGCCTTTGCTCGTTAGTGGATGAGGTTAAAGTTGTACCTGATCCAAAAATACTGAACGATACAATATAGTTACAGTATGATTTACCCAACATATCGACCAAGACTGAGGCAAGATGGCTTTATGCTGAATTCCCTTTCCCTAATCGTAAAGCAGATGCCGAGTGCAGTGTTTTTGTGAAGTATTACAGCAGCAAAGGCTGTCTCTGTGTGAGATTTGGCTGGCATTCCCACATAACACCTGTAATCAGTGGCTGCCAGCAGTGCCCGAGGGGACATAAAGCAACGTGTTTGTGGCCCTGCCGTGACAGCAGCCCTTGTTCCTGCTGACAGGTCCGCATGCTGGGCCTGAGTGGCCACTGTGGCTTGTGTAAATACAGCCCTGAGTCCCTGCCTCTGTGGAGATAATGTTATCTGCTCTGCCAAGGAGTTATCCCATCCCTCCTCCTCCAAAAAAACAAAAAAAAGCCTCCCCTGAGACTGCCCCTGCTTACCCACCCACACCACCACCAGGGCTCTAACTCATTTTGGCCCTGTCACCTCAACAGAGACCGAGGGCTTGCACATCACGCTTCAACGTGGATCTGCTCACGCCCCTGCTTTGTGCACAAGCAGAGAGGGCTCTTCAAAAAAAGATGAGCATGCCATATGGATGTGGAACAGATGCTTCATGTGTTGACCATGGCATTGTTTAGCTCAGCTCAACAGAGTTTGGAATCAGCATCCCATGTTAACATTCTCCCTGATCTTCTAGGAATGCGAATTATCCCGGAGATTCAGAGGGGTCCCTGCAACGTGACCTCCAGCAGAAGGAGGCAGAGCCAATGTGATTGAATAATCCCTCGCTTTGCTTTTTTCTTTTTCATTAAAAAGAGATTTTAAGTGCGAAAAGTATTATTTTTCTTCCCCAAATGCAGTGGAATTTCACACATATTCAGGGTCTCAGGATTTTTTCCGATGTGGGAGGTAGGGGAGAGATTGAAAGGCAAACAAAAAATAACAAACAAATAAAGCATTCTTTCTATTCATTTTCTTTCTGCCTGTTTATAACTGATGGTCAAAAGCAACACCTAATTCACAAGCTTACAAACATGTTCTGCATTTCTTTGCCTTGATGTCTAAACTACTGTTCATGAATGTGAATGCTGGAAATGTTATCAGTGCCTAAGCTTGCCCAGTTGAATTCTTCCCACTTTCTGCAACACCTTTGATGCTCATATAAAGGGTAAAGTTCACAGGCAGGAGAGGTCTGAGGAAAAACACAAAGCCAGTTACAGTTATTTGTTCAGTGAAACTGAATGTAATTCAGGGAAGCCGGGCCAGTTCAGGCTTGTCCCAAACGTCTTTGTACTTTCCTTGTTGATAAGCAAACTGTTCTAATGGTAAATCACAAGAACAGATTCTGAAAAAGGAACGATGACTGGAACAGGAATATGACCTGCATGTGTAGGATCAAAATCTAATAAATCTCTTTTGTGAACAACGAAAGCTGTGTTACAAACTCACTATTCTATTTGAGTTTATGCACCAGAGAGCTCCAGCAGGCTCTCATCCACACTCACAGCTAACGCCTTATCTAAAACTTTTAAAAGATGCTTGGGTAGTGAAGACATGGGGATGTGGGGCAATTTGGATTAAGCACCTTCCCAAGATATAGTGGCAGTACCCTCTTAAAAATAACGATGCCTAGTGTTTCTTGGAGCAACGCCAATGTGTGTGAACCATTTTCATTCTCTAAAGAATTGTTGTAAATGAGAGTGCGAGTGCAAGTGTAAAGAACCTATATAAAGTTTAGAGGACAACCACACATCAAAAATGTTCTATAACAATTAAAGGCTTTTCCTAGAATTATACATCCAAGCGAAGAACCACAGAGGAACTTTCAATTTAAGGTGTGTAAGCATGTATTTGAACCTACAACCTTCCAGTACAATACCCAAATAAGAAGATCTCAACTTTTATTCAGGCTTTCCCATTTTCCCATTGTTTTCAATGCTGTGACTCTTGTGTCATACATTTTAACTAATGTATGTAGACTATTGCATGTTGTTTTAAGGGCCTGTACTGATATAGCATGTCAGGCTAGGAGCGCTGATCTAGAAACAGATTCACAATCTCTTATTTACAGTGACCTTTTAGACCTTCGTTCAATGTCTGCTGATTTTTGGGACTAACAAATACACTGTCAGTGGAATCAACCAGTGATGTTTTTTAAAGTAACCAATGTAAGGAGAAAAAATGTCACTTTAGTCCGTCTGGAAGTCCTAGATACATCACTGAGTATGAGTGGTAGGCTGACAAATGTGTTTCAGTCAGATGTTAGAAATGGAAAACAGCAGCAGCAGTTCTATGCTGGGGCTCTTTACTAAAAGACTTCACTGTAAAACTTCAACATACAAGGTATTTTTTTGTTGTTGACATTTGTTACAAGCTTCAAAGAAAACATGGAACATGTCTTTTATAACCTTCAACTGTCTGTGTTTAATCTATAATGGCCAAAAAACATTAAAAATAAGTGCTAACATACTACTACAAATCCCATATTGGATAGCAAAATTAGCATTATTGTACTATGTGTTTTTGTTTTTTGACCAGGTTTTGACAGTTCAGGCCAGAACTAAAGGCCTAGCTCTTACAGTCACGGCTAAACACTGACTTACTGATAGAAACACGTCCTAGATCAGCACTTCTTCTCTGAGAAGCTTAATAAATTAATGCCCTGATCTCTTTTTACTCCACAAGAATTTCTTGGGTTAGAAAGGTTTTGGATCATCTAAAGTACAACCACAACTAAATCACAACTTTCAGATGATCGATCTTTTTATTCAAGTACAGAATATAGTTTGATTTAAGTTGCATGTTAGAATCCATTCTTCAAAAAAGTCAATACAAATACACTTCTAAAACAGTCCTTGCCATGATTATGGTATTGCCTTTCACAACTAATCAGAAAATAAAAACAGGACAATGCCATTTAAACAGCTTGTGTAAAAAAAGAACAAATGTGTAAAAAAGAAAGAAAGAAGCCTCACATTTCTCACATTGTATCAAATAAATTATAAGGCTGAAATAGAGTAGCCAAACTTAAACAGTGCCTCAAAGTGCTTGTGCTGGGTTTCTCTGAAAATATTTCTGCAAAGCACTTTGGCTCATTGCATCCCCTTTTTCTTGTGATAGCTAATTTTGTTAAGATTTAAAAAAAATGATCATATATTCATATTATAACATTGTCTAAAATATCAAGTGAACTAAAATAATATAGATTTAGCTTGATTAACCTACACAAAAATCGATTTGCCACTACTTAGATATGTTCCACAATAGCAATGTGCATCTTGAAAATTAAATCCTCCGACCATGAATCAGGAACAAGGATAATCATCAATGTTCAGCATAGATTTCTCAGGGAACAAAACATGCAAAAGAAGTAAAAAGAAAAATTATATAGTATTTTCCATACTGTGAGCCATTTCATTATGCTAATGTAGCAAAACAAAAGTCAATAGGTCTTTAGACCAGCAGTGAATGAGGAAAGAGTGGGAATGTTCATGGAAATGACTCTGCCCTCTCCCACAAAGGCATCTCGGAGAAGAATCCTTCACAGAGACCATAGCCCTGGTCCAGAGACAGGGGGATGGCTTGGACTTCCTCTTTAATCTCCCAGGGGTGCTGCTGCTGCTGAGGAATATCTGAAAACAGTGCCATTCCTTCATAATATTGTGGATGGGTCTGTATGTGCTGCTGATGCTGCTGTTGCTGAAAGTCCTCCATGGTGCATCCCAACCCACTGTTCATCTCCAAGTAAGCACAAGCCTGTTCGTCCTCATTGCTGTACCATTTGGGCAGGCTGGGAACGTGCTGGTTCTGGGAGGACACCTCCATCTCACAGCCCAGAGAGCTAAGAGCAGTGTTGATATCCAAGTCCTCAAAGGTGCTGCCGTTCCCACTGAGGACATCATCGAAGACAGAGGCCAGGTCAAAGTCCCCCCGGAGAACGTCTGAGCTTTTGATCTCACTGGCCAGCAGTGGTGACTGGGACACTCTCGACAACTTGCCCCCACGCTTGGGAAACACCTGCTTGCGTTTGTTTCCTGCTACAGGCTCTTGGTAGTGGACCATCGCTGTTTGTTGGTTGTGTTGAGGACTATAAGAAGAACAAGAGGAGAGCAATCTGCTTTGTCTCTGGGTGTTGAAATTTGTGGCAGGCATCCGCCTTCGTTTGAAGACGCCATTGACAAACATGTCTGCGTACTGAGGGTCGATCTGCCAGAAGCCTCCCTTTCCTGGCTCATCCTTCTGCCTGGGCACCTTCATGAAGCACTTGTTCAGTGACAGGTTATGGCGAATTGAATTCTGGAAAAGATTGAGACAATTGGGATCTGTTAGTGAATATATGCTATTAATTTAAGATTATTTTCTCAAAATAATTTACTGATGATTCACTGATTGACATTTGTCAATTAATATATAACCTTGATTTTTGGATAATTTCTCAAAATAAGACATTTAAGACAGTTGAAATTTAGAAAATATATATCTCTAGTTTATCAATAGTTCTTAAAATAAATTTCAGCACTTCAATGGCAATAAATGTACTCAATCATAAAATGCCAAAATAACAATCAATGGTGCTTAACTAACAGACATCTAGTCCACACACTACAAACAACAAAACCTTTAATAATTCCAAAACTCAGTATGTACATTCTGACAAAATGCAATTTCAAACATGTTTGTTTTCTACACAGTTGCGCTGTATTTGCAATTACCCCTAACTTCATACATAAAGACCTCGGGATAATCCCATTGTGCGGCAGGTTGAGGTGTCCTCTTTCATTGGCATACAGTGTATGTGTGTCAGGGGGTTGGTGGGGGGGTTAATGAAGGTGGGGGAAGGGAACGATGTGTGTACAGGAGAGCATATGCTCCTAATGAGGCTCTCTTGTAATGCAGTACTGCATGTTTCTTATGATCAGCTGTGCTGGGCTGCCAGTGACGTCCCCTAAGGGTCCCTCATTAAAGAGGTAGGCCCCAGGACACACTGTGGTCCCTTTGAGTATAGTGGGCTCAGCTTCCAGCAACAGCACACCTGCAAGGGCTCTCACCTTTCTAAAAACATTTCATTTATTCACACTGAGAAGTGGAACATTATAGACAAAGGTGGCTCAGTTTTGTTCATATTTATGCTAACTCATGGTAATTGGTTTCCTTTGACCACAAACAGTATGAAATGCAATTGGCTCTACAGGTCATATTTTGAACACAGCTTTCTCAATTTCCCTGCCATAAGACTGCTCTCCTAAATCATTCAATCTGCATAAATTATCAACAAAAAAGATGCTTGGCTAAAACTAAATTTTCTGAGGAGTCAACATAGAATCAATGTTCTTTTTCTTTACAATCAGATTAAAACAAGCCTGAACTATTTCCTTACATTACATATCAGTGCTGGCTTATTATTTATTTACCCTATTTGAAAAACAGCCACTGCCCATTACATTGCGTGAACATTTTACGATGAACAGACCAACTGAAACGGTTTAAAATGACTTAATCTATGTTAATGTACAGTAAGTTAAAAACACATTTTGGCTTCTAAAGTTACCATTTCTGAGCTATAAGGTAATATTTCAATACATATATACACCACTTACCTGCCAGCTTGGCTCAGCGTGTCTGTAGTAGCAGAAGTTCTCAGTGATCCAGCTGTAGATGGCAGACAGGGTGATTTTAGTCTTCTTGCTGGCTTGCATGGCCATGAAAATTAGCGTGGCATATGAATAAGGGGGCTTGACATGAGGGTTTGTTTTGTAGTCAATCTCCTCACTGTGCCCATAGAGTCCAGCCTGTGGATGGCCGTAAGTGCCACAGGCTGGCGTGGGATTCCCCGGGGGCTGAGCCATGCCCATGGCTGCTGTGTCCCCTGCAGCGGGGCTGGAGGGTGAGTCAGAGCTCCCTGAAGGGTTCTTGGGCTGAGGGAAGTGCTGCGGGTGGCATCCGAAGCTTGGCAACCTTTCTGGATTGGCACTGAGGATGGAGAAGTTCTGAAGCCAGTGCAGGCTGGTAAGGCTGTCGTCCAAACTCACAGAACCACTGGCGTTTTCACGGTCCTCTGGATGAAGCAGCATCCATTTCTCCTTAAATTTGTTGGCAATCTCAGGCCTTGTCAGTACTGGCATCTTGGACGGAGACACGTCTAAACACCTCTAAGGAATTTTACAGTGGATATCTAGAAGTGTGGAAGTTACAGACAAGTTACATAGAGAAAATGCAAACATCTGCTAAGTATGTACAACATACAAGGTCTTGAGATACCAAGAAGAGACACATATATTATATTGGACTGAGGTATTATAGGCCATCAGGTTGTAAATTATATCTTTAAAAACTCCTGTTTATTTGATATTCAGATGATGCTTCCTACTGTATTCTTAAGCAAAATGAAATACTGTAAACGAATTACAAAGACATTTTAATAGGAAACTGAATATAGGAATGACAATTGAAAAATTGACGTTTGCCCCATATTTCATAGCACATTATCACATATCCTTATACCTGAATTGACCCTACTGAGAAAAAGAAAATGCAAACAGAGACCTAAACATTTTGTGATAAATTCAGGACCAGAGTTAAAAAAACACTGGAGCTACTTTATTCTTTCTGAATAAGCAAAAGGAAACAGCATATAATAAAAAAGCGAATTAAATCACAACTTTAGTGGGGAAATTAAACAAAAACATTGCTTTATCGTTCAGAAACTAAAATGCGTGTTCCCATACTACCATATAAAACGTTAGATCCCTTTTTAGCTAAGGCTGACATACTGCATTTCCAAAGTAAGGTAAAGCTACTGTAAAGAAGCATTTTCTTACCTTGGCGATAGAGTAAATGCAGTGGAGCTAGAGCTGGGTCTCAGTCCGTTAACTGATGATGAGGAAGAGCAACAAGTGCACTCAGAGACTGCACTCTCAATCACTCCATTCTCATGTGAAAAGAGCAAAGATTAGGATCCACCTTTAGGCTACGGCATCCAAAATGTCATGGTGCACGGTACGAGAGAGTGAAGCAGACTGGAGCAGGCTTTACTGCCTCTTAATAGCTCTTTAAAAAGAGGCGCATTCTGATTGGCTCGAGTACCACGTAGCACAGTCTGGTGGCACAGTCAGACACACTGAGGGGAGTGTCTTTACCGCAACATTACCACAAACACTAAAGCGAGCTCAGCACTGGCATACATCACTCAATGACTTCCATCATTTCATAATTACACGCGTAATTGTGATCAGGCTTAGAAGCTGAACTACAATGTCTCTTGGTGGTACTTGTACACAGGAATATCATTCCATACACGGGGGTCCTGTTCTTTAAAATGAATTGAGGACCACCCCTGTTTAATACTGACTGTTTGGGTTTGACTGTTTGACTGTGTGTCGGTTGAACATGTGTGTGGGGTGCAGTGGTGGTGTTAAGTTTTCCCGCTTCGGGACAGCGCTGGTTGTAGATACATGGCGCGCAAACACTGACAGAAAGGCGCTAAAATTGTAGCAGCAAGCGCGCCACTTGTCCCGCCTTAGCACGCGCTTTTCCTCCTCACGCTGTACACTCACACACATACACACTGCATGGTTTCACAAATTCCGCCAGTTATCTCGTCGTTAAACCAGTACTTGGGCAGACTTTTTGAGTGATAAAAACACGTATGTATGCTTTATTTATAGACGCTTAACAGAGAAACGCATTTATTTTACACCTCTGTATTCACCTCTATCGGAGTTAAAGAGTGTTAGAGTGCCCTCTTGTGACAATAAAACGTTATTGCACTCCTCTATGCACTCACTCGTTTTATGCATCCACTGTTATTGAACGGTACTTACTCGGGCTGTATTTTTATGATCTTTGATTCTGATACATTTATTTTTATTTTTACTACACCTAAAGGGATATTCCTCTGATTTCTCTATCTAATTCAATGACTGAGATATAAACTAAATAATTCAGACTGGTTTGATGTAAAATAGTTTATCATAGAGAAACTCACCCAGTGAGACTTACAGTTGTGGTGACAGGAACAAGAGGTTGTGATATGTACAACTCGACAAAATCATTTTTTTTTTTTGCTATCCTAAACAACCATGGAACCTGTGTCTTTTGAGTTGTTTGCACTGACCAACCACTTCACTGAGTACACCTACCTTGTATCTACACTCATTTTCTCTTTTATCAGCTTCACTTACCATATAGGTGCTTTGTAATTGTGTAATTACAGACTGTAGTCTATGTTCCTCTGCATACTTTGTTCCTACAGAGCAGGTATCGTGCTGGTTCAAGTTGGTCAGACACAGCAGTGTTCCTGGAGTCCGCTGTGTCCACTCACTGTCCACTCCATTAGACACACCTACCTTGTTGGTTCACCTTGTAGATGTAAAGTCAGAGACAGGAGCTCATCTATTGCTGCACAGTGTGTGTTAGTCATTCTCTAGCCCTTCATCAGTGGTCACAGGACGCTGGTGAATGGATATTTTTGGTTGATGGACTATTCTCAGTCCAGCAGTGACTCTGAAGTGTTTAAAAACTCCAGCAGCACTGCTGTATCTGATCTACTTGTACCAGCACAACACACACTAACCTGCCACCACCATGTCAGTGTCACTGCAGTGCTGACAATGATCCACCACCCAAATAATACCTGGTCCTGACCTTTAAAGAACAGAATAAAAGGGGACTAATAAAGTATGCAGAGAAACAGATGGACTACAGTCTGTATTTGTAGAACTAGAAAGTGCACCTACATGGTAAGTGTTACAGATAAAATGGACAATGAGTGTAGAAACAAGGAGCTGTACTTAATGAAAAGGCTGATTGGTGTTTGTAATGTTGATGTAAAATTGTGGTACGATGCCCTGTATGTACCTCTCCACCATAAATGTGTTTTAAAAATAGATTTTAGACCAAAAGCTTATCTCAAAACTTTCATAAAACAGTTTCTTGGGATTCAGGCAACATATTCATAACCATTTCTTGTAATAGCTTTTAGAGGCATTAAACACTTCAGGAATCTGGCTCCTGTCACCACTGTGAACAATTCTGTTCATTCTACAACACATTTCACATCAAAACACTCATAAGGACTTTGTTTATCTTAACGATTTAATTGGGTGGAATTTTAAAAACAAATTGAGGGGAATTCTATATGGAATTATGGAATAACTGAAGTTTGAGGAATGACCATGCCTGAAACTCCACCTTCTCACTTCCTGCATCCTAAAAATACCCATCCCTCACTCCTCTTTCTTTAGACAATTGGAAGCTTTAAGTAAAAATGTAGACATTTTAGCTGTGTCCAGAATGATGAACAGGCCAACACAAGATTCTAAAATGAATGAAAGTTGTATAGCATTAAGTTATACAAAAAAGAATGAAATAATAAAATTAACATCTAGAATTCATTATATTCATACAAAAAGTGTAATAACTAATCACCAGAGGTGTGGAGTCAAGTCAATATGACTTGGACTCAATCAGACTCGAGTCATGGTTTTGATGACTTGAGACTCAACTTGACAAAAATGAGTAAGACTTTGACTCGGTCTCGGGCCTCATGACTCGGAAAGACTCGAGACCCAAAGTGGAAGAAACGTGGCGAAGCGCCTAACTGACACAGTCGGTTACTGTTCATGTGAATGGATTCGTTTCCTGGCATAAATTTGATACACAGAACCATCATCAAATGTCTGTTACTGTGTTTATGCTTGACTTATTTTATTTCAGAGTGGTCAGAATTCAAGTTCGCCTCCATGAGCTAGAAACAAGTGAAGCCTCAGTAAGCCTTCGCTCCGCACTTATATTTTAGTCTTAATGGAGAAACTTACCATCCTGCCTTTCGCCCAATGACAGCTGGGATAGGCTCCAGCACCCCACCGCGACCCAGAAGGATAAGCGGTTTAGATGATGGATGGATGGATGGAGAACTTACCAGGTAAAATGACCCTCTCTCTCTCTGTTTAACTGGTTTTAACAGCTTCTACAGGCACAACACACGCAACATTGACCACAAGACTAAATTTGACTTGTTATTGGCCAGCTTCATATTCGAATTTGATTTTCCACCTTAAGTGGTGCAGCAGTATTACGGTAAATTCAGTTCCCCCTGTTCCCCCTCATTGCGCATGTCGAAATCATGACGTCTTCAGTTGACGCTGCTCTGCGGGGCTTAGATGATAGGCTTAATTCGTAATTACAATGACTTGTAGTTAAACACGTTTTAAAGTATAAAATGTGTGGTTAGCAGATGTTTTAATGCCCAAACACTATGTGGGTTATCTTGCTAATGCTAGCTCTGGCTCCGTTTTCAACTACTCCGAGTAACTTAACATAGATTTAATGCGCCATTTCTAATTTAATTACTGTACATGCAGACACATTCTTGATCATACTTAAGTGATTTTTAAGGTGTATTTATGTCCCATATTGTATTTATATTCATATATAAATACAGTAACAATCTGTGCAAGATCTTTTCACTCAGTAACTTTTAGTCATATTGTACCAACTTTACACAATAACACAATTATTATACTACTTTTATAACCCATTGTAATATAAGGAAATTATAGGATTATTATAGTACCTTTATGCCCCGTTGTTGTGTAGGGAAAGGAAACCATCTACCAGGAACACTGAGCAAATTCAGTCCCACCTGTTTACTTCCATTAAACATGGTAACATGGTAACAGAAAACATAGCTGTATCAAGAAACATTACAGTGTAGTACACCTGCATGTAGTAATCATTCAATTTGAGAAAAATGGTAAAACATATAATGTATCTCTTTTTTTCATTTAATTCACCACAGTTCAAAATGTTGGAAACACTGCAGTTACTGGGAGAACTGAAAAAGCAAAGAAAGCATTATAGTATATTAAACTGATCCTAATTGCCAGTTTTAACTGGAAATTACTTTTTTTAGGGGCAATGGGTGCTGTTCTACCAATTACTCTCTGTATAAAACAATGCTAATAGAATGAAGCAGGTGGAGTAAAATTAAAAAAAGCTAAATTAATATAATAATAGTGCATTAAATCTTTAACAGCTGTAAACGACTAGTACACAGAGAATGCTGTTCCATCTGTAATCTCAGTGTAAAGTAGGTATAATATGAATAAAAGGTAATGAGTGAAATGATCGTGCACAGAAACAGATTATCAGCATCATTGTTGTATATTAAATCCACTCCAGCTGTAATATAGGGGAAACCACTTTTCTCAGGCTCTGGTTAAAATGTTCCCCCTGTAATCTCAGTTCTAAAGGTGGTATAATATGAATTAAAGTTACTGTAAAGGCAAGTCACATTAGTACCACAACAGTAAGACTTAAGCTTCAAAGACTATAGGAAACTAACTTCCTAGGTGCACTGAGATAAGTAGTCTAACAATAATAACAGACTAATACTGTGCTGTGTAATGTAGTTTATTTATTTCAGCAACAAATGTTTCAAATCTATTTACACAACTTAGCGAGACTGATGAGGATATGGGACATAACTACACCTTAAAAATCACTTAAGCATGAACAAGAATGTGTCTGCATGTACAGTAATTAAATTAGAAATGGCGCATTAAATCTATGTTAAGTTACTCGGAGTAGTTGAAAACGGAGCCAGAGCCAGCATTAGCAAGATAACCCACATAGTGTTTGAGCATTAAAACATCTGCTAACAACACATTTTATACTTTAAAACGTGTTTAACTACAAGTCATTTTACAAACAACGTGATAATTCGCTTACCGCGAGAAACACGGCGAAATAACGGTACAAACACAAACGTCAACTGAAGACGTCATGATTTCCACATGCGCAATGAGGGGGAACAGGGGGAACTGAATTTACCGTAACACCGGCGCCTGACTGCTGCATCATTTAAGGTGGAACGGAAAATTCGTAGAGGCCAATTTCAGCTTTGTACATTCATTCATTTTGATGTCTTTTGTGTCGTATTACTTTCTCTTGTCAAATCTAAATTCAATTAACACTAACGGTTGTTTTTAGTTTGCTGAGCTAGTTTTAGTGCTAGTTTTTATTTGAATCATATTCTCCCAAAAACCATAAAAAAATCTTCAAATATATTTTTTATTACCTTTAATGGCATTTTGAAAATTATTTTGATGTGTAGTGGCACTACTCTTTGTGTATACCATTATGTCTGTTATCATTACCCATGTACCATTGATTTTGTTTTAAAAAAAACATACTAGGCCTACATAAATAATTGCCTCAAAGACAGGGACACATCATAGTTGTTTACAGCACTTTATGATAAAATGATTCATCTACATACAAATGTACAATACTGTTACAGGGGCCAGCAGCAGTGAATGACTAAAAAGTGACAGATGTCAATCCAGGGTGGCTGTTGGACAGAGATTTAGTCTAGTCTTTGACATATTGCATTTCATATGCAGTGGAGTTCTTCTGCTCAAAAATCTCTTTAGATCTGAGACTAGACTTAATTTCTGCCACGAAAAAGACATTTATGTACGGGAAACCCATTTCAATTGACTATAATTAAAGCTTTACAGCTTCCCATGTTGCACATTTCAGAGACCAGAAGGGACAGCCATATGCTCTAAGGCACAAATAGATATACAGGCTCAGACATAAGCTCCACAATTAATATATCCAATGCATCACAGACTGAAATATTACTTAGTGTTCAATTGTCAATACAAAATAATAGAAAAGACTCAGACCACAAAAAGATGCTTACTTAAAGAATGAAATAAAAGGCATACAAGAAACTGACTGGACCACATGATTGCACTGTCACAGGTTCTAATTACCGTCTGATATCAGATTAGAAATGGGTAAGAATGAAGAGTCCAATGAGACTGGAGATTTACAGGCTCAGTAAGGGCAGTATATGTAAGGGACTGTCATGTCATCTGTAAACATGGTGTGCGAGTTTCTTCTCATGTGTCAGCTCTCTGGTGTATTTCTGTTAGCTTTTACTATGTCTAATTATGCTAAATCATAGCATATGCATACAAAAACATACCCTTCTAAACTACTTGGAAATGAGAAGCTATGGGTCCGTCTAGTCTGGGACTAAACTGTAATGCAAGGATGTCTCCTCATTGAACGTCATCATTGTTGACTGGTAGATTAAGAAGTGTAGGGACTTAAGAAATGTAATCTTGTACTGATTACAAATTATCTGACTACAAAGTTTAGTACTGCAACTTTAAGATTTAAAAAGTAAAATCTCACCTGATTACTAGGGTACTTTTGAAGTATTTCTATTTTAACAGCTTTGTTTGGTTTCACATCTTAACTGGTAAAAAGGTTTCAAAAAGACTGAATCATGTGAAGACACAGTCCTAATTTCCCCCTTATGTCTCCTTTCTCATAAAACTATGCATAATTATTAATGTCAGTTCAAGTGACATGACTATTTTGCAGTTTACTCTAAATTAAGAAATAATGGGCTGATTTATCAATATTGTTTAAGCAAAAAGGTCCTTAAAAATAGTAATCCACAAAAAAGGCAATTGCAATCTGATTAAATTTATTTTCGAAGGTATACTATTCTAATTACAGGTATTTGATTAGAGTTTTCAGTCTAGTCTAGGTCTATTTCGGAAAGCTGGCCACAAAGTGCATGATAGTTTTATGCACATCCTGAGCTACCGATTATTCGTTTACACCAGCCAGTAAATAATCAAATTAGACTCATGCACACAACTAACTAAAACCCCTTTCATAAACCTTCTTGTCTTTTAACCTGGCCCCAATCTGAATCAAATCTGGTCCTGCATTTTTCCATCACTTGCACGCAAAGTGAACAAATTCTGCAATTGATTCGATTGGAAACCCAGTGCAGGCAAAAATAAAATCTGCAGTATCCAGCACCTGAGGACTATGAATCAAGTTTCCAAACTTAGTGATTTGTAGTTTGGAAGACACTAAAGTATTCACACAATATTCTGGCAGAAAGAATTTTGGACAGCTAAAGCCTCTCTCATTCAACAGGTATTTCCAAAACTTTTTGCTTCACTGGTTGAAAACTGTTCAACCTGTGGTGTTACATTTGATAACAGCATGGTTTTCACAATGTATTTGTCTCATTCCCGCTAACCACTGGTTTCTAAGCAGCAACAACGGTCACCTTACTCTAACCTGCTGGAACTACTTTTTGGTGGAAGAAATTGCTAAATATTAAAAGCATATATTTATACAATGTTTGGTGCTTCTTTGCCTTACCTTCTTCTTTACCTTGCATAAAACACTACAGACTGTATGTTATCACAAATAGCATTACAGCTGTGATGATCTACTGTGACCAAGTCCCAGCCATGATGTTATTAATGATAATGCACTCCTTCTGTTGCTTAACTGACAGACATTAGTGATTGTGGTATGTTGTTTCTGAGTAAGACACTCTTGACTGAAGGCAGAGGAGGCTTAGAGATAAATTCTAAGAGGAGAAAAAGTGCTAATGAAAGCGGAGGAAAGCACATTGCTGCTATGGGCTGAGGCGCTCGTCCTCCATGTGTAGACTGCTGGGGAGGCAGAGCAGAGGCTGGCTGGAGCTGCTGGTGCTCTGACTCTTCAGACTCTCAATGGACCCAGATGACCCTGAGCAGATAACCAGAGTGAGATGTAGGCAGAAACAGGAACAACTTAACCCATCTATTTTAAGCTCAATATTGGTTAATATTCATTCACCTTCTGAAAATAACCAAATACACCAAGGTTTTAAAAAGATAAATTAGCACAAGTGATCACTCGTAGTAATACACGTACCATTGTCAACATTCCTCAACAGCAGTAGACCAGGACTCAGATGCTGAGCAAGTTGAGAATAAGGCCAGGTTAGATTAAAAGAGGAAAGGTTAGGAAACAGCAGAATAGCAGCACTCAAGCATCAAGGTGTGAAAGTAAGTCAAAGCCATCTTCAGCCAAACATTTTAAAATGGTAGTTCGGCATAATTTCAAATTTACACAATTTTCTTTTCATTTTGTAATGAATTATTACAGCAGGGTTCTAAGATCTCTGAGCACAAACTTAATTCCCTCTTTTTTATGTACTCCTCCTATCACTCAGAGAGGATATTTAATTCAGCAATCAGATTTTTCCTTAAGCCCTTATGGATTACCTGAACAGCATTAGGAACTAATATTTTCAGTCATTCAGTGTTTAGTATGTTCTTTTCTTGCAGATTCTTTCATTTCATGTTCTTTCATTTCATTTCTGTGTTCCTGTCTTTTATCTAATCAACACCAAGTATGTCTTTGTACAAGAAGTTTTTACAAGCTTGGCCTGCAAGTTTGCTGAACAGTCATTTCTTACTGTAATGTCTGGATATTTTTCCATTTATTTAAATATTGTTGCATATAATGTTTTGTTAATTAGAATCTAGAATAAGACTTGTTGAAAATTAAATTATACATAAAACCGCCAACTTAATTATTCCGGGGAGTCGTGTGGTTGTGCAGCTCCTGGATGTTTTGCTGGGCATTAGTTTCGGTAGCCTGTTTAAATGTCAGTGCGTAACATGAGCACACTTTGATTTGATGGTGCTGTATAGGCTAATAAGTGTGCAGTACATAGCTGAGCCAGATATTGGCTGTTTCTGTGAACCTTTAACTTTTTAACCCAAGAGATTTACATTCACTGCTGAGACCACAGCAAAGGCAAAAGACACGAGTCTTTCTGTAAACCAGCAGTAGGGTTAATTATTTAGCAGGTTAGCTATATATATATATATAGATATATAATAGAAATACAATATACATACAATAGAAAACTTTAAAATTGAGTTTGATATAGTATGTAATACTGTTGAAGTTTCAAAATGTAATATTCACTCTCAACTCCATACAGTTCATGTATGGAAACAAATCTATAAAAACAACCTGTTTTGACTTCACTGTTTCCATGATGTCACAACCACAAATGTGTTTACATCAGTGGTGTTCAATCTTATCTGCAAAAAGATGGCTGCATTCCATACGAGCAGAAGGACACCTTACACTTGTTAAATCAGTTGGTCAGATCCTGCTTTTTTGGAATGACAACCTGCAGCCACACTGGCCCTTTATGGATAAGATTGAACACCCCCGTTTACAAATATCTGTCTATTCAGCAGTTCAGCTCTGTCCATTAGACGTGTTTCAGCCTGGACTGCTTTTTGAATGAGACAGAATACAGGACAGCCAATCAGAACAGAGGTCATTTACATACATCAGACTTAAAGGCATAATAACAAAAACAACTTGTTTAACTCTAAGTGATAAATAGAGGTTGGAAAACAACCATGTAAACAAAATTTTGACTGTTTTTGGCATATAAAACTGCATAAATGTTATAAGTGGGGAAAAGTTAAAATACAAGAAAAATGTAGGACACGGGCCCTTTAACAACTCAACAGAGGTCGATGCAATTGTGTGATGTTTTAGGAACACAGCTAACTGGTGTACATAAGTTTCCATTACTTGCTAGCTACATTAGCCTCATGTTCAGGGCTCCAGGTCAAAACTAAAGATGGAAATTTTGAATACCAAACGTCTTGGCTGATTAACTACATTTGGGGAAAACTGCGTATATTCAATAATTTGCCGAACCATTGTTACAAGCAATACAGTGAAGAGAAAAGAGAACATATAAAGCAAGTAAATGCATGTTAGAGACCACTGGCACAATAAGCAGTTGTCTTCACCTCACATAAACTGTTGATCATGAAATAAATAATGGCACTGGAGAGATGATTGTGCGCTGCAAAGCAAATCCTGAATTGACCAGTTCCCTGCTCTGCAGGCTGACAGTCTGCAGCGTGACCACCAAAAGTATGCTGACAAAAATCAGTTATTTGTGGCTTACACAGCAATACAGCCATTGTAAGACAAGTCTGTGGGTTGTAGAGAGGTGCTGGACTGTAGTGTGGAGAATGGCGCTGTTAGGCGCTGAAGGTGTCGGTGTGTGAAGAGAATCAGAGCAGGCACTGCAGGGACGGTGTGTGGAGTGTCACAGAGTGTTGATGAAAGAGTGTCCACTCACCAGGCAGGGCCAGGTCAGCTGAGGGGTCGCTCTCAGTGCGGCTCAAGCTGCTGCGGGCACTGTGACAGTCCTGCAGGATCTCACTCACAGACACGCCCAGAGTCCTGCTCTCTGAACCTATACACACACACACACAATAAGAACTATTATACACCAGACTTCAACCAGACATGTTTTGTATCCAAAGTTTTCTAAAGCTTTTCTAAAGCAGCTAACAAAAATAGGAAGCTTATATCCACCACTTAGTAAATGCATGCCTAAATCATGTTACACTTGTTCCAGACCGCGTTGATCTGTTAAGTAATCTCAAACAGACTTGCTTATATGGTTTCCGACAATGCATGACAGTTATCTATGAAAATGAACAAAAGGATGTTGCATAGCAGAAAAAAACAGACATAGCAATTCTGAAGCCTGAATTTAGTTTGTGCTTTTGTCCATTTTAAAGATAGCAACATGTCATACAGTATCAGAAAAAGTTTGATTTTTAGCTCATCCTTCATCTTAAGAATCATGCATGTCTTATTTGTTGTTAACACACATTTCAATTGGAACTCAGAAGAACAGCCTTAGACAATGGACTGGAAGAACATACTTCCCCTTACTTACAGACTCACCTGTGTTAGGAGAGGCAGGTTCAGAGGCTTCCCCATCTATTGTTCCCTGCGGAGGTGGGGGAGAATGAAACACCTTTAGAGTACAAAGCAGCTGTGACAGTAATGTGCTGTTACCAGTGTGTTTCCTGATTCCAATGAATCAACAGTTTTAAACAGAGTACCACTGTAACAAAGAAAAACTGTGACATAGAAAACACAATGTTGTATAAACTCTTAATTTATTTGTATAAATTTTAAAGAGCCTTCTTCTATGAACTATTCTATAACACCACTACGGTACAGCCAGCAACAGCCCCTTAAAATTAACTCACCCACAATACTACATACATATACGCTAAGTACATACTATGCAAAAATGAATAATCTGAGGATGATATAAAAATTTTCAAAAAATAGCAATGTGCAAAGTTTAAATAAAACATAATGCAAGGATGTAAAAATTATTTAGACTCAGTATTTATAAAAATAGTATAAAGACAACATAACATGTGGCAACAGCAATGTTAATTGTATTTTGAAAAATATATGCCCATTTTCATTTTGATCCCAGCAACACGTTTCAAAAAGGTTGGGACAGGGGCATGTTTACCACTTTGTTGCATCACCTCTTCTTTTAACAACACTCTGTAAGTGCTTGGGAACAGAGGAGACCAATTGCTAAGTTTTTAAAGTGAAATGTTTTCCCATTCTTGCATGATATAGGATTTCAGCTGCTCAACAGTTTGAGGTCTCCTTTGTTGTATATTTTATTTCATGATGCAGCAAATGTTTCCAATGGGTGACAGGTCTGGACTGCAGGCAGGCCAGTTTAGCACCCGAACTCTTCACCTACGGAGTCATGCAATTGTGATAAATGCTAAATGTTGTTTGGCACTGTCTTGCTGAAGTAAGCAAGGCCTTCCCTGATCAAGACATTGTGTGGATGGCAGGATATGTTGCCAAACCTGTATATATCATTCAGCATTATTGGTGCCTTCACAGATGTGCAAGTCACTCATGCCATATACACTTATGCACCGTCATACCAACACGGATGCTAACTTCTGAACTATGCACTGAGAACAAGCTAGATGGTCTTTAGTCCAAGGGATGCAGTGTCCATGATTTCCAAAAATAACTTCCAATTTTGATTTGTCAGACCACAGGACACTTTTCCACTTCGCTTCAGTCCATCTTAAATGAGCTCAGGCCAACGTCGGCGGCGTTTCTGGATCCTGCTTATATGTGGTTTCTTCTTTGAAAGGCAGAGCTTTAACTTGCATTTGTGGATACAGTGACAAACTGTGTTTACAAACAATGGTTTTCAGAAGTTTCCCTGAGCCCATGCAGTGATTTCTACTATAGAACTGTGTGTGTTTTCAATGCTGTGCCACCTGAGGGCCCGAAGATCATGGCCAGCCAATACTGGTTTTCGGCCTTGACGCTTGCAAACTGAGATTTCTCTGGATTCTCTGAGTCTTCTAATGATATTATGCATTGTTACACTATGTGCCCAGGCAGTCTTTCACAGAACTCCTCATCATCTTTACTTCTGAAAGACTCTCTAAGATGTTCTTTTTATACCCAATAATGTTACTGACCTGTTGTCAATTAACCATCAGTTTTTTTCTTTTTTTTTTCCTTTTTTTTTCAAAAGTTCATCAGTTTTTGTTACTCTGTCCCAACTTTTTTAATATGTGTTGCTGGTATCAAATTCAAAATGGGCATATATTTTTCAAAAAAACAACACATTTTTTCCATTTCAACATTGTATATGTTGTCTTTGCACTATTTCCAATTATATATAGCGTTTAAATGATTTGCACATCATTTTTTTATTTACATTCTGCTCAGCAAACAGGGTTGTATAATTAATAAAACAATCATAATAATATTAAGAATACACTCAAAGTTCTTGGGCTATTTCAAACATTAAATATATATTCAAACATAAAAATAAAAAAAAAAGCTGGTGTATTGTTTTTATTGTCTCTATTCCACTACTGTGTACTACATTGTATCTACACCCTTTGTCAATTTTATCAGGTCCACTTACTCCATCTGTTTCTTTGCCTAATTTGTTAGCCCCTTTTACCCTGTTCTGCAATGGTCAGGACCCCCACAGAACCACCACAGAGCAGGTTTATTTGGGTGGTGGATCATTCTCAGCACTGCCATGACGCTTAGTTTGTTCTGCACTGGTACAAGCGTAATTATAGAACTGCAAAGTGCCCCTTTGTGGTAAGTGGAACTGATAAAATGGACAAAGAGTGTAGGTACAAGGTAGGCGTACTTAATGAAATGGCCGGTCAGTGTATTCATGTATTTAATATATTTAATAATTCTGAATCATATCAACATAAACAAGCTGAATTGAACTGTAGGGAAATTTGAGATGCTTTAAGAAACACGGAATTGCTTCTTAAAGCATCATAGCCAAATCAAATCAAATCACTGAGGTGAAATTTATTCTGCTTATATACAAGCCTCGATTAAAAAAAAGCTGGGACAGTATGTAAAATGCTAATAAAACCCAAAAGCAGTGATGAGTAAACTTTATTTGACCTGCATTAAATTGAAAGCAATTTAAAAACACAAAACTTGAGACTTTATTTGATGCATGCAACATGTTCCAAAAAAATTGGGACCGGAGAATGTTTATGACTACGTTTCATCATCTTTTCTTTTAGGGACTAAAGACCAATTTTGAAAGCATTTGGGTATACAAGTCTTGCGCAACCGTACAAGGCCTTTATAGTCATATTTTGCACTTCATAGTGCACCACACATTTTTCATGGGAGACAGGATTGAACTGCAAGCAGTCCACTCTAGCACTCGCTGCTGTAATGTGCCGAATGTGCATCCTCATTTTAAAATAAGCATAGATGTCCCTGAAAAAGACGTTGTTGAGAAGGCAGCATATGTTGGTCCAACATGTAAATATATATTTTTAGCGTTAATGGTGCCATTACAGAAGTGCAAGTTACCCATCCCATTGGCTTTATATACCCCATAGCATGACAGACCTGTCTTCATGCTGGTAACAATTTTGATGATTCTTCTCTACTTTGGCCCAGAAAACAGCTCTATTATCTCCACAAACAATATGAAAGGTTGACTCGTCAGACTACAATAAATATTTCCAGTGTGCATCAATTCATTTCAGATGAGCTCAAGCCCAGAAAAGTCAGCTGCATTTCTGGCTGTTGTTGACATATGGATTCCACTGTGCACAGTACAGTCTCAACTTGCATTTGTGGATACAGTGATGAACGATATTTATTGACTAAGAACGATATTTATTGGTTGCCCACTCCCGAGTAGGGCAACCAGCTAAGCGTTGGCCTTATCATCAGGAGATCTCCAATTTGATCTCTGGTGATGCTACAGCCATCCGTGGCCGGGAGTGCAAGAGAGCACAATTGGCCTTGCTCTCTGGGTGGATAGGATGGTCCTGCCTCTCCCCCCATCACTCAGCGCGTTGCTAGTCAGCGCAGGCATCTGTTGGCGCGAGCGTGTTTGGCTGTCCAATGACGTTGCGTGAGCGGCAGTTCGAAAAGACACAGTGGCTGGCAGAGAACTTGTAGAGAGGAGAATTACCACTGCAATGTCTTCCGGTTTCTCAAACACTAGAGGGCGCTCCTGAGCGAGTCCAAAATGTATGGGTTAAGATGGAGCATTTGAGCAAAATCATGGTTTATAAATACTTAAACCATTTTAATGTAAAATAATTCAATCGTTTCCTGAACAATGAACAGCATAAAACATTTTAACAGGTTATAGGAGTTTAAAATGGCGCCTCATGTACGTCCATGACGTCTGTGAGTGCAAACAGCCAATGAGCTACTCCGCTCACCAACCAATCAGCACTCAGTAGCAGTAATGCTAGCGTCCTGCTGCCCAAAACCTGTTTGCTGTAGAAAAAAAGGAAATATACAGGTAAGTTTTCTTTGCATTTTTAATTAAATAGGTCCTTCTACTTTCTAAAAGTAAAGGAAAGTTCTGGGCAAGTAATTAGAAACTATTTTAACGTTTCGTTTTTAGCCACTGAGCTCCATTTACTCCCATTCATTGAGGACTCACTCACGGGCACTCTCTGGCATTTTGCAGTCATGTTTTTGATATAACGGAAAATACAGGAAGTGGCCAGGCTCCTCAAAAAACGGCTCTGAGGCTGGCTTCACAGGACTAGGACAAAGCCTGTGCTAGCCCCGCCCTTCTAGTGCTGGTGGTATCGTGTGATTGGGGGAGTGCTAACTAGTGGGTGGAATTGGATATGACTAAATTAGGGAGAAATGGGAGGAAAAAATCCCCCCACCCCCCCACCCCAAAAAAAAAGCATTCCCAAGCCCTATGTGGTGACAACCATCACATAAATATGCCGGTTTTAATGCAGTGCTGTCTGAGGGGTCAAAGGTCACAGGCATTCAATTGTGGTTCTTGGCCTTGCCCTTTACACATTTTGTACTGTTTTCATTTACATACAGATCAAAGTGTATTTGCAAGTCACTGTTTTTATTTGCATTTTACATACTGTCCCAACTTATTTGGAATTGAGGTCATAAATAAAGTGTGTCAGAGACATGTGAAGGTGCAGGCGGACCTCGGTGGGTGCTGGGCTATAGGGCAGCACAGTGCGAGGCTGGGCATCAGAAAGCTCAGACAGTCTCTCCTCATCCTCCTCTTCCTGGATAGGAGACGATGGAGAGCATACGGATCTGTAGAACACGCAGCACGCATCAAGATCACATAAACAAAAAGGTCATCACTGTACAAGGGATAAAAAGAAAACTGTAAAATACAATGTTAAAACATATTGCAGACCTGGGCAATATAGTCAAAAATCCTTTTTGAATAATTACCAATAATTATTTTCTGAAGTTCTATGAATGCTGTTGAAAACAAAAACTCATGCAGTTTATGAATCAAAATTGTTTACTGTCAAGACAGAACATAAGTAAACTTAATTAAAACACAAATAAAAATAAACATAACACTAATATAAACAAAAAACAATGACATCAACAAAGAAACAGCTCGCTAGCTAACACTCTTAACTGTCCCACTGGTTTGTGTTGTGAATAAACTGCAAGACTATTCTTTCCCCATCTGGCAAGTAAATGGTGCACACTGGCACCTAGTGTACCAATGTAGCAATTATTAGTTAAACATATTGCTATATTTTACATGTTTTAGGTGCTCTTACCCATCTGGTGATTTGCTCCCTTTGCCTTTCAGTGCTGCAGGGTCTGCACTGTGCTCCATCATGCTCTGCTGTCGTCTGCTCAGGTTCAGTGGGTCACCCACCTCACCTGTAAACTGGATCTCCTCGTAGAGAGGAGCTGAAGGTATGGCAGGTGGAAGAGCCTGCACCCCGTTTAGCGCCTCTAGCAGGGACACTGGCTCATACCCTGGAGGGACATTCTCAGAGTTCTAGAGATACATGAGGTCAAAATATGAGCCAAAGCAAAACACTGTTCAGGTCTCTGATTACACTGAGTCAGATTTCAAACACAGTTCCACAAAGCACAATCAATTCTGTTTTTTATTGTATTAGGGACATGGCTACAGAGCAGAGAGGGCAAACTGATTTATTTAAAAAGCAAAGGCTTGGTGTAGTGAGGAAGAAAGTGTGTCTATGTGCTAGGGGTGTAAATCTAACACTTCACAATTCATGTCAGTTCAATTAAGATTCTTTAGGAAACAATTCAATTAGGTTTGTGCTGCTAATAGAATCATCTCATGCAGATAACAGTGTGGAAAATAACCATTGTAGAAAGTTATACCCAGGGAATGGAGTATAACTTTTCTCCTGGTAATTTTCAGGCAGTCTATTTCTCTCAAGCAGATGTGGGAGCAAGCACAGAGATAGAATGTGAGCTTAATATCAATTAACAAACATAATAAAAACACAGTTCAGTAAAAGTTGGGGTTGTAGTACAACTCCAATTCCAAAAAAGTTGGGTAAATGTAAAATGTAAATAAATGTAAATAAAAACAGAATGCAATGATTTGCAAATCTCATAGACCCATATTTTATTCACAACAGAACACAGAACACATATCAGATGTTAAAGAGTGAGACATTTTACCATTTCATGAAAAACAGTAACTCATTTAGAACTTGAAGGCAGCAACGCATCTCAAAAAAGTTGGGACAAGGCCATGTCTACCATTGTGTAGTAACCCCTCTTCTTTTAACAACAGTCTGTAAATGCCTGGGAAGTGAGGAGACCAATTGCTGGAGTTTTGGGAGAGGAATGTTGTCCCATTCTTGTCTGATGTAGGATTCTAGCTGCTCAACAGTCCTGGGTCTTCTTTGCCGGATTTTTCATTTCATGATGTGCCAAATATTTTCTACTGGTGAAAAGTCTGGACTTTCCAGATGTCCCCATACCATCAGAGATGCAGGCTTTTGAACTGCATGCTGATAAAAAGCTGGATGGTCCCCCTCTTCTTGAGTCCACAGGACACAGCATCCGTTGTTTCCAAAAAGAATTAAAAATTTTGATTCATCTGACCACAGAACAGTTCTCCATTTTGCCTCAGTCCATTTTAAATGAGCTTTGGCCCAGAGAAGACAACAGCGTTTCTGGATCGAGTTGACATATGGCTTCTTTTTTGCATGATACAGCTTTAACTTGCATTTGTGGATTGCACAGCAAACTGTGCTCACAAACGATGTTTTTGGAAGTGTTCCTGAGCCCATGCAGTGATTTCCAGTACAGAATCATGCCTGTTTTTAATGCAGTGTCGCCTGAGGGCTCGAAGATCACGAGCGGCCAATACTGACCGTCGGCCTTGTCCCTTGAATACAGGGATTTCTCCAGATTCTCTGAATCTTTTAATGATATTATGTACTGCAGATGGTGAGATATCCAAAGTTTTTGCAATTTTATGTTGAGGAACATTTTTCTGAAATTGTTTCACAATTTTTAGCAGATTGGTCAACCTCTGCCCATCTTTGCTTCTGAGAAACTCTGCCTCTCTAAAATGCTCTTTTTATACCCAGTCATGTGAGTTAGTTGAAAATTGCTCCTCCAGCAGTTTTATTAGATGTCTCACTTTCAACATCTGATATGTGTTCTCTGTTCCATTGTGAATAAAATATGGGTCTATGAGATTTGCAAATCATCTTATTGTTTTTGTTTTTTTGGGGGCATTTTTCCCACAGTTATCTCCACAATTAAGTCATACCCAATTCCACCCACTAGTCAGGACTCCCCCAATCACACGATACCACCAGTGCTTGGAGGGCAAGACCTGTGAAGCCAGCCACCGCATCTTTTCAAACTGCCGCTCACGCAACATCATTGGACAGCCGAACACGCCTGGAGGGAAGTGCCAACCGCCAGTTCTGTGACATCAGCTAACAGGCGCCTGCGCTGACTAGCATCGCGCTGAGTGATGGGGGAGAGGCAGGGCCATCCTACCCACCCAGAGAGCATGGCCAATTGTACTCTCTTGGACTCCTGGCCACGGATGGCTGTAGCATCACCATGGATCGAACTCGCGATCTCCTGATGACAGGGCCAATGCTTAGAGGGTTGCTCCACTTGGGAGCCCCATTGCATTCTGTTTATTTACATTTATTCACATTTTACACAGCATCCCAACTTTTAAGGAATTGGGGTATATTATCTTCTTTAATTTGGCCATAAAACTGTAATAAATCTAGTAATAATGAACAGAATTACAAATGTCACACACATTTTACCATCTAAAGCTGTTTAGCTTAGCCTGATGCCTTCTTCTCTGAATTCTGGCAACACAGTTAACTGCCACAGGGCATAGGCCTAGATTCAATGCATTTTACATTTGAAAATAGCTTGAGATTTTTATTTTGGTTAAAAAAAATAGTGCATACTTTATTGAATATTATTAGAACAAGTTAATTCATAAATGCATTTTTACACCCCTGATGTGTGTGAATGTGTGCATGTGTATGTTATATACCGTATTCTCTGTGTGGTCTGAGCTCTGAGAGAGCACTGGACTGAAGGAGACAGAAGAGAGCATGCTAGCTGGTTTCTTCCTCACTGCACGGATCTGGAGCAGTGCACGAAAGGCTGGTGACAAAGAGAATGACCATTTAAGGAAAAAAGACAGTGCTAATTAGTCCACTACAAATAAAGCAAACACAGGTGCTGCATCTTCATAAGCAGCCACTTCCCAAATGCTACCATCTTCTTATTTTAGCAGAAAATTTCCACAGCTGTTCTAATTGCAAAAGGGTAGACTAGACAAAGAGCATCCTTTTTTTCCCCACTGGGTACTGTTAATCAAAACTGTAATTGTTGTCTTGTTAACCACCAGTTTTAACCTGAAAACACACAAATCAGACACTATATCTATAAATACACGTACTGTTGTAAATATTCCAATGGCCTATATCACATTTTGCAATCCTGTACGTCATTCTTGTAACAATTGTACAAATTGTACAGAAATCTGACTTCCACAGAGGTTAGCGGTTAGCCAAAATATGAAAAATTATACTCTGTCCCTTGTTATGACATTACATAGAGGTCTCAGTTCTCTGTTGACATTACTATAATATTCTTTGTAATTCTTTGGTTCTTACAAGAATGTCTCCCACTAAACAGTGATTTAAGCAGGTATAGACCATGGTGACTCTGAGATTATTCTATTTCATGTACAAGTACAAAAATTGTAAGTATTCAGAAAAGTTATCACCGCAGACTACGACAGGTTGACACTGTATTGTATGTATCTCACTATGCTGACAAGTGACCATAAACACAAAACAGTAACAGGTTTCTTTATACACATTTACAAAAACAGTTATAAACATAAACAAACACTTCTGAAGTAGTCATTAACTAATGCAATAACCACATTTTAGTTGTCATTTTCAGTGTACTTAAAATGAATGAACAACTCCCTGTAGTTTGCTGTGCGAAAAACTATTATGAATTTCATTCACTTTTTTGTTCTGTTTGAAAAGGAGATGTTTTGAACTGAGAGAATACAATGTTACAGTGAGGCAATTTTAACAATTTTGCGGGCTGCAAAGACATCAAATGATTTGAGATTAAAAGAAACGAGGGCCTAAATCTTTTCAAGCCACATGCAGTGACACTGCACCAAAGATTATTCTACTCTTTCCAGCAGGTGTCACTGTTTTCAAAATGTCAGTTACACAAGAGGCGCCACACATGCAGCTATTGCATGTCTACTCACAGCCTCATCCCATTAATACAAAGAAAAAAAATTAAAGCATTAAAGCAACATGGAGAGAAAAATGATCATGCATCCTTTCAGCACTCTGCCAAGGCTCTGTCTGCTGTATATTATTATTCTCCAAAACATTACAAGATCCATTATAATACCAATGGCCAAATACAAGGACAATTTATGCATTGATTAATGAGACACTTACGCAGTCGGCAGATGGGGCAGTTGTTGGCCTGGTAACGCAGGGTGTCCGCACAGGCATTGCAGAGGCATAGGTGCCTGCAGGGGAGTATAAGTGTATCGCGTAGGTCTGACAGACACACCACACACTCACTGCTGTTGTCACTGTTCTCATCCTCTGGAGACTGATGGAAGAAAGAAAACACAAAAAAACACAAAAAGAATATGGAGTATGGTTGTCATAATACCAGAATTTTGACTTTGATACTGATAAGTATCAGCATTACAAAGCTCGATATCTAAACAATAGTATAGCAAAAATCATTGTCACTGTCTGAACACCCAGTGGATATTGGACTGAACACAGAAAAATAGCTACAGCATAATTAACATCTGATTATCAAATTCAATCTTTTTTTCTGAAATGTAAAATAAATAAAAGAAGTTAAGAGTATTCAATTAACAACCGCATTGAACTTTCAATACATCATGTAGCACTCTCAGGGAGACAAACATGTCAGCAGGAACACTCAGTAGTAGTGACTAGCAGGGACAGCACAAGGCCTAATCATTTTATGATGTGCCTACATGCTATTGTTTTATTACTGTGTCTGGATTTACCTTTGTCTTCTGATTGTTCTTATTCTCAATGCCATAAATCTCCTGGAGAAGGTAGCTCACTCGATCAACCTGTATGATGGCATTAGTACAAGATTAGTTTATTTATACTTAAGCAGTTCACAGGAGTCATCTGATACTAACACTTTAGAAGTAATAATTAACTAAGGCACTAAGCACTCTATTAGCATTTTTATGAGGTAAGCCTATGCACATTTAAACCAGAAGTGGGCAGTAAAGAGCTACAGCCTACAGCCACTCAGCTGCTGTTTACCCTGAAGTGCTTTTGCTGACGACATTTCTTGTACGCAATGCATGCAGTTCACTCGCACTTACATAATGTCAAGTCCCTCTATTTATAGCTTCTGATATTATCATTTTCATTATGTTTATGTCCTCTTATTCAATATCCCATTCTATTTTTCAATAAATTCTATTCAAAAATACTTCCCCTTTCTCCTCAAATACAGTAGTCAATACTGATGAAGTTCCATTATGTTACTTGCTTTAATTATTGTCTCTTCATAGATGGGCAAGAGTGATGAACCACAAAAATAAAAGGAAACAAAGAGTTACATTTTTGTTAAGATTACAGCCATGACAATAGAAGTCCTGTGACATATTAATTCTAAATATTCTAACATGTATGAAAATCAGTCACTACTGTGACCAAATACACTACTGTCCCATACATATATCCCAAATACACTTACTATTTGCTTCTGCTTCAAGGGCTTCACTGAAAAACTGCCATCAACATGCTGTGGCGAAAAAAAAAAAAATGCCATGGTCAAATCATACCATGAAAGTAGACACACTTAGCACTTATGCTCAGTAATACTATTTAACATTCACAGTTGATCAAAAAATTACTCAGAATATAATACTACATACCTTTTCAAATGATGCTAAAAGTACATGAGCATGTCCTATGACATCTGCAGAAGTAAAGAATACAGTTCCTATGAACCAGTGCAACTTGGCACAACATTTTCACAGAGAGAATAATTCTCTAAAGGTTAACTTGTGAGGCCTACCATCTCCGTCATCAACGACTGCCTGAATCACCAGAGGGAATACACCTCTGTCCAGATCAAAGTTCAACTGGGCAAAAAGACAAAGAGCACTTTCAAAGTGTAACTTCAAACTGTCAAAAGCGCCCCCCATACAAAATTCTCCTAAGTCTGACATTTACATGTAATTTATGGTTCAAATCCAAATTTAAAAGGCTTTACTACAACAGACAAGTGCAGGGCAATACAATTCCATTTTACAATCTTTTCCAAGTGTATCACATGTCTGAGATGATATTTAAGTGAGCCTTAATAAAGAACCCATGCTACTTAAATACAGGTACTTCAAAATAAAAGAATGTCTTACAAACCTGACAGCTTGTTTTGACTGGACTGTTTTGTTCTGTTCTGCCTCTTAAAATTACACCAAAGTGAACCTAATGCAGTACTGCTTTTTTTGGACGGTTCTTTCAAAACTTTCTAAGCATTCAAAAAGCACATGGAAAATCTGTCAGTAATGCTAAAACTAAAAATTCTGTTGTGTGCCGTTAAAAGAGGTATATCTCAGTATTACAATAGAGTTCTTGCATATCTACCTTGAACAAATAAAAATAGAATGGAATTCAGGATCAACCTTTTTATCAGTCAGTTCCATGGTACTACAGTGGACTGTTAATAATAGCACTATTATTACTGTTGTCTAACAAACCTATAGGTATTTCATTTCAATTTCCCACATGAAGAGTAAATACAGTCAGTGTTGTTTCATTAATTATTTCATTTCACAGAAACAATCCACACACAGCTTATTTGAAAAAAAACTGTAAGACTGTAAAAATTGCACAGCTATTAGCAAAGTTGACATGGTTTAGCATTTGTGATTCTCACCTCCTCTGGCTTCCATTTAGTGAAATCAATCTTGAAGGATGGCAAAGAAAACTGCTGATTTATCCCTCTCTTATAATGGACAGTTTCAGAGACCAGAGCTGGTGTCTTAGGAGTATACCTTTAAAGGTAAACATTAGCATGATCACCATTAAGTAGTTTTCACAAATACCCAGTCAAAATGATTACACAGTTCACATATATTCTACATTCAAATGAATTGTGCATGTCTCTATGAGTAACCACCTGTCAACAGATCACAAACATAATCTTTAAAGCTAAGGAGAGCCCCCTTTACTTTTCGTTTTAACTAAAAGCCCAGTACGATTTGTGCTGTTGTTTCTATGGCATCAATGAAACTACTAAGGGATCTGTTGTCTAGCTAAGGCAGTGTTGTATTTCCTTGAACTCGGGTAACAGAAGCAAGACTTCAGGGCTATTTAGCTCATCAACTACGCGATCCACATGCTTTGTCTGACCTGTAACATTTCCACAAAACTGACAAAAACCACTGCAGCATTTGCAGCATAATCTATCCTAAAACTGGGACTTTATTCCTAAAACTGTCCAAGTCAAAGTTTTGCATTATTTTGTAAGAAGTTGTGAACTGAAAAAAGTAATGCACCATATGTATTTGATTCAAACGTGTACACCATTTCCACATGAAAAAAATACAGCATATTAACATGATTAAAGCAAAAAATAGGTAACCTAAAGACAAAGTTATCTGGATGCAAAATATCTTATTCACGTTGAAATGATGTACATATTTGAATCAAGCAAATTCAATACTTTAGATTTTTCAGTGTAGAGTGTGTACCGTTTACTACAGAAACTTACACTGCCATTCCGTTAGAAAACTCCTCAAAGGCCTGACAATATACTGTTATGGCAACTCTAGCATCAGTATCAAAACAGAACTCCACACCATATAAAACTCTGGGATTTTCAGTTTCCTCAGTCGTGCCCTCAGCATCATCTTTGTACCTGACAACAAAAGGCAGAGTTTATGTTTGTGTCCAAATCTTTAAGTTTGTTATTCAGTAACTACTTGGAAAACAAGACAAAATAATTAAGTTATTTAAAGGAGTATGACAGAATGAAATATCTGGCCTCAAGCTTGAGAGGCAAACTACCTGACAAGCCGTAAAGAGTCTTTCCTGATGTTCACCAGACTCCTCAGGGTTTTCACAGGCTCATGAGGTGCAGGGGTCACATAGGGAAACTAGGAAAAGAAGTACATGTATCCATTAAGGAGGCGTGATGACTCAGTTTTGAGTCATACTCAGATGTAACTTGAGGAAATTCTGTTTTGCTTACCTGAACAGGTCTGTTGCCTAGAAAGTTTAAATCCATATTTTCCCCAAACAAATATCCCTCAGGATGCGGAGTGTCAAATTTCTCCCCTCCCATGAAAAAATGACTGGTGAAGTAATTTCCTGAAATGATAATGATGAATGGGAGTTCATAACATGAGACAAAGAAACACCTGTGGATTATGAAAGTTGCATGATTGATTCATAACTGCTGGTGTAACACCCACTAGGTTCACTATTTGCTATCAGTTACAACCAAAGGGAATATACTGAGATTGGGAGGAGAGGTATGCTATATTTTTGCAAGCAAAACCGATTCATAAAAATCAGGACGGAAATAATTCACAGTTTAAGTTTATTAATAATCATGTTATTACAGACAGATAGCCATAGTAAATATTTAGGCATTGTCATTACTTACTTTGTTCATTTTTTTTCCAAAGGTTTTATCATACACGTCTTACCTGATTTGGGGGGATATCTGTAAGCTGAATTAGCTTGAATATCGATGTCTTCAACTCCAGCAATTCTTCGACTAAGTACTGAACCCATTTTTAGATACGGCCTCACTCCTGAAAATACGAAAATATGAGGACCAAAGAAGAAAGACAATCCTGGCAAGCTGCTTGGTTTATTTTGCTAGTTTTGCTTCATCCGTTAAAGATGCATTCGCATTCCCATCTTGTCTGCTAAAAATGTTAGGTTCAACGGCACTTTTGCGTCAGAATGACCCTCCAAAGCATTAAAACGACTAAATATACTGTACAGATCGTACACTTACGCCTACAGACGTTAGAGAAACGACTGGCTTTAAAAATAAGGTCTAAGAAAGACCACAAACAATACTTCTACACCACACCAGTGACTCCCCTCTGTGGAAACAACACCAGCTACACCGCGAGATGCGTGATTTCATGGAGCTAAGAACTGTGGGATATGTAGTAAGGAAAGGGCCCGAGATTCAACGGCGCATCGCAACAGATTAAAAAATAAAACTATACTATAAACATAAGCGCAATAACATGTGAATATATTTAATTTTCTCCATTATTAGGTATCCAAGTCATACATGCAATTAAAATGCTGGTTACATTTCCTTTGGCAAGGGTTAAGCGTAAATCATACCAAAATAAACAAATTAAATCGCTTGCTGTTATAGTAAACGTTTGTCTATCAGGACTATGAAAAAAAACATTTATTGACGTGCCTTCAAATTCACTGTGATAAAATTAAAATGTTACGTGTTTTTTTAATGCTTTGGCATCTGACAGCATGAGGCAGGTATTATAATAATTGATAATACAGAAACGGCTGAATTATATGTTATTTGTCACATGGAAAGAAAGAGGATTCCAGTAGTCCAACTATGCAGTGTTTATAAATATCGTATTAGATATAGCTTCTCCCTACTGCCATCACATCATTTAAATCTACGCAGAGTGGTAGGAAAAAGCATTAACGGGACTGCGCATACGTGGTGTACACTAGACTCCTTTAAAGTACGTCTAATGGTGCCTTTGGACTTTTATGTTTCTCAACGCAATTCAATTGGTGTTGGAAGATTTGTTTACCATATTTGGCGAGGTAGCGGCGTGACTCGGACGGGAATTGGATGGGAGCGGCCGTCATTCATAAAACTCTGCCTTCCAGGACTTTACAAACAAAGCGTGGGTCGACGGGAAATGTAGTTCGGAAGAGTAATAACGTGGAGCTGAAACGTACATTTTGCCTGCCTGCTCGAAATGTAAAATCGTGATCGTGTATATCTCTCTAGTTAAATTGCACTCATATATCAAGACACACATTCGGGATGAATGGACTAATTTAGAGTTAGTCAGTTCCGTCACCAGCATAACAAAAAAAGGGATTATGCGGCATACATTTCCCACCACCTCTAATGTGCTGCTATTGGCCGCTCAGCTGTGTCAATCAGAGGGCGCTCAGGACACTAGGTTCCCTACAGTAAATATTTGTGTTTGCTCAGCCGGCTGTAATGGTGGACGACTGAAAGAGAAAAGGGAGAAATACAATCTCTAAAAAATTGCATCCCAGGCAAAAACAGTGCTGCCCGCGGCTCGGACATAAACTCCGGCAGACATGGATGAACTTAAACATCAAGTGATGATAAACCAGTTCGTCCTGACAGCTGGATGTGCGGCAGATCAGGCGAAGCAGCTTTTGCAAGCGGCACATTGGCAGTTTGAGGTGAGAAAGCTGGTTTGGTTTTGCCCGTAATGTTTATACTATGTTTAACATTTTAGCGCTGGTGGCCCTCGCTGCCACGGAAACCAAGCCGGAATATCAAACTCTCGTTTTGTCTAACGTTACCTGTTTGCTTTATTTTCATTTGTTTTGTCGTCAATAAGAGGCAATGCACGTAGCAATAGTATACCACAACGAGAATAGTCTGCACTGGCTACTATCCAGTTTAAGTTTACTCTAGATTAAATACTATAATCCTTCCCCGTGACACACTGTTCTAGCTTGCTGTGCTATTATGCAATAAAAACGGACGTCGTGGTCTCTCTCTTTCTCTCACAGATTAACGTTACTTGGACCAGCAAACAGCTCCTTACTAACGCCATAACAAATGTGTTGGCGTTTTGTTTTACTTTATTTAGGCTGCTATGATTTAAGACAGTGCTGTGCTCCATGAAGAATTACAAACATATCTAACGTTATATGAAAACTTCGGTTGGCTTGAGTAATGCAAATTAAGCTGAATATTATGCTTTTCATAGCATATAGAAATTTTGTTTAACATTACATTGTGCTTTCTCGTTACAGACAGCCCTCAGTGCCTTTTTTCAAGAGACTAATATTCCTTACGGTCACCACCATCAAATGGTGAGTACAGAGGCTCAACTGTACTACGAGTGCTTTGTTTTTATAGTTCATTTTAGCAGATCGCCTGTCTCAAAATGGTTTCCCATTAGCCTTGTGGGATTTTCATTTTGTCACGGCTTGAGTAAGGAGAAAGAGTCCTATCGAAGTAACAATAACAGTGTATATGTCGGCCATGTTGCGGAGACAAGGGGCTTCCAGAAATAAACACAGTCGGCCCTGTTCATACTGCTGTTACTGTAGTGGACAGCAGCAGCGTCAGTGAAATGAAATCGTGCTCTCGTGTAGACTCGTGTTATAAATTCTACGATTTGTCACCTAGTTTAATGTTTGCGTGATATAGCTCTGTGATCAGTTTTAGCTTACCATTTAGTTAAAGGAAACATTAACGTTAAATGCTGCACAGAATTGACCAGTGTTTATGTTTTGGAGGGTGGTCCTGGTTCCATGTGCGGATGGTCAGCATTCATTTTATTCACAGCTCATCAGTGTGTTGCCTTTGCAGACCACACGTCCACTGAGGCAGCACACACAGTCTTTGTTTAGAGTCACTGTATCATTCATCTGGGTTCTCGAACATCTCACTCTCAGGACATTGCAAATGGTGGTGCCCTTTTGTAGCTGGCCATTGTGATACACTCCTACTAGTATTTCATTTACTGTTATATATAGCTAATTGATTGTTTTGTACTGTCAGTTATTTTAAATAGGGATGCACAATGACTTTGGAAGCATATTGGTATTGGCTGATCATTGTTTTTTGAAAATGTATCGGCATTAGGACGTTAATGCTTCATTAACGTGGATTGTCCATCAAATCAGACGGCCAGAGTACATTAACGGAATAAACACAAACATTCTAATGTTTGCATTTGTCTTTACAATGTTCAGAAGTAAAATGAACTAAACACAAACAAATACAAACATTTGGTTGGTGTGCTATACTCATATTTGATTGTAGAACATGTTCTCTTCCTATTCACTCTAGTTCATTTTACTTTCAAGTTCTTTTCTTAACATTCTACGGATAACTACAAACATTAGAATGTTCCTGTTTGTCCTGTCTACTCTGGTCTACTCTGTGTACTCTGGTCTTTTGATTTGACAGATAATTCACACTTATATTTGATAATGCATTTACTGTATTCCAGAAGAGTGATGCTTAGGTACAGTGCTAAAATACCTGCATTTTATGAATTTTACTAATTATATTGATTATACATGTAACCTTACAAATATGTGCTATATTTCTCCATAGTGTTAATCCAGGTGTATCTGATCCCACTTTGTGTGTGTACATAGATGTTTGTATATCGGCATCAGCAGATATGTACATGAAAAATATCAGCATCAGCCCAGATTTCCCATATTGGTGCATCCTAATTTTAAATCAAATCTTTTGTTAATTGAACATTTCTCTTTATTCTTAATCCATATAAACATGTTTTGTCTTATACAGTACTAAAACATTCTTATACTGGCCTAAAAACACATTCTAAAGCTGTTCCATTAAATCCTTTCAGTCTGTTACATTTTTTTATACAGTAAGGGGTGCTCATAAATCAGTGTTTGAAGACCGCCCTTTGGTTTTATGCCACAATCTTTCAGAAAGTAATTTCCTTAGTAAGTGTTACAACAGCTTTGATTAGCTTTACTCAGCATATGGGCTGTTCTAGGTCTGAGGCCTTTTTCAAAGAAGCCTTTATTAAGCTGTTGACATCCAGTATCTAAGGGCATCTGTAGACCCTCATTCAAAGCTAAATGCAGAACAGATTGTCCAGCATTGTACAATTTGGCTGTGTTCAGTTGAAGCATAGGCCTGCGGTTGCTGCATGGTAGCCAACCCCCTCCAGCTTATCAGTGTTGCTTAGCTATACAGTCTTAATCCACTTTGCTCCAGAATTTCTGCAGCACTGACACACTTTTTCTGATTGACAGAACTGAGGCAGCAAGTGGTCCCTGAAGTCACTTTGGCCTTAAGTGCATGAAAGAGAATTTGCAGTATTGTAGATATACCATGGTGCTCTTTAACATTACACTATATTTTATGAAGCTGTGAAGGGGCTGAAAGTACTAATGAAAAAAGTACTCACAATGAGTGCCAAAAAAAAATCAGATTAGAGGAACTTACTAACTTACAAATGCTTGTAAAGTGGAGCTTTGAGAGATTTTCTTCAAAAATGAATTTTAAGGACAATATTTTATGATGGGGAAAGCAAGAGCATTGCTACTCTTCAATAAGCTCAATGGCTAGCAAAACTAAACATCTTTAGTCTTTGTTCATTTTGCTCTTAAGAATAGTGACTAGTTCATTACTGCTTTAGATTTGGATTACTGCATGAATTGAGTTGCATGCCGGGAGATTATAGAGCACTGAAAAGATGAAGGTGTGGTGTGTCCATTGCTGGTCATAGCAACTCACGGCCCACCACCATTACACCATTAAGTTAAGGTTTTGAGACCGGGGTTGAAGATTCAAATGTCCTTGTCACCCTTATAAATACAATGAACATTATTGACCATAGTATTATGGCGATATGGTCACACAGTTAAGAGCTCTCACTAAAAATAAAATTTCGTGTGAAATTAACAATGAATATGCAAATCGGCACAAAATGTGAAGGCACCGTAGATGCTTTCTGTTATACTGTGATTTTTATGTCTCTTTTTCCTAGTACATTGTGCACAATTTTACCTACATTAACCCTTTGAACTCTAATGGCCCACACTTCACTTTATCACTCCCATATTTATATAAATGAAATACTACTTTCATAGTAAAAGTAAATAATTTATATCAATTACTTAATAATAAGTAGAGGTGTAACAGTACACTCAGCCCATGATTCAACCTGATACTGGGTGCACGATTTCTCACTGTTTTGAATTGTAATTGTGTTGTTGCACTACCTACTAATGACACATGATAATGGGAGGCAGGAGGAGTGTTGGAGGGAGTTGTTGATTGGTGATGATTGGTCGTTTGCAAATGTTGGTGTTCAAACAATGCAACTGCATTAAATGGCATAATTAAAAGAATGTCAGTCTTTCATGATAGACAGGGTTCAAGAAGTTAGTGACATTGTACTATTACAATAGTTTATAGTTTATTAGTAGATTTGGAATATTAGAGCTATTAAATATGTATGAAAGCATTTTAAGTTAGATTTCTGTGGGTTTTAAAAATAAGTAGTAAAAGAAAAAACAGTGTATTAAGGCACTGATTAATTTGGTTTGTCTATCAGTCATTGAGGACAGGGAGTCTAAAGAGATCATACATTCTTATTTGCAGTTTTACACACTTAGATTAATACTGAAACATACTGAAGAGGCATTCTTAACATAATGCTACAGCGATCTGCAAGCTACTAACTATTCACTGAAAAAATGCTAAAGGCTCAAGGGTATTTAGTCTCTTGTTAAATTGAATTAAAAAACACAAAAAGACAATAAAAAAAGGTTAAAAGACTGTGTTCCTGGCAGGCTGAGTAAAGAAATCGAGGATGGAAAGGAAGGGGGGTGAAGGTTCTCGTAACTTTAAACATGTGGTTTGTTTCTGGGTGTGGCCAAAGCAGGAGCTGGAGTTCATAGAAACAAATGACACACAAGGTCAGAATTGGGCTGTTTAGGGCCCTAGTCTAGTATAAACCTAACCTAAAGCATGGTGTGGAGCAGAGTTCGGAGTAATAATTTGGCCTATTATCTCCCTGACCATGGATATTTTGTTTTATTAATGTAAGAAAGAGGACATTTGTTGCTTTGTCTCGTAGAGGCTGGCAATTGGGGAAAATGGAAAAACTAGAGTGCGTGATGCATTAGTGCAAAATACGTCAAGTACATGTTGAAGTGTAGAATTACTGCTAGAAATAGTTTCTGTTATGGCAGTATCATAGGCAAAGTACTTGGCATCTTTACAGCAATATGTGTACCATCGCTGTTAAAAAAGTCTATGAAATGGTATTTTTAAAGGATAAGGAAAGGTGTTCTTAATTTACTTTAATGTAATAACATTTATTTAGAAGTTATTTTGTGACATTTCTATTGGTCTCTTCATCCATTTAAAGGCAAGTAGCATTTTCAAATGGTGTAAAAAGGATAAGTGTGTGACAGCAGCTCTATACACATGTATGCATTTATACATGGTCACTGTTTAAGCACATTGTAAATTACTTTTGGAACTAAGACGTTTTATTTTTGGATGTTTTGGCTATTTAAATAATCGAAAATCAAATCACATGTAAGGACTAAAACCTCAGAAATTTGAATGGCTTTATTATAGACCATGCAATACATTCGGGCATGCGTCCCTGGAGTGGCATTGAGTATGGCCTTCTTTCGGTAAGTGTGCCAGGCAGAGCCAGAGCCACATCTGAAGTGGTTTGGCCTGCGTGTGTGAGCGTGTGTGTTTCTAGTAGAACAGCTTCCCGGAACACGGGGAACTCGGTGGTGGATGGTTTGGCTGCCGGAGAGGCCGAGTGTGCGAAGAGCAGATGTGTGAACAAGTAGCGGTGTGTAACACACAAACATTTCTGCTGCGTGTTTTATGTGACCTAGACCAGAGAGTGCTCATCAGGGTTTCTAAACTGGCCCATTATTCTGTGACATTTTGAATGTGGCACGTTCAATCCTATCAATTCAATTTATCAATTCAGTTTATTCATTATTTGTTTTTTTTTTTGTTTTGTTTTGTTTTTATTACACCATTTGAAAACTCCAGTTGCCACCGTTTACAATGTGAAAACATTTCAACTGTGTACATGGATAGTAAATTGTGAAGTTTCAGATCTTAAGTCATAAAGCCTTCGTGACAATTCCAGAGCGTAATACATTCAACTCTTTGGCCACAATCACTAAAGGTACATTTGTAGAAAAAAAATGAGCTGCATTTGATTAAAAGAATACCTTACCAACTGTTTAGCATGGGGGTTGGTCTGTTATACTCAGGGGGTGTGTGGCAGCAAGTGGCACAGGAAGCATTGCACGAGTAGATGCATGAATGGATTCCACTATATATCAGCGAATTCTGAAAGTAATTAGCACAATCCACAATGACTATTTTGTATTTTCTATTTTGGAAGTTCATCAAATATGAAGTAACTATGCATTAATGTTTTGCAAAAAAGTTGCTTGTATGTTTGTATGTATGTTTTATTCATTCATTCATTCATTCATTCATTCAATCTGCTGCAGAGGTTGTGTTTGTTTTGTAATTTGGTCCGGGGTGGCCAAACTCATGCATACAACTGTATCTGGGTACTTGAAAATAAAATCACATCTAAGTACTAAAACCTCTGAAATTTGTATAGTTTTATTAAAGACCATGCAGTGCTGACTCTTGACCTAAACGCTTTGTGTTAAACTTGGGGATTTTAATATGGTCTAACAAGCACTGCACAATTCTGGGTCTGACTGATGCCACCATTAGCTTGTACCAATATAACATTTTCTTTGCTTTAGATATAAGTACTGGCTGATTATTTTTTCGACTGTCCATTTAGAAAACCAAACAAGCTTATAGATACAATAACTACTATTGTTTTGCTCTGAAGTCTCCTGTGGTGCGTCAACAGCCAGGTTAATAATCAAGCCGTGCACCAAGAGATCTTTTACCTACATGTGCAAGGACACACACTCATTTGTTTTTTTTTTTTTTGTTTTTTTTATACCTTGTCAGAGTATGGGGTTATGCGTACATTGCATTATATAGATACCAATGTGCAAAATTTTTTAATCACTTGTGATATTGATTATTTATTTTGTTATTTTATTCAATAATAACTTATTTAGTGTTGATTGAAATATTGTACACCAGAAGGCCTATTAAGTATATTGTAATTTCTCGATTTTCTCGGTGTTATACAGCTTTCTCAGTCGTTACAGTCATTAAGGAATCATCAAAATTGGTTTTACATGAATAAAACCGAAATCCGAAAACGATTCTGAATCAATTCACAAACGTCAAGAATCGTTTTTCTAAATTTTAATTTATAACGTAATGCTGACGGAACGCAAAAGGTGGAACTTGGAAGTGGGGAACAGTTTGTGGCGGCACATAACAAAAATACTACTGGATGAGCGAGAAATCCGACCAGTACCCTCTGCATTAAAAGCCAGGTTAGATCAGGAGTCACAACCCAAATCTTAAGAAGAGCCATTTTGTCCTTTCAACAAAAATCAAACCACCTTGGGAGTCACAACATTTTATGTCCAATATGTCTCAGTATGTGCTAATTTCCTAGTATAGGCTAAAATATATAAACGAAAACACAGACTTAATTTGCTCTGCTTTAAGCTTTAGCTATAGCCGCTTCCCTCCCATTTCCGCCAGGACACTTTTGCTCAAAAGTCGAATAGTTTCTTGTAAAATGTCTCTCAACGGTCGACTGTTTTACGAGGCTGAAGTCGCTTCTTATTCTCCAGCTTCTTGTTTGAATTTTCCAGTTCCACCGGGAGGTGGACCGGGAGAATTGGAAAGAGAAGCTGACTTCATCTTTGCAACTGTTTAGCGTTTGACAGTCTCTCGTTGCAGATTTAACGTATCAGGAAACCAACTGCGCTGCTTATAAATGCGAATAAGTCCATTCGTCTCCAAATGTTCGTCTTAAATCTGTCTATTTGCCTTTTCGTTAGCTACTAGCTAGGCAAGACTGCATTATTATGTGACCTGCAGTCTGCACACCAGTTCTCAGTCTTTGCCAAACAGGGCTTTTGTGCTATGTTGCACACGTCCCGTCTCGAAGATATTTTACTGACACAGCAGTCCCCCACTCTCTACAACAAGACCAAAACCGAGGTTATAAAATCACTGAAGAAAACGGTGGGACAGCTGTAACGTGCCGCGTGGACATCCATTGCCACAGGATCTTATGTCAGCATAACAGCACATTTTATCACAGATGAGTGGCAGCTAGTGTCTCATGTGCTCCAAACAAAAGCAGTAAATGAGAGCCTTCTAGTTCACTTGCCACATCACTTCCATTTGATTTATTAATAAAAGATATTGGAAACAAATGCATTACGGATCATTACAAGTACTTTGCTTTAAAACTACCAAGTCCTCAGACAGAAAAAAGAAAAAGTCCTGTATAGAAAAAAAAGATGCATCGATAATCGTCACAACCCTCTGAATCATAATCGAATCGAATTGTGAGGTGCCTAGAGATTCCCACCCCTAACATATATATATATATATATATGCGCAAAAACAATACGTCCCCTGCATTCTTTCACCAGCGCCTTGCTACTTGAGGGGTGTCTGTCTACAACACAGAATGTGAATGAACCTGTCAGTCAGTTGTGGATTTCAAGTAAATTTCAAATAAATTCTCTTCTCAAGCTCAGTATACCTAAAAAAGATATGTATTAGCCTGCTATAACTGTCTAAACCACCATTGACGGAACACGGACAATGATCGTACAGAACCTAGGAAACCCAGACAGAGCTGTTAATAACTTTATGTCTATGTTATCCAGATTGAACTATGTAGGCTCCATGGCAGGAATGTAATGAAATATTAAGTCTTGGGAATACGTATTCAAAATACAGAAATGAAGTGTCTGTATTCAGTCTAAGTTACATTCATAAAGGCAGTGTCCAGAATACAGTTACTTTTTACATTTTTGGAAGAATACTTTAAGAATTCTTACCCGCTGAATGAAATATAATAAATAAAGATATTAATAAATTAAAAAAAAACATAAGTTTGTTTATTAGTTTTTTCAAAGTTCACACACTGTCCGTTAGGCACACTCTAAAAAGAGAACTGACAAAGAGCGTCTTTGTAAACTTTGTTATCCGTGCTAAAGCCTGAGTAGACTGGTAAATCAATATGATAATCAGTTATTAATCTCTGTGTTACTAAGCTTTACTAAAGCTGTGTAGACTGGAAAAAATCAAAGTGATTAACCAATTATCAGTCTGCTTTGTTTAACTCTTTTGAGGGATGACTGAGGGATGAATGACCTGGTATCTGTGTCTAACTGGACTCCTCCTCAGAGGATTATGAAAGCAGCAGTGGAACAGGTGATGAGTGCAACTTCATACAAATGATAAGCAGAGCATTCATTAAACATATCAACAGGCGAATTACACAGAGAAAACTGCCAGCAAGGAACAGTGTAAATGAAATAAAAACAACGTCTTTCCCATCTGTCTAATCAATATGTATTGTAAATATATTCTGAATATGATGCTTTGTTATGTATTGTAATGGAATGCATTGTATGAATATATTTAGGAGATTGTGTTCAATATTCAGCCATTACTTCTTTTTCACAGTATTTTGCCCAGCTCTGGTAGGCACATCGGACAGTGGAAAGTTGCTTTTGCCTGACTGGTCAGTGCTGTGTGGCTGCCACATGTCATTTGCATAAAGTTGAAATACCTCATGCATTTTTTGCATCTTCCTTTCGAAAATAAATGGGAATTTGTGTGCAGTGGGCACATGCAGTGAGACTAACTCTAACTTCAGTAACCAAAAAGAAACTGTTGAACCCTTCCAGTTTTAAAAAATGAATCATGAAGCTTTTAGTAAAAAGCACTTTGCAAAGTTTTTTTCTTGTGTGGTATGCTGGCCTGTATTTTTCCCACAATGTCAGTAAATTCTTGAAAATATATAAAAAAAAAACACAGAGACAGTCAGGAGATTTAATGTTTTTTTTCTGGTCTAATAACATATGTGGTATACATTTTTTAAACGTCATTACTTCTGAGCAAATGATTGTTTTGCACCTTAAAATTAATTACCAGATTCAAACTCTCCACCCACCAGTCTCTGTCTGCACTGTGCTATTCCCGTCTCTCTGCAGTATGTTCCTGTCAGACTATCACTCTCTTCTTCACTCACTGACAAACTGTTCCCTCAAACAGAGCTGGAGCTCAGTGGCTTTAGACAATGCTTTTGGACTTAAAGGGCCCATATCATAGACAAACGAAATTTCCCTTCTTTCTTGAAATAAGAGTTTGAGGTGCTATAGAAACGTTGTTAATATCTCAAAATATACCACTCACTCCCCAGTTCATAGAGTCCATACATGGAAGCTAAGCTGTAAAAACAATCCATTTTGAAGTCATCATGGTTGTAATGTGTGATAAAGTGCGTCCCTCGGCCCGGCAGATGTCATGGTCATTTACGTATGAGCACCCATTCAGCCTAGAGCAGTTTAGCTCACCCATTTATTTTAGTGATAAGGAGTGTTGGTACTGCAGTCTGTAACAGAGTTATTAGAGTGGAGGATATGGGGAAAACAATTATAGCAGCTTTCCAAAGAAAGCAATAGCTGATGTTTATTTTTTTCCAATGTCTGTGAGGATTTCAATCTAAACATATAAGTTTGTTCTGTATATTTTAGCCTTGACTACCTAAGGCGCAATACAGGGCAGCCAGTCAGAACAGAGATCATTTACATAAATCAGTTGATAGTACAGCAACAAAAGGAACAGTACAGTAACAAAAACAGCCTGTTTAAATTAGGGATAAAGGGATAAATTAGAAAATGACTGTATTTGGTACATAACACCACACAAATGTTATGAGTGACCTTTAGTTGGGACAGTATGTGAAATACAAACAAGAAACAAAGCAGTAATTACAAAATTCTGTTTGACCTGTATTAAATCGAGAACAGTACAAAAACTGTTGAATTGTTTACCTTATGAACTTTATTTATTCATTCATTCATTTTAGTTAACTTTACGCTGGTAACAATCTAGATGTATCTTTTCTTCTTTGGCTCGTAGAACACAACATCCATTATTTCTGTAAACAATCTGAAAAGTTTACTCGTCAAACCACAATACTGATGAATGGTGTCTATTAACAGTGTTTTGTCAAAGTATTCCTGAGCCCATGTGGCGAGTTTTACCATAGAGGCATGCTGATTTTTGAAGGTCACGGTCACTTGGTTGTGGTCTTTGGCTTTGCCCTTTACAGACAGATTTCTCTAGATTCCTTTGATCTTCTGATAATAGTATGCATTGTACATGGTGAAATACCTTGCAATTTCTTGTTGAGCAATGTTGTTCTTAAACTGTTAGATTATATACTGGTGCATTTTTTTGGTGAGCCTCTAACCATCCTTGGTAATGAAGGACTAGACCTTTCCTGGATGTTCTTTTCATACCCAAGCATGATTATGCCACTTTTTTATTTCTTTTTCTTTTTCTCAGTTTTACAACATTCCTAATCTTAAATTGCCACTTTCTAAACTTTTTTTGGAACATGTTGCAGGCATCAATTTCAGAATGTGTTCATATTTACAAAAAAATGTAGCTGATGTAGTTTCTACTGTTTTTGTTTAAATACAGGTGAAAGTGTTATTTTTTTCTGTTTTGTTTTCCCAAATCTGCTCTATATTTTTATTTGCATTTCACATACTGTCCTAACCTTTTGGTTACTGGTTTGTGCAAGAAAATTTAGAATGTTGGCACCTTAAGGTTCTTGCATTATGGTGAAATGTTACAGTACACTATAAATTATTCTATGAGAAACCTCATCACATTAACTACAAGGCCCCTGTAGTATTCGCTCTCCATCGTCATCCTAACCCTCGGGCAGACTGTGTGTGTGTGTGTGTGTGTGTGTGTGTGTGTGTGTGTGTGTGTGTGTGTGTGTGTGTGTTTGAGCAAGACAGAGCGAGAACATGTGAGAAAGAATGAACATAAAACAGTGATTCAATCCTCTTGTTTCATGGTTGTGCGTGAGCCTCGATGAAATACATCCTCCTCTAAGCAGTAAGGGCTCTGAAAGCCATTTTCTGTTCTTTGTAAGTTCAAGTTAATAGTGGTAAGGAGGGACATTTGTCGAAAGCTTGCATAATAAATAATAAATCCCATTCGTGCTGGTTTATAGAGCCAACTAGTCATGCAAACTGGTAAAACTGTAAATGGCAATGAGGATGTAAGTGCTCCTTCTCATTGCCATGCAAGTGTGGACATGACAGGCTGCAGCAGAATGAAGGCGCCAGGGCTGGTATTGGCAACGACTTCTAAATACAATCCGTATCACAATACAAGCATCACAAGTAACACACCACAAAACAACACATTAGACATACAACATGTTTTTTGTTCCCAGTCTTATTAAAAACGAATGTGTATTACATGTATAGAAAACAGTGCAAACTGTTATAGGAGTGAGGAATGGAAGTCTGGACCTCCTGGTAGGTCCTGGCCATCTAAGGGGTTCAACTGGGTCACAATCAGTTCACTTAAGCCTGTTGTAGAATGCAAAATAACTGCACTCTGAACTGTTTGCTGTATGTCATACTGTATGTGATACTGCAAAGAAAATCTTGGCTCTGTTCTGTGGCAAATCAGTTTTCTTCATGTTTTCTGCAAGTCACAGTATATGATATAGATTCTCTGGAGATAGTAAGACTTCTGTTTTGTTTTTTTTTTTGAAAAATAGCCCATGCAAACAAAAATAAGCCCTCAGCATAATAATAGCAATGTTATGATTACAAGGCATGTTTTTCTTTCATTTGCATTTCACCATCTCTCTGGCCATCTATTTGTAGTTGCATATTCCCAGAATTTTGAACAGTCAGAGTTTTGTCTCATTAAGTGTTCCAAGACAAATGATTTTAATCCATGCCAAAAAAAATTCTTTCATGATAGATGATTTTTGACTATGACAGCATTATCTTGGGAAAATCATTTAGTTTAAACCTGCCTTTAGTAGTTTGTAGTTTTTTTTCAGGATGATGCCAAAGGTTTATTGTGTTCCTTTTAATCCTCATTAAAAAAAAGGAAAACATTTAAAACATTTTTTAAAAAGTACAAAAGTATTTTTTGTCTAGGTAGAGAATATGCTGGAACCACTTATCAATTTTAGCAGTAATTTTCAATAACAGGCATGGAATCAATAAGTAAAATTCATTGTGGTTTTTATTTTATTTATTTATTTATTTATTTATTAATGTTTGTTATTTTCAATTTGTAAGCGTAAGCATTCTGCACTCTAATCTGTGTTCTAAAGCTCCAGTCTTGATTTGAGTGGGTAACCATGCATTAAGAGAAATCTTGCAAATTAATAAATAGCCTAATTAAAGTAGAACAATCACTAAATCATACACATGAGCAATATAAAATGATAACATTAAAACAATTAAAATGAGTAAAGTCATTCTAAGAGTTGCTAAGCAACCGATCACATGAATGACATAAAATTTCTTGTAGCTTACAGAGATGGCGGAGCCTTCAGTCTAACAGCCACGGCTGCCAAGCCTAGCAAAATACCAAACATAACCATTCTGTGGTTTAATTCTGGCTTTGTGTTTACTGGGAAGAAATGGTTTATGGTGACGTTATTTCACAGTGAGCCTGATGACCATGACTGCTCTGTTATTTCAGCAGAGAATAATGCATTTGTCAGTTAGACTGTGTCAAAAATTGGATGTCCGTTCGCCTTGGCGGAACTGTGCGGCGCCAAACGATTCGATTGTGGACAGGAGTGGGGTGCAGACCTCTAACTCAAAGACACACCTTCTGCTAAAACATACCACAAGCAAACATGCAATTATGAGCTCTTATGTTTAGTATTACAGTGCATGTTTAAGATCTTGCCTTTTGTTCTGACTTGCCCTGTGTTTAAGTAGGTTGAGATTAGGGCTGGGCGATAAAACGATAACGATAAGTATCGCGATATAACTTTTCCTCGATAGAGCGATAAGACAGGTTCGATATAATTTCGATATAATAGACCATTCTCACACTTCCACGTTTTAGCGAAAGCCCTGGTGGCGTTTTCTACTGCAAGGAAAGCGACACTACTCTGTTGTTGCCAGGAGAGGGCGCACTTCCGAGTTTTTCGACTTGATTAGAGAGGGAGGAGGCCACGAGTAAAAAAAGGTCGCCAAATATACTTTAGCAACATCTGAAACGTGGAGTTATACATTCCCTGTTTGAGTGGAGCGACCGGCGATCTGTTCTCCTGTGACCGAGTGACGAGATAAGTGACGTACTGTCCTACGGTGAACTCACCTCTTTCCATGCATCCTAACAACTTCAGCGGTGTTAAATCACGTCTGCAGCGCCATGTTACAGCGCCAAACCGTCATATTTTAGTATTAGTGAATTCTTGAGCAATGAAAGTGAAAGAAAGAAGTGGGTTAATGTTAGTTACAGCCCTGATTTAAACGAAAGTAAACTGAGGAAGCTGTGAGGCATTGGAGAGCGGGAGAGGGCAATCTTTCCAGGCTAGCTGTTTTTAGCTGCTGGCTAATTGAAGCAGCGCTCCGGCACAACACGGTGAATTGATGATACGGCAGATCAAACAAGACACAAAATCACCGCTTTCAGTTTAAATATACTTAAAAGGAGGACTCTGACTGGTGCGAGAGATTCACACTGCAGATAATGCTTTTACACAGCGAACGTCAGATATTTTGCGGTTCACCCCTTAAACTACTACGATAGCATAGAGAAATCCAGTCGTCGCTAGCTGGTGTCTGAATACTGTGATATGCTCTGACATGGATGTGGTAGGAGTGACAGTGACCTACTGAACCGACTTGACGTTGTTGAGAAACTAAAGAGTTTAGCACTGTTGTTGGCCACTTGTTTAGTATTTGTAACTGGATAGCCAAGCACTCGTCACCGGACAGCTAAAAATAATAGTTTTCTTACTTAAATAATGACTGTTACAAAAAATGCTGCTCTGCTTTTCCAGCTGATAAAAACAGCTCAGAAACTTTCTCCCACTGTCCCAAGACAGATTTGTGAAATGTTCCACTGTTTGCCGAGTGTTTGTCATGATCCGACCATAAGTGATAGTTTAAAACCAGAATTAACCACCCAAGAGCAAAATCAGCCTTCAAGCGTGAAAGAAATAATGATTTGACATTTATCGCGATATGTATCGATATCGAACGTTTATCGTTTTGTTTATCGTGATAACGTTTTTGGCCATATTGCCCAGCTCTAGTTGAGATATATATATACATATCTTGCCCATATGAAAACATACCAGTTTTCATATGGGCAAGAGTTTTCATGATATTTCAGCATTTATTGATATTTTAAACATAGACCTTGATGCTGTACACTCACATCCCACACCAGCTCCTTTGACTTGCACGCAGTAGAAATGTTGAGAGTCTGCTGTGATTTTGTTTGGTTGCAGGTTAACACACACTGACCTCCAGTTTTAAAATGATGCAGTAAGATGGCATTTGTTTACAAATTCCTTGTCCACTCAGCCACAGCAGAACATCAACAGCAGAAAGCTCGGGTTTCACAGGAAATGTATGTAATTTGTCTTAAGCTACAATACTAAAGCCGTTCAGGAGACCATTGGGACACAGTATGGTTTACCGCAGCGTGGAGTGAGAGCAGGATTGATGTTTCCAAACATGATTTAATAAACCGTAACGGAGCACAAACACGGTGGGCCTTGTCTTTTTCTGACCTCCTTTCTCATCAAGGGATCTGTCCTCTATCCTCACAACCCAAATATTCCCATAGCAACACAGCTGTGGGCTGCTGCGTGTTTATGTACACCACACCTCAGAAGAGTCTTTCATTCCATATGAAAAGTGGAGGATCCCCATACACTTCTGCTCTTCGTATGAAGGCTATGTTGAGCCACTAACTGTTACCTCCAGCTCTTCCCTGCAGTGTTGGCTGACACAATTGTGTTCCCAATTTGAGTGCTTTAAATAAATGTTGCCTTCTCTATAAAATGGGGGCATTTGAAGCCTTGTTTTGTTTTTTTTTGTTTCTTGTTTAACTTCTGAAGCCCTTAATGCATCCCTGGCTAAGCAGCATGCAGGACAGTGCTCAGGATCATGGAAATCATGTTGTTTTATATTTTTATATAATTTTTATTTATTTTCTTTATTTATTTATTTATATATATTTTTTGAGACTTTTGACCATCAAGAAAGTGACGATTATGGTAATTTTCGTGATTTTGAAAAATTCAGGACTCCTTTATGCATCTCCAGCCAATCAGCATCCAGCATAGCACTTAGGATCATGCAGTGGGGTCTATTCGAGACTTTTGACCGTCAACAAAGGGGTGATTGTGGTTGTTTGGGCCGATACTCTTTCAGATGGGTCGATAAGTGCCGTGGGCAGAGAGAGCTGAGTTTGCTGACAGGATGGGGCACAGGGTGACGGCTGTGACTGAGCTAGGCAGATGTGGTCTTGGCAGTAAGATAATATGGAGACATTTCACATAGCTATGCAGGGCCAGCGTAAGGGGACACCAGGAAGTGTGTGAGGAACGCACAAATGACAAGTGCCCTTAGCAGAGAAGGCACACTTTACTGGGTGAAAAAACAAAAGAACGCAAAAAAGCTGTATCACACAATGTGTCTCTATTTTTACTTGCACCGTTTATGTCTGGAACAATGACTGGAACGGATCTGGAGGAAAGCAAAGTGATTGTATGCACGCTGGCACCGATAAACAGCTTAGCAGACGTTCGCAACGACCTACAAGTAGATGTTTGTTTTGCTGCTGCTGCTGATGATGATGTTCTACAGCCCCAAGGCATTGTGGGATTGTGAGGGTGCTCCCATGAGGGCTGTTGTGTACCTCTGTAAGTGAGGGATTTGTGGCGAGAGGAGAACCGGAACAAAGAGGACAATGGAGGGGTCACGTGGTGTCATGGTGGAGCATGCCAGGGCACAGCTCAGAAACAGGAAATAGTACCGCTAGCAGAGCATCAGTCCAAACAAACAGAGGGAACAGTGTAGGAAGGGAGGGAATGTTGCCGTGATCATCAGGGATAGCTGAGCTGAGCACAGTCGTGTGCTGTAGTTTCACCCCTCTCAGCTTGGTTAAGAAAACTCCTTTATTTCTCCTTATATTATTGTTTTAAAAGTCTTTTCTTTTTTCGTGGTATCCTATTCCATAGATGCATGGACATTTCAGACAAACTTATTATTTGAATTTTCAAGGCAATATGCAAAAAATATTAGATGGGCATGTGTACCCAGTATGTGTGTGTGTGTGTGTGTGTGTACGTATATTTGCAGTGATACCTTGCTTACATGCTTGACTATAGCTGTTGTAGCTGTTGTGTTGTTTTAACAAAAGCCTGCAGCCTGGATAGACTAGTACCTTTATAAGTGGTACTTCACAGTAACCCCACCCTCTAGTCTATAATTTTGCATTCTGTTCAGACATGCTTAAGTGTTCCAGATGTAATAAAGAGCACAGACGAAGAATGTATAATGTTAGCAGCAAGCTAATTTGATCATCGAAAAGTCTAATTTACTTTTCAGAATTTTGGAGTTTTGTGTTTTTGACCTGAACTAAAAGTTGATGAATGTGAACAATATGTTCAGTAACACAAAGTCATGCTTAAACATAGACAGAAACTCAGTAGCTACATGATGCTAACTTCAATTTGCAGAAATATCTACAGTTTTAACTGTAATCCAGTTTTAAAAATGAAAGGACATTGCTACAGATCAGTCAAATAATCATGGCAGCCTTAAGGCCGGTGTACACCGGACGTCATGCAGCACCCAAAAAATACAAAACCATTGTCTGACTGCATGTCTCTTCGCCCCTACAGATGTGTACTCCAGCAAACACGCCCGCAACTCCCCCGAACTTCCCCGATGCTCTCACCATGTTCTCCCGCCTCAAGGCCTCAGAAAGCTTCAACAGCAGCAGCCCTAGCATGGCCTCTATGGCCACCTCACCTCCTCCACCTCCTGTCAGCTGGGGCATGACACCACCCATGGCTGGCCAACAGGGACTATGGACTCAGGGGTCTCCGGCCACACAGGCCCACCCACCCCCGGGCTGGCCGTCTGCCGTCAACCAACAAGCAGCCGCCGAACAGAAGGCCAGCGTGGCCATGGAGGCCGAGAGATGAGGAGCTGGACTGCATGGCCCCCAGGGGTGGATCAGGGTGGGGGGTAGAAAGGGGAGGGGTGAGGCGAGGGTTGGGGAAACAGTACCAGGAAAGGGGGGCAGGGGGGGAACTCGCTTTACTCTTCCACCTTTTAAGAGGTAATGGGAGGGATAGAGCAACACAACCAAGAATAAACCAAGCAACATGGACAATTCCGAAGTGTGAGGTAGAGAAAAGCCAACAGAAAGGTAATAAGAAAAAAACAGAGAAACGCACATTGTATTACTGAGAAAGAAAGCAACTGAATTTTCCTATTTTTTTTTTCTTCAATAGATAAATATGAATGGGACTATGATCGTCATGCCCAAGGATTATTTCTGGTATTTGGTGAAAGATGGACACATATTCCCTAAGGCAGCAACTACTCTTGTCATATTTTCTTTCAAGCTTTTCATCTGGTGTCTTTTCTGTACTCAGATCATTACATGAATTGATGTTGCATGAGGATTGGAGATATGTTATTGCAGTTTTTTAACTGAATAGTATTCATCACAAGCGTTCATGTGTGTGGTGTGTGGCGTTTACACACACAAGTAACAGCAAGTCGATAGGACATTTTCTTTTCTACATTGGATACTGGGACTCTGGACTCTTTGTACCTCACTGGTCACATGACTTTCCTCAGCCAATCAGGGAATCTCACTAGTTGAATACAGAACATTTTTTAAAGCCGGATTTTACATTGGGCATCAGCCCTGCTACTCTTCCTCATGCAGTAACACAATGAATGATGTTGTCAAAGCTCTGTTAGGCTGTCTAGATACACCTGGACTCTTTTTTCGCTCCCTGCAATGACCAACAGACATTTTGAAATTATAGTTGACTATTTTATTAAAAGTTTCTTTGTGGGTAGCTGGCATAGAGACGTTTTAATTAGACTGTTGTTTCTTAGCTGGGAAGGGGCAAACTCCAACTGCTAAAAACTACACACAACCAGACTACTATATGACGTTTGTAAGCAGACTTGCCACTTTGCATGATGTATTCATATATAAATATATATCATATTTTGTAGTTTCTTGCTTTTTTGGGGGGGATTCTACATGAGCTTCTTGTTTTGCAAGCTGATTTTTTATTTTTATTCTTTAGAAGTCTCTCTCTTTCCCTCCTCTGGGTGCATCAGTGAGAGGAGGGAGGGGGAGAGAGAGCACAGAGAGTGCGAGTGAGAGAGGATGACAAATGTCAAATTCAAATTCAGGGTAGGTCTCATCCACTTTTCTATTGTATGTTTATTTAAAAAGGATAAAATTAGAAAAATATTTTAATGTTAATTTGATTGTTTCTTTTAGGATGAAAGCAACTGAATAATTTCATGAACTGATTATCAATAATCTGTCTTTGACTTTTTTTTCCCATTTTCACCAGTTTTCTAATCAAAAATTGTCTTTTGGGATCACATGTTCCTAAATGGATTTTCATGTATGTTTTCCCCTGTATGACTGTATTGATACCATTCCCACAATATTTGTGGACTACCTGATAATTAACTTATCATTGTTTGTGTTCCTAAATAAATATTGTATGTCCTATGCTACTGTCTGGTTGTCCTCACATTGGTGCAATATTGTGTGTTCCTGACAGCTAATCTGTAGTCATTCGACAGGATTTAGTACAAAATATCCTCATATTTAAAGGGGAATTCCACAGAATTTCCAAAATTCCTGCATAATTAAATTGTTAAGGAATAGACAAAGTTATCCATAGTGTTCTAGTGCAACTTGCTGAGGCAGGATTGTTCACTGCGGAGGTGATAGGAGCCAGACATCCAAAGTGTTTAATGGCTGTGAAATATACCTCACATGAAGACATTACATTAAATGGTTCCAAACACGCTGCCTGATGCCTGAGAGATTATTTTATGATAGTTTTGAATTAAGCTTTTGGCTGGAATCGTATTTTTAAAATCTATTCATGGGAGAGGTACATGCAGTGTGTCGTAATTCAAAATAGTCCCCAAAGAAAACATATTTATTCCGGATTTAGGTTTATTTTATAATTATCAGCATTACGTAGACAAAGTGAAAAGACTTGTGTAGGTTCACTGGTCATTTTGGATAGTAAATAAATGCCTGTATTCATGTTGTAGGCCTGTACCAGTAACAGTCCTCTTATTCAGGTATCCCTGTGGAAAATAACCAAAGTAAAAGGTTAAACTAGATGAAAATGGGGGGAGGTGCTTTACTGTTTTGTCCTGTAACTTTCTGACAGTCCCTTACACTGAAGTAGACATGGGAGAAAAGACTCGTTATATCATGTGAGTTGAGTCTTAATCTTTGTCAAATAAAAGCACACAATAAAGCACACTTTAGTTGTGTTTGTGATATGCTGTATCTTTCTTTTAGCCGTGAAACTGTATTGTGAATGTCACATGAATTTTACCATCTCAGAGTTTGTGTCCACTTAGCTGAGCCCTTTACCTTGTTCTCTGAAGCCATTTCACCTGAGGCAGTGCAGCTGCTATTTTAGAACAATCTATTCTATAACCCCAAATCAGAAAAAGTTGGGACGGTATGTTAAATTAAAACTGAAAACTGTGATTTGTAAATCATTTTTGACCTGTATTACATTGAAGACAACAGCACATTATTTGATGTTTACCTTATGATTTTTTTTTTCCAAAATAAACATATTTCAATTTTGATTCTTGCAACATATTTCAAACAAGTTGGGACAGCAAAGCATTTACCACTTTGTAATGATGCCATTTATTTCACAACACATTTAGGGACTGAAGATACTAAGAGATGAAGCATTTTAGGTGTAATTCTGCCCCATTCTTCCTGCAAACAAGTTTTGAGGTGTGCAATAATATAGGGTCTTCATTGTTGCATTTTGTGTTTTAAATGGTGCCATACATTCTCTGTTAGGGACAAGTTGGGACTGCTGACAGTCCAGCACCTGCACCCTCTTATTCCATAGCCTTGCCTTTGTAATGTGGGCAGAATGTAGTTTTGCATTGTCTTCTTGAAAATGCATGTGCGTCCCTGAAAAAGATGTCATCTTGAAGGCGCCATATGTTGCTCCAAAATCTCTATGTACTATTCAGCATTAATGGTGCCATTACAGAAGTGTAAGTTACCTTTGCCAAGGGCACTGACACAACCCCATACCATGACAGACCATGGCTTGTGAGTTGTTGCTCATAACAGCCTAGATAGTCCTTTTCGTCTTTGGTCCGGAGCACACAGCATCCATTTCTTCCAGTAAAGACCTGAAATACTCATTTGTCTGACCACAACACACATTTCCACTGTGTGATGGTCCTCAACCATCCTAGATGCCTCCAAGCCCAAAGAAGTCGATGGTGCTTGTGGACACGGTTAACATAAGGCTTTCATGTTGACACAGTGAAGTTTTAACTGGCATTTGTGGATATAACTACATATTGTAGTGCTGGACAAAAGTTTGCCAAAGTAATCCTGAGCCCATGTGGGTACCATGATGGTTCTTGATGCAGTGTCATCTGAGGGATGAGAGAGTACAGTTATTCAGCTTAGGCTTGCACCCTTGCCATTTTTGCACTGAAATTCCTCCAGATTCCTTGAATCTTTTGACTATGTTATGCAGTGTTGAGGGTGAAATAACCAAATCCCTTCCTGACTTTCTTTGATTGTTGGTAAACTAGCAATCCTCATCCCATCTTTGTTCCTAAAGGGCTAGGCCTTTCTTAGATTACTAGCCCTAAATTGCCCCATCTCAAATTTTTTGGCCTGAATGGCAAGAATGGATGACAAAACATGAAATATCTTGTGCTCATGCTATCTGCAATTAAATATAAGTCAAAGTAAATTTTAGAAATCACTGCTTTCTTTTGTTATTTGCATTTTCGACACCGTCCCAACTTTGTCTGATTTGGGATTGTAGGTTAGGTACAATAAATGTGATATTAATGTAGGACATCACAATGTGTAAAAGTTATGTTTATGTCTGGGAATACTACTGTTTTGTTATGGTTTGCACAAAAATAAAGAAATAAATGAACACTGTTTAACTGGTGGTAAATGAGGTGTTACTGTCACTAGGGGCTGTTACTACGACAACTTGATTAACTGTCGACAGGCACAGGCCTAATTGTAGTCATTGTGACCCCTGGTTCCTGTCACAACCACCATAAAGAAATATGTCTCTCCATTTCACCCTTTCACATTAAACCACTCTAAATGATTTTGTTTACATCTCAACAATTTAATTGTGAAAGAAATTAACACTCTAACTGCAAAGTGACCCCAATCTGATAGCTTTGGGCTGTGATCAAAACTTCTATGTAGTTCAGTATGCCACTCATATAGTCAGTTACAATTACAAATACAGGATGAAATCACAGTGCATCAGTTTGTTTGAAAACCTTGTATAGCTGAAATGCTAACTTTATAGGAAAAGGCAAAACACATTCTTAGCATTTGTTAATGTAACTTTAAAGAACATTAAATGTTTACACAATGTGAATGGCAGCTGGTGTTTTTAAACATTGTAAAAAAAAAAAATCAGATGGAATGATAGAAGGTTTTCTTATGCTAAAGTATTTCAAACACATAAAGCAGACTGGATGCACTGTGCATGCCAGTTTGTGTGAATCTTTGAGCCGATAAGAAGGGCATTTATAAGCCAGGGATCATAAATAGAGCCTCTCCGGCCTTGCGTCTCCCAGAGTGAAAGTTAAATATGTGTAAACATAAAGCACAGATGTTTCTACAGAGAGCAACACACAGCCGCTTCACACTGGGTGACCTGAGAAGCACGAGTCAGCGAGTTTGTTGCCCTAGTTGTCCTCACTTCACTCCCCCACCAAACACACACAAACAGAAAGAGAGAGAGCCTTTGATTTGCTGAGCTGCTGCCCATCTCCTCCCTCACTCCCAAACACCTCTCTGCATTCTGTGTGTTCTGAGCACACTGTGTGTTTGTGTGTTTTTCAGGGTGTGACTTGGAAACCGGGACACTGCCAAGTTGGCAAAGCACACCTCCATCAGGCTGCATGAGCATAATGGGCTTCAGGCCGCTCTGCGCCAGGTGAACCCTGGCCTGGGCAGCTCACCCACTCTGGTGTTCCACACAGACACACACTACCAGAAGTGGGCAGTAACTAGTTTCATTTACTAGATGGAGTATATCCTCTACACTTTTCCCAGGCTTTTCATGTATGTATGTATATATTTATTTATTTATTTTAAATACAATCCTCATAGAAATATTTCAACTCAGTTCTTCCCACTAACATACTGGCAATTTTCAATATTCTCATAAGCTTTCTTTTGCCCTTACAGCTTTAGTTTCTTAAATAGATCGCATTGGTCATTTAGGAGCACGGCAAGGGACTTGCAAGGGACTCACTCCACAACGTCTTGACTGACTTTAAGCTATAATTAAAAGAGAAATAGCTGCTGCGATGATCAGACATTACTCTTTCGTTTATTTAGTCTCCAGTCAAAATGGCAATTAAGTAGAAGTTATTCATTCTTCAGTGTAAAAAAGGAGAAAATTACACAAGCCTCAGACACTTATTATAAAATATAAAATCTACTAATATTTAATTTGGCCACTTTTGTGCACCCCTACTGTCACTTTAACTCTTCAATCCTTCCAGTGAATTACAGCTGTGTCCTTCAAACAAAAGATGTTCCCAAAGGTGTCACTGACATTGTTACTTTCAAAGAGACACTAACATTCATACAAGAAACTAGCCAAACACACATTAGCTGCATTGCAAATTTGTTTCTTCTGTGCATCTAAAATGGCTAAAGAATGCAAGGACAGTTCAGGGAAAATAAGTGAAAAGAGTTTCCAAAGGTAGAGTTATAGAGAAATGGGACTCCTACCAATTGTGCAAGACCTAGTAGACCACCAAAACTGTCACCATCAGATAACAGTACTAAGTTTTTGACCTTGATGGATAGTAGAAAATCAAGCTCCATGCTGCCGTGCTTATTTGAGATTACCAAAGTCGTGAGAAGCAGATAATGCAAATTGTAAGACTGAACTTTGGAGGTGTGGAAAAATATCCCTGCAGATTTCTTTGAAAAACTGAAAGCAAGTCTGAAATGAAATGTAAGCTGTAGTAAAGGCCAAGGGTGGGCACACAAAATATAAAAAAAAATTGATATTACATTTAGTTGTTGAGGCTACTGTGTAATTATTTGCTAAATATGTTTGCTGTTGGGCGGCACGGTGGCGCAGTGGGTAGCGCTGTCGCCTCACAGCAAGAATGGCCTGGGTTCGATTCCCAGCCGGGCGACCAGGGTCATTTTTGTGTGGAGTTTGCCTGTTCTCCCCGTGTCTGTGTGGGTTTCCTCCGGGTACTCCGGTTCCCCCCACAGTCCAAAAACATGCAGTCAGGCCAATTGGATGTGCTAAAATTGCCCCTAGGTGTGATTGTGTGTGTATGTCTGTCTGTCTGCCCTGCGATGGACTGGCGACCTGTCTAGGGTGTATCCTGCCTTCCGCCCGGTGACAGCTGGGATAGGCTCCAGCACCCCACCGCGACCCAGAAGGATAAGTGGTTTAGATGATGGATGTATGCATGTTTGCTGTTTTTTTAACTTTTGCACAATACTATATATATATATTCAGTTTTCTTCAAGCCCCAGGCTGTCAAATACTATGTATTTAAAAATAGTGACTGTTTCAATGGTCAGCCCATTAATCACAATCGTTAGCGGCGGATATACTGCATGCCTTCTACTGCTAAAAATCATCTCCTTTTGTTCTCTATATTCTCTACAAGTACTTAAATGACACCAATTTTGGAAGGCAGTGACATGTTTTAAGTATTATGTCTCACCTTTAATTTAATTCTGTTGGTGACAGCATCTGTACTGTTGTATGATTGGTCATACCTCTGACTTTTGAGGTTTATCATTTCAGTTTAGACCAAGAGTGTGTCCAAAAGGCTAAGATGTTCCACTGCAGTTCTAAAAGTTACTTGGTACTGAAGATAATTTTTGTATGAAACATTTCAAGATAAAAAAGGTCAGTTTAGTTAATGCACCCTGCAAAATTGCAAAGATATGCTCCAATTAGTTTCTTAGTTGTGATTTTACAAATTTTCCCTAGAATCTGAATTGCATCTTAAATAATAGTTTAACTGCTTAAAAAATGACTGAGCTGAGCTGAAATATTAACTGGTCATAAAAAAACTTCAGCAGGTTCATTTAATGGAGGATTTTCAAATTTAGTGCAATATTTCATCTGTAAAAGAAAAATGTAGAGAAATAGTAAAACAGTAAAATGAAAAATGAATCTTTCAAATGAACCTTTATAATTCTCTTGAAAATTTTTATCCTATTTTCAAAGATAATGTTGGGTGCATCTTGAACGGTGAACATGGTTGTAGATGATTTTATAATGACTAAAAAGTTGTTCAACACTGAGAGTTTATAATAAGTTATAATAAAAAAAATAAACATAACATCCAGAATGATCAGATCTTTAGGCAGATAACTTGACAAGAAATTACTTTATATAGATAATAACTTTATATTATATAAACTACAAAAATACCTTCTGGTTTAATCGTTTTAAATTTTACAATTCGCACTATATTGTTATTATTGAATGAAATTACAACAATTATTAATGGCATGATTCCAAACTTTTGAACGGGTGTGTACACACACACATCAGTAATACAGTGCTTCCCTGCATTATTGCCTGCTAAAGCAGAACAGCACACTAACCTACACACACACACTCCTTTCCAGTGTGTTAATACAGGGTGCGTTGTGGTTATGTAAGCAGCCAGACGCTCACCCTTCCGCTTCCTCTTTGGCCTACTACAGGCACAACACACTCCACACTGCCCTGGAGAGGCTGAGCAGGAGACTCACTGTTACTGCGTCAGAGTGGAGAGAGAGTGTGTGTGTGAGAATGAACACTGTGCTGCAATTCATAACGGGAGTGAGTGAGTGAGGGGAAGGGGAAGTAGTGCAGTGCTGAGATGAATTGGACAGACATTAGATAACCACTCACACACACAAATTGTGGTTAGGGATTGCACTGATCTGATGCTGGCATATCAATATAGGCAAAAAATGCTGGATTGGATATCGGAGTGCAAAAAAGAATGAATTCTATCCAATCCTGTAACAAATCTAGCCTGAAATAGCACACTGATATTGTGCAATGTCATGTTATTAGTAGTCCAGACATGATCATGTACACAGAATGGGCCTCATTCACCAACTGTTCTTAAGAAAAAATTTCTTCTTAAAACCCACTTACGCAGTTTTCACGAAGATTCTAATATTCACCTCCGAATCTACACACACTCAAGAGCACAAAGGTGAGAACAGTTCTGCGAAAAAATGATGTAATCGTTCACGTCACATAGATTATATGGACAAAAGTATTGGGACTGCTTTACATTACAACTACAGGAGCTTTTATGACATCCTATTCTAAATCCATGGGCATTAATATGGAGCTGTTTCCCCCTTTTGCAACTACAACAGCTTCCACTCTGCTTCCACTCTTCTCTGCAGAAGAGCATTTATGAGTCAGACACTGATGTTGGATGAGAGGGCCCACAATCTGGCTCACAATCTCCGTTCTAATTCATCCCAAAGGTTTGATGGGGTTGAAGTCAGGGCTCTGTGCGGGCCAGTCAAGTTCTTCCACACCAAGCTCACCCAACCATGACTTTATGGACCTTGCTTTTGTGCACTGGGGCTCAGTCATGCCGGAACAGAAAGTTCCCACAAAGTTGGGAGCATACAATTGGTCAAAATGTCTTGGTATGCTGAAGCCTTAAGATTTCCCTTCACTGGAACTAAGGGGCCTAGGACAACCCCTGAAAAACAACCCCATAGCAGTATCCCTTCTTCACCAAACTTTACAGTTGGCAGTGCAGTCAGGCAGGTAACGTTCTCCTAGCCTTCACCAAACCCAGACTCGTCCATTAGACTTGCACCAGAGTCCACTTGACATTGTGCATTTTGATTGTGCAATATGGAACTCTTTAGTGAGTGATTCAAAAGAGGATAGGCAGTGTGTGCTTCAGCACTTGTCAGCCTGCTCTGTGAGTTTGTGTGGTCTATCATTTTGTAGCTAAGCTGTTGTTCCTAGGTGCTTCCATTTCACAATAATAGCACTTACAGTTGACAGGGGCAGATCTAACAGGACAGTAATTTCACAAACTGACTTGTGGCAGAGCCATGTTTAAAGTCAATGAGTTCATCAGTACGACCCATTCTACTGCCAGTGTTTGTCTGTCAAGACTGCAAAGCTATGTGCTTAATTTTACTCACCTGTTAGCAATGGATGTGGCTGAAACACCTGAACGCAATAATTAGGAGGGCTGTCGCAATACTTTTGCCCATATAATGTATGTGCTGCTTAAAATTTTAGCACCCCCAGCTTTAAGCACCTTCATGCATCCTTTTGTTAGCTGTGTATTTCTTCCTGAAGGGAGAAGACTGTTTGAGTAGTTTGAGCATGCTTACTATTAGCTGCTTATCTAGCTTCATCATAGTTTCCTTATGCTATTCTAAAGCAAAGTGCCTCAATTAAAAATAGCTTATTGTAATGTTCAGTAGTTTTTAAAGAAAAAAAATATCAGCCTGTCATCAGATCATACTTAAGGTTTCAATATCTGTACCATAAAAGAAGAAGTGGTATAGTGTCTTCTGTAATCGTGGCTCTAACTGATCTGCTGCTGCTGCAGTCTCTGTGTGTGTGTGTGTGTGTGTTTATGTGCAAGTTGATCAGACAGAATGAATGACCATGAGTCAGCAGGAAGTGGGTTAGAGTTGAAAGATTTAAGACATGCTCTGATCGTCGCACTTCATCAGAGACGTAGAGAGAAAGCTGATTGTACAGAAACTGACTTATACTTACTACTATAAGCACTGCCAGTTCGTTAGGTACACCTACCTTGTTGCTACACTCACTGGTCACCTTACCAGAAACACCTACTATATAAATGCACTTTGTAGGTTTACAGATATTGAGCCCATCAGTTACTGCACAATTTATTACCCATGACCTTGTCCATCAATGGAAAGGGACCACCATAGTACCCCCACTGACCAGATATTTTTTGGGTGGTGGACCATTCTCAACACAGCAGTGACAACACTGTGTACACTTAGTGGCCATTTTTTTTTTTGACCCTCCTACTTTGTATGTATACCTTGTAGGTTCACAGTTAGAGTACATAGCTCATCTGTTCCTGACCAATTTGTGTTAGTCATCCGCTTGGTCTTAATCAGTAGTCTGTTTCTGACGACAGGAGTGGTTTCTGGCTGGATTATTTGGTTATTGGGCTATTCTCAACTCAGAGGTGTGTAAGAATCCCAGCCTCATATATTACACATTACATATACACACACACTTTCTTCTCTCTACTATGTGTGTGTTACTGCTGTTCTGAGAATGGTTTACCACTAAAACAATGTAATAATTTTTGATCAGAGGTAATCCTATGGTGGTCTCTTTCCTCTGATGGTGAGGCAGAGGGGAGCTGCAACAGATGAGCTACACTCAGTAACTGTAAATCTACAAAGTGCACCCATATGCAGCTTCATCTGTGCTTTTTCCACAATCCATCAAGTGAATAAATAAGTGTTTGCTCAAAAAATTGAGTCTATTTTGCCTTAGGAGTTGATAGGATAAAACTCAGAATCTTAACAGAGTCGCTTATCACTACTCGTGATCCTATTGTGCAGCTTCAGCCAGCGGTTTCACAACGTCACTGCAAACAAAGACGTGTTTGCTCAACAGTCGATCCAAAACGGCCACAGTCAACTAACATACAAAATGCACTTACATATGCAGGCTCAGCAAATTTTAGCTGGGGAAGTAAGGTGGATGCTGGACTACAGGGCAAAGAAGGAAGAATCCCTATCTAGGAACTTGACACTGGTTTCGTGAGACAAACGAGCAGAGATTAGTCCATCATGGATGTCTGTTTTTGACTGTGTTTGTCTAGACGGAATCAAGTCACAGATACACAATACCATGCCAAAGTTAGAGACTACCCTTCATTTATTCAATTTCCAGTCAAAATGGCCATTAAGTACAAATTATTTATTTTTACATGCTAGGGAAAAAAAGCAGAAATCACATTGAACAGAAAAGTACACAGAAGCCTCAACCACTTAATAGAATAAACATTTTTTCAGTATTCTGAACGTCCAACCTTTACTTTTATTACAACTTTCATTCTTTTCAGGAGACTTGCTTTCAGTTTTTCAAAGAAATCTACAGGATTATTTTTCCATACCTCTTAAGTTGAGTCTTTGCATTTCTTCCTCCAAAGTTCAGTTGGTGCATTTTCTGCTTCTCACAATACAAGTAATTGCAAACACATTCAGTGATGTTGAGGTCTGGACCCTGGGGTGGTGAGTCCATTGTCCCGAGAACACCAGCAGCTTCTTTGTTTGGTTTGCAAATTTTCTTATTTTTATACCTTTTTATTGACTTTAATTGTTAAAGCATCTGTTTAATTTTCTGTTAAATATGGTTCTACTTCATTTCTTGACACCGAAATTGTATAACTTCACACAATTTACACAATACTGTGTGTTTAAAGATACGTGTGCAGTGTTGTATGTTAATATGTATTGACACCTATATGTATGTTTTCTCTTCTTTATTTATTTTCTGTATCACTATTAATATTAAAAACTAATTTCGTTGATTTGGCAATGAACAGTTCAATGTAATTCCTTTCAACAAAGCCCGAGAGAAAAAAAGAGAAAGAGAGAAAGAGAGAGAGAGAGAGAGAGAGAGAGAGAGAGAGAGAGAGAGAGAGAGAGAGAGAGAGATCTCTATACATCTATCTTTGCTCATGTCCGTACACGGTACATAGCTGTGGGGTCTTATTGGTCCTCATGTCCTCCCCATGCACACTCACACTGACACACACATACAAACATGCTCCTGCTCTCAAACCTAATACGTCATAGCCAATTAAGTCATAGCCAATTAAGTCTCCAGAAAAAGCCGAGTGATTTTCTGAATTTCTCAGAACCATGATTATGGCCTTTAAGAAATATGAGCTGGTAGTGCCAATGGTGGGTTGGCTGAGCTGATCAGAGCAGAGAGAATCGAGAAAAGTGCAACACAAGTACAGAAGGTGAGTTCCTGTCTAGAGCAGGTTCCTGTAACAGCATCATATAGAGCTGTAAACATGTCCCACTGCACCATGATCCATCAACTTGAAGGTTGAAGGATATTAGAATTATGATCTATTGCATTAAAATACAGGGTTGGCTTTATTGAAATATGACACTTCGTCAAAATATATGTGCTTAGAAAGTAAAACTTGGTGAATTGATTTTATTGTCTATATTCCACTTCTGTGTAAATAGTTTCTCCAGTCACATTTGTGTATTTTAGAATATTTTTAAAAATAATTCAGAATCGTACCAAAATAATCAAATCGAATTATGAAATTTGAGATATCATGATGCACTGAATAATTTCCTAAAAATTCTGATAAGTGAGTCAGAGTTTTAAACTCCTGCACAATACACACTGAACATGAATCAAAAGCTGGTGACACACTGTAGCAATCCAGTGTGTAGACTCTGTGCTGTTTCTTGGTTGGCCTGACTGACCCCCTCCCTCCTCCCACTGAGATGATGTCACATACTGTCACGTTTGGCACATATGTCTACTGCTAAGAAAGGACAGCTCACACTGTGTGCAACCTATGAGAAAAAGAAGGCTCAAAGAAGAAGGTAGAAGTGATGAAAAAAGAAAGAGGAGTGAGAAACCAATGAACATAAAGAGGGAGATTCTGAACAAAACTGCATACACAGATCTTTTTTTTATTTTGTGTTACCGTCGTATTTAGTCTTGTTAAAATGTATTATACACCCTTCATTTATTCAATTTCCATTCAGTTATTATGGAGATATTTCTGCACACTCAAAAAAGATGGTTCTTCAGGGGATCCTTAGAACCATGAAAACACAAAGAAACTTTTTGCATGTTGCAAGTGTTCTTCAGATTGACAGAGAATGTACTGTATATGGTTCTATGTAGAACCTTTTTGAAAAGGGTTCTATATAGCACCAAAAAGGTTCTTCTATTGTTACAGGCTTGACATCGTAAGAAAAGAAGAACCCTTTCTGGTGCTATGTAGGTGCTTTATCGTAAGGTTCTATATGGAACCATATACAGCACATTCTCCATCAATCTGAAGAGCCCTTTCACAATGCAAAGAACCCTTTAATTATGCAAAGGTTTTTTTGATTGTTCATGGTTCTATATAGAATCATATTCTTCATCTAAAGAACCCTTGAAGAACCATCTTTTTTAAGTGTGTGGGGAGATTACATATAAGATGATCCACTTGCATGAGCTGCCAAAACTAAAGTCCATAAAATTTTTAAAAGACAGAGAAAATAGACATAAAAGGAGAACAATAGGCAAATCAAAGAAGCTGCTGGTGTTCTCAGAAAAAATATTTGGATTGAGAGAAAGCAGAAAATGCAACCAACTTCTAAGACTGAACTTTGGATTACTTGGAAAATTTGGAAGCAAGTCTCTCTAAAGAGGGAAACTGTAATAAAAGCAATGGTTGAACACTAAATACTGAAAAAATGTGATATGTTTAGTTGTTGAGGCGTCTGTGTAATTTTCTGTTAAAATATATGTTTTCTCTGTTTTTTTCCTGACACTGAAAATGAATGACTTGTACATAATGGCATTTTTGGAAATTAAATCAATGAATTGCGGTCGCTCAATTTGCACAGTACCGTACATATACAAATGCACTCTCACTCACTGAGACTCTGCCATACTCATAATCAAATGCTTGTCAATTCATTTACAACCATTTCTCCATTCATGCACGCACCACGCATGTTTCTGCCGCACATTGCTGATATTTCCTATAGGCTTACATCTTTAAACTGCAGGCTTCTTGTTGAGTTATAAACCTCAATATTTACTATATCATATGAGGACTTTAATTAGGAATCTTCTCTAACAAATGCTGACTCTGCATGAAAGAAACAAATAAACTAAAGTACAGACATAATTCAGGTTTCAAGATGGTGATAGTAGCTGCTGCTACTGTTTTAATTTGTCACATAAGCAAGTCTTTTTGACATTATTTGACAAATCAACACGGATGAAAGAAAATGTGTGACACTTTACAAATGTAGTTTGCCCAATGCTAACCTGGCAGCTATAAGCTTTTTTTTTGTTAGCTACATTAGCCTCATAGCTGCAGCACAAGCAAACAACCACACGTCACGGCTGATTCACTACTTTTGGGGGACAATTGTGTTGATTCTTGACTGAACCATCATTTTAAGAAGGCTGTGTTGTGCTGTGTCTGTAGCAGTGTGAGCTATGGACCTGCAGTCATTAGTCTGCTGGTTAATATTTCAGTGTGCTGAGAGTGCAGTCTGTTCAGCAGTTCGCTCCAACTCGGCCACATGCTGCCCTTGCCTGGGGACTGAACCAAGACTGACCTCTAGAGACCAGGCAGAGGAAAAGGCACTGGCCGAATTGCACCATGCATGTTTCTGCCATGCATTGCTGATATTTCCAATGGGCTTAACCCTTTAAACTGCAGGCTTATTGTTGAGTTATAAACCTCACGATTTACTATTCAATATTTACTAGAGAAAGCAAATACTGTATGAGGTCTGAGCGAATCACTGAATGATTCAATTTAATCAGGAATCTTCACTAATGATAAAAATATGATGAATACACATTAATTACATAATTGTGGAATATGGACAATGAATATAATGCACCAAGCTTTTTATAGCCTGAAAATGTTTTTTGATTAATATTAAAACATTTCAAAATCAGTTGACCCTCAGACCGATACATTGCAAATGCACTGACACATTTTTTACATGTCTAGAAAATACTTTGAATTATTCAGTAAATACTATTCATTATTTGGTTCACTCTTAGCAAAAAGAGTTCTATATAGTACCAAAAAAGGGCTCTTTGGCCTGTAACAATAGTGAAACCCTTTTTGGTGCTATATAGAACCATCTACAGCACATTTTACATCAATCTGAAGAACCCTTTCCTGATGCAAAGAACCCTTAAATCATGCAAAGGGTTCTTTGAGTTGAGAACCATCTTTTTTAAGAGTACCTGCTATGAAACTTCAGCAATGTGTGGACTTGGTTTAAGGCTTAAGGGGCTCAACAGCAAAACAGAAAAAGGTCACTCTGATCCAAGCCACATTCACATCTCAAGCAAATCATCATATAATAGCACATCTACACTGATCAGATGAACAAGAAAGACAAATTGGTACATCATGTTCATATTAAATGCTGTCTAAAGATACAAACAGTGTACAAATAACACAATTAATCGTAAAACATACACTCAAGTGAAGATACATTTTCTTACAAGATATAATGACTCGGGCAGAAGTAAAAGTAGCCTAGGAAATAAAAAATATGAAGTCAGAATGTTTTTAAGTCCTGTGTTACTTATAGAACTGCAGTAGAACTTCTTAATATATTCAGCATCTATAAGAATGCTGAAGAACTGAAATTTGTTGGGTGCTACTCTCCTCTTTTTGGACCCTTTTGGTCTAAAATAAAATGTGAAAGCTGAAAGGTGTGAGCAATCGAGGAAATGAACCAAGAGAGAAGAATGAAATTAAACACAGTGAAAATGTATATACTTGAATAGAAGTAAAAGCTTTAGAAAAAAAAAAAAAAACAGAAATCTATCCCAATTCTATATGGAACTGAGTACATCTAACTAATTCTATTCCATGTTAGAAGAATCACTGTAGTGATAGAGAATAGTGAGGAAAACCATCAAGGAATGAACTAACAGTCTTTGATGCGTAAAGAATTTGCATCAATTTTCTACGGAAAAATGAAAATAACAGTCCACTACTGTCTCAATCAAGAAAATAAAACAAAAATAAAACAAAATAAAACAAAAAGCATCTGCTGTTTAAGTCAGCCCTGCTCTTTTCCAGCAGAATTTGACTATGGAAATGCATTCAAAACAGTAAGGAACAAATCAGACCGCCTCTTATGAGCACCGTGCACACCATGACAAACATGCAAACAACATAAAATTGACACTGAAGGACTACTGCCTGTCATTTGTTGAAAGTATACTCGACAATCCGTTCTTGTTTAAATATGTGACTCTGAACGAGGTTGTGTCTTTTCCTCTTTGTGAACTGCAGCGAAACTACAGAGTCTGTGACATCAACCAAACGAGCTAGCTGAATTTGTGACAGTAAAATGAAAAAGCAACATCACATCCTGCTAGAGTGAAATCAAGCAAAACAGCCTATGGAAATGATGGGTGTACTGTATATGTAAATGACAAATTACGTGCATAGATCATAAAAGGCCCTGGAAATTGCATGTGACCATGAGCATCATGAGTGGAGAAGGACTAGCACACTACAGCATAACACAATAAATGCTATAATTGTACTATATGAATTTAATGATGCTATAATTCTTTAATATTGCAACATTAACAACATTTCCTGCACTTATGTTTGAATCTGTAATAACATAAGGACCTGCAGTTACCTCTCAGCATCCACAGGTAATGCTACTGTTTGTTGCTTTTATTGTCTGGATTGTATGACAGAATCAGATTAATATACTTTTACACATAGGACTATATGAGTACAACCACCGAATTATATTGTAGCTGTAATATTTAAAGCAGCCTGTTCAAACTAATAAAAGGAAAGAGTGATATGAGCAGGTCATATAAATCTACATTCATTTGCTTGCTTGATCTTTGGAAAGTGGTACACTAGCCTTTATTTGTCTTTAGCGAGTCACAAAGGTACAGAATATGCTAACGTGTACAAACTGTAAGCAGGTTTTGTGAAGAGACATCAGCAGGGGTAGATGTGACAGTGTGTGCTCTGACAGACTGGATGAACAAATGTCTTCAGAACTAGGTGTGACAGTTCAGTGAGAAAAAGAATGACACCGGTGGTACCTGAGGGGGCCCAGCTGGACCAGCTCTCCAGAGAGTTGTGGTATGTTGTGATGAGGCGGCAACAGCTCCTGAGCCGGCAGATCATTTTGCTGGAAATGCAAGAGTTCCTGAAGAACAACAGTGTAACTGATGGTAAGCAGCCTCAGTGTAGAGCAGAGCTGGCTTTCGTTTAAGGAATCTGTATCCTGCAAATAGTAAGCTATACATGTATAGTTTTTTTTTTTTATTGCTTTCATTTTTTGTAAATAAGTTATGAGTGTGAAGAACTTCCTTGTAATGTAAATGTTATCCATTAATGTTAATGTTTTTCCTAGAACTGCATGTTAACATTAAAAACCACCGAGGAACCTTTATTTTTGTGTATTTACGCATTTCTGTGGTTAAATTTTGTTGTATTGGCCAATCTGACAATTAACTTAGCTCTGTTTTTGATATAAGATGTTGAAGTGAATCTACAGAGTTATGCAGAAGTTTTGAGCATCAAAAATATTAAAATAAGAGTTACAAGTTACAGTAAACTGTCAAATTGGCCTATACACCAATGGGCAAAAGAGACTTTGTTCTCAGTCAAGATTCTATACTTTTCATTTATACATCCCATTTAGACTGAACACTTATTTTACTTACATCTATAAAACTTTAATACAATTGAATACAACTTAACATTCATACAAGTGAATTCCTTCATGTGTGAAACTTGAAAAAGCTGTATAACACTGTTTTGTAAATGGACAAAGAGGGGTATAAATATCAGTTATCAGTGGGAAATATTAAAAAAGCTCTGTTGCTCATGGTCCATGCAAACAATAACAGCCCTTTGGACATGCAGTCATCTGGGCAACATATATTTCCCTATTTTCTCTACACCCTCACTGTTGCAGAGAGATGATCATAGAGACTATGATTCCATGGTTTATGTCAACATGATCATAATGTGTATTCACAGATGGAGCTGAAGGGAAAAAGGAAAAAGAAGAAGAGGAAGAAGGACCATCAGAGCTGGAAAGAGTACAGAAAGAGCTGCAGTATTTGTCAGAGAAAGAGAAAGAGCTTGTGAATAGAAGGTGTTTGTCAGAAAAACAAACCATCATCGTGGAAAAAACTCAGGAATCATCTGCCACTGGTACACTTACAGAACCATCTTTTCATAGAAGCTACCACTGTATGAAAAGGATAGTTTGTTTATGCTGCATAAAATATCTATTTGGTTTGTTGAAAATTAAATATGGTATGTCAAGGGGAAAAAGGCAATCACAAAATAGTGTAGCATGTTCAAGAAATGTTTTGGCATGTTAGTTTTAGGTTCTGTGTTCTGCGTCATTAATTGGTCTTGGTTCCTTTGTGCCATGGACTTTAATTGGAGAGGGTGTGTTTATGTGTGGAGAGCAGGGAGGGGATGAGAGAGCGAGAAAGAGGGAGAGCGAGAGAGAGAGAGAGAGAGAGAGACATGAGCTGGGTTCAGAGTGAGCTGTTACAGAAAAACTCCACCTATGTACGGAGTGGCTTTTGCCGACAACAGCTGAAAAAATAAAGCACCATGACCTGTGCAAAGTCTCTTTTAATAACTGTGAGTGCTACAATATTTTCATTCCAGCTGGGGGAAGTGTGCATTGCATTACAGTTCCTATGCAGCATTCAAATATGAATAACTGTTTCAGAGCGACAGGAAAGCAAAGGTACTCTTTTTTTTGTGTTTATTCGGACACATGATACCAACCAGCTAATTTCATTAGCAGAGCCTGACTGCATCATACCTGAGAAGAAGAAAGATCTAGTCTTCTCTGGAGTGCGGGTCCTACCGAGTGTCACTCCAACACAGAGATTAATCACAGGTAAGTCACATAACCACATTAAAAAGCATAAGCAAGCACAAAGAAACTTACTGTAGCAGTGATGATAATGTGATTTTCACATTTCAGAACAGCCTGCATCTGAACTGACCTCCACTGGACTCAGTCCAGGTACTGTGTCACCCAGAAAGTGAAATAAGTTACACTCTTTAAAGAAGCCCAAAGGCAAAAGGTTCAGTGTTATTAAGTATGTACATAACTTTAACTAGCTTGGTAACTAATAGCAATATTAGCAATAGTAATTTCAGTTTAACTGACTGGGCTAATTTTTCCTTTTCTGAGATGAACATCTGAACAGTGATAAAAATGTATATCATGATCTGTTTGTAAACTTCAACAATAGCTAATCCTCACCTACAGTCTGTCCTTAGAAAATTAACAGTAAGCAATCTTTCTGTAATGAGCATGCAGATGAAAGACCCTGGTTGGGTGGATGTTAGCCAACCAGTTAGCGAGCTCAAGTGTAGAGGTATCTTACATTAACGTAAAGCAAATTAAAGTGTTCAGGCTTAAGCGCTAGGTTTGTGCTAACATATCCATATGAGTGATCACCAAAGCTGTAGATTTTTAATAACGTTAAGTGTGAAGAACGCTTTGAAGAACATCTTGATCTTTCCACCACAAATAAAGCTTCCATTAAGTTCAATGCAAATTAATGGTTTTTCTTTCAAGAATCGTACACCCAATACAAGAAGCATTTAGAAATCTTTAATTGTGTATAAAATATATATAAAATAAAGAAACTAAGGCATTGTCCCTCTGTAGAGAGCTCAGATGAAGTGGTGGCGGTGCAGGACCTCTCCTTTTCCGCTGCTAAAGTGTACTGTCCCAACTGCCAGCAACAGGTCACCACTGAGATCCACTATAAAGTGGGCAGGTCTTCTTTTCTCGTGTGCTTTTTCTCTGTTTCACTGGGGTAAGTTTCTATCCGATTACATCTGTACTACACTGAACGCTACTCGCATAAATATCTATTGATCTGATCGTTGTGACAAACTGTACAACAAGGGTCATCAGTTCCAGTCGTGGGGGGCCTGAGGCTTGCACAGTTTGGCAACTTCCCTGCTCAAACACACGTGATTCAACTCATCACTTAATTACCTGGTTTAGCTGGTAAGTTTGAGCAAGAAAATCATCAAACTGTGCTGAACTCTGGCCCTCCAGAATTGAACACTCCTGCTGTAAATCATCTCCCTGTTCAAACAAAGAATGTAATCAGATTATTATTTCTGTTTCTGGTGCACTTACCAACCTTCCTGGATTTGCAGCTGTGTAGCTGGATGTTGCCTGTTGCCCTTCTTTCTGAATTACTTCAAAGACATCAGCCACAGGTGTCCATCCTGCCATACAGAAATCCAAACTGTCCATCGACTGTAAAGCATGCATGGAAAGAGACTTTGGAGGGGAACTTCCACTGGTTTTTCAAATATTCTGCCTAGGCCAACAGTTAAATTAAAAGTTAGTGAAAGTTATTCAGAATTGTTTGATGGAATTGGTAGAGAAATCAACAAGAGATTTCAAGTTTTGTTTGGGTACATTTACTTTGCCTGTGTGAATTTTAAAAATACATTTCAGGCCAAGGGCCTACTGTAAAACTATTGTAAATTAATGACATAATGAAACATATTTGTAACCATTTCATATCATAACATTTTGTGATGTAACTTTCAGAGGCAGTAAATGCTTAAGATGCCTGGTTCCCATTACCACTGCTGTGAACAATTCAAGCTTGGTAGGTTTGCCACTTTTTCCTTTTCTGATGTTTTCCCTTTAAAAACTACTAAGCAAAATAAGCTAGTCCTAAAAGAAGCACTTAAACCATTTAAAAGTGTGAAGTATTTCCAGACAGCTAACATAACAGCAACTACCATGGGTGCTTTGCTTAGCTAGCCAGTAGTTATTCTTACGTTATTGTTAGGTTACATGTGGCTGCTGTTATCATTCCAGAGCTATATGCAATTCTGTGATGTCAGGCCAGATTTGTTACAGGTTTTTTTTATTTTTTTTTACTTCTACTATTAACTTGATACTGTTACTGGGTATCAAATCTGTGCAACCTTATATCAAAATATGAAAAAAACATTGCCAGTCTGACAGCAACTGTATAGCTATGATAAGGTAGAGCACAAAAAAAAAAACATCACATGATACAGGATAATGACAGTTCAAGTTAATATTAGGAAGTAATATTAGAAGTGGAAAAGTACCAAAAACTGCCAAATGTTACCAATTAAGTACCTACGAAATGCTACATCTTGTGCAACCAGGCTAGTTCTGGCTTGTAGGCACAGACAGAAACTACAGCCAGCCTTCTGCCTTTAAGGTCATTAAAAGATAACTTCCTGTAGGAAAGGAAAAGTTGCTTAAAGGTCTGGGATGGTATCTGTGGTTAGGTGTTTAAAGCCCTTGTGCAGTGGTGTATAAGTATACTCAGCCAAATATTGTATGTGATATGCACGGTCTAATCAAGGCAAATAAGATAGCAAATGAGTTGGTTAATAAATGGGCAATAGAGAACAACATATTGTGCATGGTGATGTTAGGCTCTATGTAAATGCATTTTATGATCACATATCCAGAACATATGTTCATCAAGCTCATCAAGACATTCTTCTACCAGTGTATATATATATATATATATATATATATATATCATATGGGAACATGTCTGAATAGATAATTTTCACATTTACTGTATTATAAGTATTTTATTTTTCATGGTTTTCTAAACAGTGAATTGAATTTTGTAATAAATTTGGTGCAATAACGCAGACAGTTTTCAAATTTTGCATTTCATTCCTCTGGTATATTTAAGAGATTCTGAAACATCCTCTACAACAGTATGTTCACAATACATCAAAGTGAACTGACACATAACAGCGTATGTATACTTATATCTTTAAAACTATTCACAAAATAGAGCTCATGGATGCGCTAAACATGTATAAAAATATGTATTACGTCCATTCAAATATGTACACAATGTGCAAAATGTATGGCATACAAATGATGATTGCCCCTCCATCTGGAGGACAAAGAGAAGTGGCAGTCAACAGGTTTATCACCTAGTGTAGTCACCACTGATACTTCACACATTAACAATGTTGATAAAAAGTACTCCGCTTGAAAATAAAGTCCAGCAGTATAAAATGGGAACAGCTGAATGGTTGCATGACAACGACTGAACATTGCACACAAAAAAGGATCATTCTAGCACTGAATTGTGGGTTGGCTTCACAAGACCACTTGATGAAAAGAAGAAACCAGGAGACTGCATTTTTCTGGTTAAAAAGTATGGGGGAAAAATAATTGGCCAGCTGCCTAGTTCAGGTGATTCCTACATGAGGCTAATGCTGAGTGCTGAGCTTTGACATCCTCAAAGCTGCTCAGCACAAATTAGTGAGCATTTAATATAAACTGCAACTTCATAAGATCAAGGCAATGCACTGAGATTTACCACATACTGTATACATTACAGTACTGAATTAAACATCAAATTAAAAATTGTGACGTTATTGCTTTGCTCTCTTTATGCTGATATTTGCAATTGAATAGAATACAACACTAGCCATTTCAAGTTTTATACTGACACTGATTAAAACCGATAACCTACTTTTCAGTTAAGTTCTACTCACCTCAAAAATTTTACCCACCCAGCAATTCGTAAACTACCTAAGCCAAACTGCATTGTACATTATTTATTTGGCCTCTTTGGTAGCTATTTTACAAAACTGCGCTCCAGTACCAGCCCTCAATTCATACAGGCAAGTGGTGGGACACCCTGAAAGGCCTTAAGATTTTTGAGCCAGATTCTTAATTTTCAAAAATCAGCCCATCAACGACAATATGGCAATGCATCACCCAGAGCACAGCTCTTCAACTCTAGATCTTGAATTCAGCTTCCAGTCCTGGATTTTCTCATCACTGGTAGGTATGACACTAGGTGGTTAAACAGTTAAATCAACAGTTCAGTTACCTGGCAGTGATTAAAAAATCCAGAGTAGAAGACCTCTGATGCTGCCTTCTTAGAAAGAACTTACTTAATTCATTCCCACTAATGAGTGCCTATATAACGATACTTATATTTGGCAAGTCATTGGAGAGGCCATAGCTTGGTCAACGTGCAAGGCGAACAGTACAAAGCCTTGAAGCAAGAGTGGACTAAAGCCCTGGGTATGTGCCTTGTTGATCAAACGTTTCTGAGCTGACAGCAATGACAACACGTAGACAAGAGCGGTGCAAGAACAGCTAACAAAATTCATCTGCTGTAAAACATCTGTGAAGGTGCTCAGATGCCAAGTGATTGTTTCACCATGATGCAAGTTTATTACTGCAGCCCAAAGTGCTATACATCCTGAACTCTAAAAGAAAAAATGAAAAGGAAAAAAAATAAAAAATACTGACATATTTCGAGCAAATTCCCTTTGGATCAAACATACCATTAATAGTTTCTCATAATCAGACAGGTACTTGAGCCAGTGATCAGGTCTAATAAACTGATCAGAACGTGATATTATAAAGGTAACTCTCCTAATAAATGCTATAAAGGTATTTCTCCTAGAGACACTGAATCAAGTTATAAACAATCATTCCTAAATGGCCTTCAAATCTGACGAAGTGAGGCCACATTAGCTAAAGATGACTGGAGTTTGGTCTCAGAGATTAACTCGGTTAATCACTTGTGGTGAACCAAAATCAAATAATTCAATAGAAAAAGTGTTTTAGCTGATGAATTACATTAAGAATAATTTACAACTGCATGCTGCTGAAGCATTTCGTACTTCTTCAATCGCACACGTATTTTTGTTTAGACTGCCATTTAGTTTTTTTTTTTTGCTTGTTTTTACTGTGTACAGAACAGTAGAAGAGGGCACAGTAATATCCAACAGTGAAACACACACACACACACACACACACACACACACTCACACTCACACTCACACTCACACTTACAGAAACAATAACGTGCTACAGACAGAAGGACAGACAGAGACATCCTCAGAAGTGCAGATAAGAGGGAGGGTCTTACAGGATCTAAAAATGGTCACTGATGAGGTTTGAGATGGAATGGAGGTGTATTAGTCAGTATGGCAGAGTAGGTGGCAAACCAGAATTGTTCTTTTGCTCCCCCCACTAAACTGCCATTAAGCTGCCAACCATGTTCAACATGTAGTGTCTTAATGATAGTAAAACTTGGGGCCTGATTTTCTAGACTAAAGGAATCATTACATGATGGTACAGGAAGCATTACTTAGACCTCTGTCAACAGTTAAGATGACCTAAAAGGAATACTCCAGTGTTTTCAACCTAATTTCCACCTGCTGCACCTGTAGTGTACGGCCACATATACTTACATGTCTGAAGCAACTGCTCATTTTTTAAAATACAGGGAAACGCATCAAAATTATTATCCATGGTAATTAACTGTAAAATACAAATGCAGCATATAGAGATTAGGTGAAAACTGCTGCCGCGTTCCTTTAATGTGGTGATGATGTAGAGAAACCAGGCCCGTGGTGTTCACCCAAGATCTTTAACTGTGTTAGCCTGTATAAAAAACTAAAAACATGTATAAATATTATAGTGCCCTGTTAAGACTGGGCAAACATCCACTGCTAATAGTGTCAGTTGTCGTTTTAGCTCATTCTCGTCAACAACGGTCATTAAAACAGCACTGTGTCTTAGGTTTGTCCCAATTCTAAGAAATAACTTATGTACACCATCCACTTGGCACTGACACACCTCTGTTGCAAAGCATCACACAATTCAAAACATACAATGTAATTGTATCTATAGGCCCTCCCTTCACAATATGGTACACATAAGCCTTGCAGATATTAGAGCACTGGTCTGGCCCATCAGACAGCATTCCATAAAGATTCTTTCTGACTGCATGTACCCAGCATACTTGCTCACACACTCACACACACACACACACACACACACACACACACACACACACACACACACACACACACACCCTTGTGCGCATACACACACAAACAAAATACTTGCAGACACAAATGAGCATGGTTTTAAAAGAGATTGACTTGACAGGCGACAGTGTTAAGTCACTGTTTTCGGAATAACAGATTAAATAATAATCTGATTGTTTGATCAGGGCATTTCCAAAAACAGTATGCTGATCTACCCAGTACAGGTAGGAAAGTGTTCTCAGTGAAAAATGCACCTGATATTTGGGTTTTCGCTTCTTAAAAACCAAAATATTTAAATGGTGTCAGTGCTCAAACTCTTTAGGAATTTTGTGCAAACAAAGCAATAAAATCATTTGAATATCTCCTGTGGAGCCGAGATGTCTGGAATTAGAGCCTGTTCTTGTGACTCTGGACAGTTTTAGTTTAAAATTGGCCATGACAGTATTTATAGACTGCGCACAGAACAACGCTGAGTTAATGGCACAATACCTATTAACAGAGCAGTACAGAAACTCACACTGTTTACAAGCAGCTCCCTCTCTGAATGGCACAGACGAGAGAACCCAGCACATGCTCAGCAAGAAGCAGCTCACTGAAGGCCCTTCGTTTTCATAGCGCTATAACAAGACATCAGCCTGAATGGTAAATGACAAACACAAACCATAGCTCAATACAGCGGAACAGCAGAGACAATCACTCACATCATCCACTGAGTGGATCTCTGATTTTGTTACAATAGCACAGAGTGCTGAACAGGGCTGCTGCGGAGGCAAAACTTCAACACCACGATGTTTGGTTGCCTTACCACCACGATAGATTATAACACCCAGGGGCTGGGTACGCAAATGAAAAGTGAGTTTTGCTGTGCGACAGATAATTCAGTTGTTGAAATGCGGTGTGGTGAGCGATTTTGGCCATAGTCAAGTGATAATGATCTCAGTGTTGAGAAGATTCAACAAGTTTTGCATGAGATAACTACAATGGTTGAAAAATAATAGAACTTTAAAATGCATATGAACAGTAAACAATGTTTTTTTTTTCTTAAAACAATATTAGCTGTGTTGTCATCTGCCTTACATCATAGCCCAGAAATAGCCTTTTTACTCTGGACAGCTTCGCTTGCTTGTGTGTTAGGGGTCTCCAGCAAGCAGCTTCACTGTCTTCAATAAAAAAGAATTAAACTCAGCCCTCACTTTGCCTTGCTCTGACTCTTATGGGCCGGAGTTAGATTTGTAAATTGATAGATTTAGACTGTTCACTTTTAATTTGTATGTCAGAAGCCCTGGGAATATACATCTCTTAAAAACCATGGAAAAAAGTTAAAAAGCTACCATCGTGGTGTTGCGGTAATGGCTGCAGTCCTAGTGCTGCACATAGCCCTGTACAGTCTTAAAAGGAAATCACCCACACATACACACATTCAGATTGCATGGCCATTAACAAACTAGACCCTCCTTTCTCACACGGTGGAGGAGGGAGTGTGTGTGTGTGTGTGTGTGTGTGTGTGTGTGTGTTTGAGTGAGTGTGTACATGAGAGAGAGAGAGAGAGAGAGAGAGAGAGAGAGAGAGAGAGAGAGAGAGAGAGAGAGCGAGAGAGAGCGAAAGAAAGAAAATGAGTGTGTAGAAAGTGAGAGCAGCATCAGCACTCTCAGTCCCAGTGCAACTGCAAGTCATGCGTGTCCAGAAAATCTGAAGCAATGCCTAATGGGTTTAGTGGCCCAATGGGTCCAGGCATAGTCAGGTCCAGCCACTCCATGTTATCCAGGCCTGTGTCCTGCAGGCTGAAGGAGGAAGAGGAAGTAGAGTGCGCTGGAGGATCGCAGAAGCTCAGCTCAGACGTGTCCATTGGAGAATGGGGCTGCTCTGAAAGCTGGCTCTGCAGCTCCTCTAGAATTCCCAGCGTCCTCTGCTCTGGTTCAGCCTCACCCACCAGTGCGCCCTCTAAAAGTGCTTCCAGCTGGTTGTCCGAGGCCAGTGAGGCCAGGTTGGGCATGGACTCCACCAGTAGGGCTGGTGGAGGCGCCATCTGCACCTGTGCAGGCGGCCGGCTCAGGGCAGTATTGACAGGTAGAGTGGTGATGCTGGCAGTCACTGGCATCATCTTAGGAACAGAGGGCTCTGGCTGGCTAAAAGGTGTAATCTCTGCAGAGAGCAGGAAGAAATGGTTGAAAATATCACACTGACTAAAACTGACAGTTCAGCCAGGTATCAAATCTATGCAGTTTTCCCTTTAACACAAATGTGGTCAATTGTCCGAAACATGGTGTCTCAAGTGTGCTTCTTTAGTTTTGTACTGAAGCTGGAGGTTAATGGGAGATTGTGTAGGCAAACTGCACAGTGTTGTTAACTACTCTCATATAGACTTGCTTATGTGGTTTCTGAAAATGTTTGATTTGAAGACCTCTGCACTAGACCCAAACGTATGAGTGCTCCATCACTTCAGATAACACATCTTAACTGCTGCAAAGCCATATACTCCTCTACCTCATACTAGGCATTGGACATGGTGACTACAGGCTTATGTGTATTTCTACAGAGATTGTGTGTGTGCAATCATGTTATTAATGGGAGTCCCTTAAAGTAGCTGGGATCCACTAATTAGAAGGTTTGGGGGGATGCTTTTGGACGATTAAAGCAATAGTATGTCATTTAGTGCCAGAAACCATATACAACTTGATATAACAAGTCTTATATTTACACAACAGCATTCACTTGCACAGTTAATCCGATTTGCTTGTGTATTGTATGTTTTGAGCATTCACCTCCACTCTCAATGAGGATATCAAACAGGTCATCCATCTGCTGACTGGTTGCTGTAGGAACCTGAAACACATTAAAACCAGCAATGAACTGTTATTTGAATAATTGTAGTAGATTTGACACTGCAGCATGTTTAGGTAAAGGTGTCCATGTATAAGTGAGAATTGTTACCTGTGTGATGGCAGGTGCCTGCAGGCCGCGGGTCTGTTTAACAGCGTCCTCATAAGTGGGTGGCTCTCGGCTCTTGGGGGCCTGACTGAATGCTGGAGGCTGCAGGATAAAGGCAGGCTGAGCCTGAGAGGGGGACTGATACAACATACAAATTCTACATCATACACAACATAACAGAAAACAAAACAGCAGATCACTGACATATTGTTCAAAAGTTTAGAACTACTTGTCATCAAAATTTTTGTTATTTATAAAAACTAAAATAATGTATAAAGTATATATTTAAATATTATAAAATAGAGAACAATGGACATTCTTAGATTGTATTCAATATAAAAAAAACAAATTAAATGACAAATTCTATGCAGTAGTTATTTATTTGCCTTTTTTTGGAAATTAATTTTATTAGCAATAAATTCTCGAACTTTAATGAAGTTGTATAAGATCACACATTTTCTGCAAACTTAAAGATTTCTTAAAATTGAAAACATAGATTGCAAACTTCTGAATGGTAGTATACTCATAAATCACATATACAGCGCAGTAAGTGTTACCTTATTAAGAGGGCCGTTGGTAAGGGAACAGGTAATGGGTGAAGTCTGGACAGAAACAGTGTTCTCTGGGGAGCTGCTCAGGAAACACTGAGGCATCTCCAGGCCTGCCTGGTTCTCAACGGCACTGTGCTGGAAACCACCGCTACACACAGGCAGAGTCTGCTTGGAGACAGCAAACAACAAGATCACGAACAAACAACAAGTTATACTATACCAATATACAAAACATGGAGCTAGGAATGTTGAGATTACCTGGTTTCACTATTAACCAAGATTAAAAACATCAGTTACCAAACTTTGAGAATTTCACAAACTTCACATTGATTCTCCAGAGATATCTTTTTTAACACATTTTTCCTGCAATTGCTGCTTGCCACCTGTCCACCCTAACGCCAAAATAAAGACAGGGTAAAGCTGAGAGGTTGACATTTTCACCGGCAAGCTTTAATTTATTTCCAAGTAACTGAAAGTCACGCGATAAAAAAAAAACACTCAAACAATAAAACTTTTAATTATGCCATCCTAATCTTTTTTCCCTTTCCATAGTCTAATAATAAATTATCAGAGAAAAAAATCAATACAATATTCACTACAATCATAACACAGAAGTCAACCTGAAATGAAAACTGCCCTTTTTTACTAAGCGAATACACTTTAAACTGTATGGGAGGAAAATGTTTTGTGACTTCTGATTCACGTTGTCTCACATTGGCTATGCTTACATGCAAAGTTTTTTGCCGAGCCGATTGAACACATTCCGATTACAGATTAAGACTGAGGTGTTTATGTGCACACTCTACTGAACAATCTGATGGAAAATCTCTATTTACATGCGCACTAAAAGTATCAGATCCAAAATGACGTGCACGCGTAGCGTACCACTTGTAAACGTTATCACGACAGCAAACATCACGTATGGTCCAGTCAGAGTGAGAGTTTTCAGTTGCCGCACTTGGGCTTTTAATTGCTTTAAAATTATGTCTGACTCAGTAAAATGTACTTCACAAGTCCTGTTTAATAATCCTCGGATTATTAACAGATTATTAGACTGCATGTAAACATGGCTATTGTGAAACCTCTATATTCAGCAAGGGTGTTTTATGCTAACATGCCATCATGAGAAGTTACTCTGACAATAAAAGCCCCTCTAATGACACATGGTGTCGTACATGGTACATTCGCTAAAAAAAGGCCGAGGCCACAACCATGGCTATACTCATTCTCCATGCTGCTGGCACCAGCATCTGTCTACTGTTATTGCTCGAGTAACTCTAGCACAGCGCCTCCTGCTAAGATAGGCTAGCGACACAAGACACAAGGCACTGTGTAAAATGAGTCCACTCTCTGCCATCTTACTAATGGATGGCTGCCCTACGATCAGACCAGACTACATGATCCTGAAGCCCTCACATAAGAATATACAGTTGCTTTGATTGCTCTGTCTGACACAGACCCACTTTCATTTACTCCCTTTCATCCTAACTGGTTACTTAGTACCAATACCTTCCAACTCTCCCAGCTCTGTAATAGACTGTAGACACCAGCACTATGCAAACTGCATGTCTAAATCACAGTTGTGTCATACAGTGGTTTTTGACAGTGTATGACACACTGTTGTCTATAAAAAAGAGCCATAAATTAGCCTATAAAAAATTAGCCATGACTAATAACTGCTGGTTATCAGTAAAAGCCAAAATTTGCATGTTGCATAGCTAAAAACTGTAGAAGCAGCCATCTGTCATCCTCAAACCTCAATTTAGTTTTTCTCATCCAGCTTTTACATATAACACTGTATTACAGACTATTAGACATCTTGACGCAATTTGCAGTGAGTGTGTAGTTTGTGATAGACATGCCAATTTTGGCAAATCATGGATAAACATTAACTGGCACTCTTAAAATTAAGGACACAACCCATCAAATTATCAATTATAAAATGGACAGTCCCTGTTCTGAAATCTGGTTTACCTATGTTCAAATCCACTGTAAAATACTTAATATATGCACACTTAAGGGCGCACACACCCACTATTCTCTGTTAGTGCAGATATATTATAAAACTAGTGAGACACAGTACTGATAGGTAGGGCCAGGCGTAAGCATGCAAATGAAGTAGAGGCTTACAACTCTAATATGGTTATCATTATATGACTAAAAGCTAAAAAGGACAAAATTATTCTAAAGTTCTAGAGTTACATTTAGCAGTCATTATTCGCCCAAGTTAAAACAAACATTAATGGCATGATCGAGGCTAAATTTGGCTCAAATTGGCACTTGTGTACTTTCCTTGTGCTGCTGTGCATCACACTTTCTCTCTGAGAACATGGACTGTCAGTCTTATCACTTCTGCATGTCTCCCCTCAATATGATGCATAGTTGTGCCATCATCCTCGAACAACTATTTATTTGTCAGTTAACGGTTACTCAGTTAAGCACTTCCCTAGTTTGTACAGTGCTAACTTCCATTATCTTTATAGTTTTGTAGCTCCAGTACAAAACTAAAGAAGCATACTTCAAATACCAAACATGTCTTGACTGCCTAACTACATTTTGGAATAAGAGAGAAATTGAAACCATTGCAAAGAAGAGCAAGTGGAGTGGGGAAAAAGACAGAAAGTTAGAATGTAGCAGCTTGCTTATTATTCATGCAAGAAAAATGTATCACTAGTCCCCCTCATGAAACAGTCCACATAAGCTTTTACTCTGACTGCATAAATAAATAATTACCTGCACTACGTTATGGTTATGATTGACTGGCTGCTGCACTGAGGAACTCTCAGCTTTGGCCGGCTGCAACTGAGTGCTCTGGATCAGTCCTTGGCTTTGAGGAGAGACAGCTGCCTGAAGGATCGGCTGTCAAAAAAAAAAAACAACTTACACATTATAAACACATTTCACTGCAGCTCACTCTATATGTAAACTTAGGGCTGGGCCAGCAAGCAATAAAGTTTCTTATCGTAGTTTATCTTCTCACTCTAACACACAAACACTTCACTCTTCTTGGCTTTTAGATGTGTGTCATAGCAGAAGTCACCCTGCGAGATTTGGACCAAATTTCTGACACTGCCAGAACTTTTTTGCAGGCTGTCTTTTATAGAGTAATTTTGTACTTTTATGGAGTTAATTAATAGTTCTCAGAGTTGGCCACATGTTCAGAAGACCTGTCACTCCAAATCAGTTGACCAACAGAAAGTGCAGGTGAACACACCAGGTGAAGACCCGCCCCCTGTTAAAAAAGTGCCAAAAGTCAAAAGCAAAAGAAAAAATTCCAGAAGCAAAAATGATATCAGAAAAATCACCAAACAGAAAAAAATTAAATTATATAAGAATCAGCGAAGCAATAAGTTTGATTTAACCCTTGTTAACATATTTTGGACATTTTGATACTTAACATTTTGCCTATGTATTTTATTATTTTATTTGAAACTTCTGGCACAAAATTAACTCCATAGTCTTTGGTTGCAGTGGCAGTAAATGAGGTACGTTTGAGTATGTCAGACTGAGTGTTCAATGACCACTGATTTTAACCCAAGACTGAAGAATTCTTTTATGATTTTTGTCTGCAACACCATTATTGTGATCTCACAGCATAAACCTGCCTTAAGTGGACACAACTATGAACACAAAATTGGATCTTTTCAAATCAGATTTAAACCAATTTCATTTGTGTTTCAAGATACTTATCTGATATGGGGCCATACACCCACTATGAAGTTAAAAACGTACAGTCAAATCGCAACTCATGCTCATCAAACTTTGCAACACACAGCAAGGAAACAACACCTAACTGCAAACTTGAGCTGTGACAAGACACTGTGACAATCTCACTGTGATTAGTTTTTCAAAGAATTATTGGTCAGGTAAATAACACCAAATTTAGATGGCTTAGACTGCCAGACAAACCAAGAAAATAAACATGGTAAAATAGAAATCAAATCATGACTGATAGAGAGCAAAGACAAGAGTATGCACTTGTATACTCTTTATAAACATTAGAGCAGCTTTCCAATGCTGGAAAGGGCTCTCTAACAGCTCTATATCTGCCGGACATGTACTTTATTTTCCACAGCATATTCCATTCCAAAGTGTGCAGCTAATGTAGTCAAGTTGCTAATGCTAATGTTAGCTGGTAAGCTTGCTAATATAGTTGCCCACAAACTATGACAATTCTAGCTAAGGAAATCAACTAGAGATAAAAGCCCATCTGAAGCAAACTAAGCAGGCTGAGGAGAGATGTTAGCTAGCTATCCCGGCTTCTGCATTGGCTGACATTAGGTAACTAATTAGCTGTGGTGTTATCAGCTTGTATTACCATTTTATTTATGAAAACTATTCAAATTATATTTATGTTAAGAATCGCATTTAGGTATTCAGTTCTAGTCTAAGTGGTACATGTGCGTGTGTTTTTATGGCAAGACTGAAGAGATGAGCTGTATTCTTTTTGGCTACTAAGATTCAAAACAGCTAGTTTTAACTAACTTCCACCAAATTCACAGACTATCCCCAGCACCTCGCATGTACATATAACTGCCATTTGAGAACAGGTGGACCATTCATATGGCGTTACTGATTCTGCTGATGTGTGCCTGTGGCAGAGGTGAGTTCACACTATTGACAGGTATGGTTGACTTACAAACACAAACGTTAACAGTCAAAACACCAAATCCAAACCAAAAAATAAAACTGAGCTTGTAATGTGAATGTAGCCAGTATCTGATGAAAATGAATTAAAGAAATCAATACTAGAGTACCTGCAGTTTAACGTTAGTATTGGGGAGCTGAATAGTGGTGGCATTATTGGGCAGGGAGACAGGCAGCAGGATCTGGGTGCCACCATGCTGTGTGGTCAGAAGAGTCTGCGGCTGCCCGATGACCTGTGACACCCCCTGGTGGCTTATGATGAACTGGGGCAGAGGGGTGGCTGTCACTTGGGTTGGGTGGCTTTCCTCTAGCTTCACTATAGTAGGAGCAGTATGAGAGGTCACTTTACAGTTGGGGATGACTGCTTTCTCCGTCTTTACAGGGACTGTTAAAGCAGCTGGACTAATGCTACCATTATTTTCTGCAGCTGCCACCATCTGTCCACTCCTTTTTTCTACCTCCAGCTGCAATTTCAACTCCTCCACCAGCCGCTGTTCCTGCTCCAGCTTTCGCAGCAGCTCCTTGATCTGACGCTCCTTCTCATGTAGCCTCCGGTCTTGGTCTTCTGGAACTGTGGCCACTGGCTGGCTGCTGGCACTCCCAGTTTGGCCTTGGGCCTCCATCTGGCTGTCCATGAGCACCACTTCTCTATTGTGCACTTCTGCAGGGACAGGGGACACTGGGGGAGTGGAGCTCAGGGCATCAGGGGGCTGATGGCCAAGGGACAGGCTTGTAGTAGTGCTGGACACTTCCATCGGTGTGCTGCAGGGCTGCATGTTAGGTCCAGTGCTGTTGCTGCTGATGCTAGGAGCAGAACTCTCCTGGTAAGGCTTTAACCGCTCAATAAGATCCGTTTTGGTTCCAGACACTGGGAGGCCACGCAGTTTTAGCTCCATTTTTAGCTCAGCCACCTAACAAAAGCAAAAATAGATGGATTTTAAATTACCTTAGTAAATATTTAATACTAGTGATCAGTGGTGTGAAAATCAATGCATCATGACGCAATCATTCTAAAGGTAGCAATGCCTATATGTGTGTGTATATATATATATATATATATATATATATATATATACACACACACACACACACACACACACATATACACACACCGATCAGGCATAACATTATGACCACCTTCTTGTTTCTACACACACTGTCCATTTTTATCAGCTCCACTTACTATATAGGTGCACTTTGTAGTTCTACAATTACAGACTGTAGTCCATCTGTTTCTCTGCATACTTTGTTAGCCCCCTTTTACCCTGTTCTTCAGTGGTCAGGACCCCCATGGACCCTCACAGAGCAGGTACTATTTGGGTGGTGGATCATTTTCAGCACTGCAGTAACACTGACATGTTGGTGGTGTGTTAGTGTGTGTTGTGCTGGTACGAGTGGATCAGACCACTGAAGAACAGGGTAAAAGGGGGCTAACAAAGTATGCAGAGAAACAGATGGACTACAGTCTGTGTGCTACAAATTGTAGAACTACAAAGTGCACCTATATAGTAAGTGGAGCTGATAAAATGAACAATGAGCGTATATATATATATATATATATATATATATATATATATATATATATATATATATATATATATATATATAGTTTTTATTGTCTGTATTTCACTATTCTGTAAACACTTCCTCCAGTCACATACAAAAATAACAATGAAATTGTAGTTAAATTCTGCATCAAATTGTTATCAAAATCACTATCAAATCAAATCATTGAGATCAGAGGTCAGAGATTTACACCACTACTCAACTGAACATACTTTCATTCATTACATTTTTTTATGAGAACACTGTGTCCCTATTCAGTCACGTATACGATACAACAAATTATATTCCAGGCTTAAAAATTCATCATGATAATGAACTGCAGGTTTGACTTTACATTTAATGACATAAAAACCACTGAGGTAATCACCTTCATCTCTTCCAGGTTGGCAGGCAGGGTGCCAGCTTTGCGGTTAGTAAGGGTGTTATTCGGGCGCACTGGTGGCGCAGCTGTAGGCAGAGACACCACAATAGAGGCAGGACGGCTGTTGCCACTATTTATGGCAACTGTGGCACTGCTGTTCTGTCCCTCAATCACTGGCCTAAAGAAGAAGAGGGGTGGAGGAGGGTAATGGTAAAAAGAGGAGAGAGGGAAATCTGTTAACAGCATGACTGAATCCATTTCCTCCACCCTCCCCTCACACAATAAACAAACTCAAATTGTGAACAATGTGCTGTCAGGCAAGACAAAATAAAATAGCTCAGTTAAAATAAATTTCACACGTGCAGATAGAGATGGAAAAGGATGAGGAAATGTCTCATCGACTTTGTGTCATTAATGAGCATCACTAAACAGGATTTGTTACTGGAAACTAGGCAATGAACCTGGGGCTCACTGGCAACAACAATATTAGTGTTCCAAGACATTTTCCAACTCAAGAAGCTTTTATATGCACACAGTACCCAACATGTAGACAAATAGCATCCTAACAGTTATACTTAAAATCTTTAAATGCAAAAAGGGACCTTTTTCAAATTGAGGTCTGCCGAAGACACTCTGATCTGATTTGGTCAACCACCAGAGCGGTTCCGCCACTAGCAGATTGCACCGCAGATTGCAGACAGACCCTTTTCTCCTGAGCAGCTGTAAACAACGCTGGGACTATTTTTCCAATGGCATCGTTTCTGCCATATCAGTTTGAGCCAGAGTCCGATCCTCAAAGTCAGGTCAGCGTCTTCTCACCATGGCTACAAAACAGAAAGCTCTTCCCGGCCTCCAGAAGTTGCTGTGCATTGTGTGAGGGTGTGCCAAGCTTGCTCTAAGGCAGGCAATAAGTACTGTGTTACGAGATTGCGTCATCTTGTAAAAAAGGAAAAGGGCTAGCCTTCTAATAAGGCGTTTCGGGCAGCTGAGAAAAGCGGTTTCTGTGGGAGAAAGCTACTCCCTCTGCCGTGCACTTGAGCTTCGTAACCTTGCAGACAGTTTACATGCACAAAAAGCTATATAACACACTAAAGGAAAGGGAAAAACTGGAAAAGAATAATAGGACCCCATTAAGGTATATCCCCCTCACTAACTGAAATTCAGGTATACTCAGATACGATATACACAACTTCTACATATTTCAAAAGATACAGTACAGTGAAAAGTTAGGTATTTGATTTCCATTTAAAACAGCCATTAAGTACAGGTTTTTAAATTTTACAGTATCCATAATAAAGTCTCCAAAACTATGTGTATAAAATCTATTGGTGTTTAATTTTGTCCACTCTTTACTTCTGTGCATCCTACTGCCACTTTAACTTTCCAATCCTTTTAACTTTTATTACATTTTAGCTTGTATTTAAATTTTAAACTTACAATTTTAACACAATGTACTACCAAAGAGAGGGAGAATGTTACAGAAGTAAAGCTTACTTGAGTGGAGCAGGTAAAATGGTCTGGTAGTTGTAGTGCTGCTGTTGTTGCTGGCTGAGGATCTGAAGCTGCAGAAAGAGTTGCTGCTGCTGCAGTAAGCGGGCATAAGATGAGTCCATGGGGGCTTCGCTGGGCTCCTGTTTCTGGTCTGGGGGAATGTACTGATGATACTTCAGCTTTTTCACTCGTGGTTTGGCCTCTTTGCTCTTCTTACTACGACTTTTATCACCAGGAAGCTTAGGCTGACTTTGCTATAGACATTAAGGACAAATACAAAAATGTGAACATTCTTGCAGCTTTTTAGTGAAAATGGAAGGGAAAAGGTTTCAAATAAGGCTAACTTATATTGTCTGTCAAAAGTCTGGGAACACCCCAGACATGTTTTGACAAATGAGCATGTTTTGTTTGTGCGGTTTATATGCTACCTTAAAACTTGCACAATGTAGACTTAAATATTAAAACTACCCACCAAGCACAGTGACCAGGCTAACCCAGATCATAAACTGAAAGTGTGCTTCCTCAACCAAAGGTTTATTGCTATAGTGATTGTGGGATGACTTTTTCCTAAAACCGTTCTAAAAAGTTGTCTGTTTACCTCTATCTTCGGGAACAATGATGGCAAACAATCATAATCCCCACCCCCTTCCCCAGTAGACCTACAATAAGGTTTACGATGGAGGAAATCAACAGCACGCACAGCACAACTTTCAAGATGAAAGAAACTTTAATGTTCCAATTTAATGAAAAGACTTTTTTTTGTGAAATATGCAAAACATACCGTGTTTCATCTCAAATTACATGTAAAATGATGCCTAAAACCAGCTGCCTGGCAGGTGTGGACAAGCCTAGCGGAAGTGGTAGAGACTGACTTACCACCTTAGGCACAGCCCATGCAGAAGAAGGACCAATCGACAGTTAGGAACACATGTAACAGGTACTGATAGCCTTATCTCCATAAAAACCTGAGCACCTCAAGCTTCACTTTTAGTTGTCAACTGGAGGTCTCCTGACTTCCAGTCACCAACTTCCAAGTTGGCACTTCTGGCTCCAGTTCTCTGACTAACTCCACTCTCAACAGAAATTTTCTTGTCAGAAAACAAGACAACGCATCCATATGATGGTACCATATAATAATCATAATAATAAAAATAAATGGTAATAATAATATTAATTATTATTATTGTTTTTCTTATTGTTATTTCTGATACCTTAATTAATAGTAATAATTCAACCACACCTCCTGCAATAATATATCATAATTATGTATTTACATAATGTTTTATAAAGTTATCTGCCTTGAGAGCTAATCTTCAATTTTGAAATATAATGAACTGCGGATATTAATTTTATTAGAACTTCACTCTTGGTGTTATACAGCTTTCTTAATCATTTTAGAAGAATCTAAAGCTCTATGTATCATTCTTCAATACACATCTTCAACATTTTTTTTTACAGCTGCCTAGTGTTCCACTAATTACTAAATATGAAGTACAGGACTATCAAATTAGAATACTTATTTTTTATATAATTGTAAATATTTATTTCAAACATTTGAACACCATTTCCAAACTTTTAACAGTAGTAAAATAACACTTAAAATATCTTCAACAGTACTAGAGCTGGGCAATACGATATTTTAGCTTTTCTGTTATATGATAAATTGGAACAGAAAAAAAGACACAGTGGTACCAGATTTTAAAAATACTCTTAAAAAAAAAAAAAAAACTAGTATTGCTCTCTTTGTGAAAAAAAAAACATGTTGGTCAGTGTTCTTATCCATGATAACGCCAGCCCTACACCACCACACTTTTGACAGGCAGTGTATAATAACTCACTCATGACAAAAAGGCAAGCAGTACCAAGGCCTTTGTCCCTGCACTGCCTGTATTTGTCATGCTAACCATTTCAGTCTCACTGACCTTGAGGAGAGTAGGCCCAGATTTTGAGGGGGCTGTGGTAGTGACTGGCTGAGGTTGTGGTGCCAGAGGGCTAACTAACTGTTCGTTGGTGGATAAAGGTTTGAGGAAATCTCCTGTAGACTGGACAGCAGAAGTACAATGCTGCAGAAAATGAAAGAGAGAAAAAATAAAAAGGGAGGCTCTACTGAATCCATTTTTAATGCAGACAAGGAGTTATTTCATCGAGCATCTTTTTTCACATTCAAACCAAGAATAAAGGAGCACCTGTAATAAATTATTGGGCAGTGGTGAGGTGGCCTCCATGGCCTTGGGCTCTCCGGGTGAGGCTGCAGACCCGTGTGACTCCTGACTGCCTGGCTGCTCTGGAGAGAAGGCATCACCACTGTCTTCATCAAACACATCAGGCAGGGTTTTGGGATACTGCATCTGGCCATCTGCCCAATCAATACAACAGGACAGAGTACAATACAAATATGACATAGTATGATAGCTGGATGACTGTACACTGATCTAGCAGACTAGCTGTGTACTATATTTTGAATAGAATCTTTGTCGTTATACTTAGATGCAATGAAATTTCATGTGGCCTCTCTTCTATAGAGGTCACAAAAGCAGGAATAATAAAAAAAAATAAAAATGAAAGTTACAAAGAGCAGTAATAGCAGCAAACGCCTAAAGTGACACTTGGCATAACTACAAAAACAATTTACATCCCAATGTGCATAGCCACATTTACGTACTTACAGAGAATTGAATGGACAGAGGATTGGATATCGATAAACACATCACCCAAGTGGGTGTGTGCATATATACATGTACATACCATACACATCATGCATGTCTGTCTGTGTACGCCACAGTTCTTGATGGGCGTGTATAAATGAGTGTGCATGCTCACAGTCCTTAAGAGTCAGCTCTGGGCAGGGAGGGGCACGATGGAGGCCACAGCTCTGGGAAAGAAGCTGTTCCTCAGTCTGCTAGTGTGAGACTGTAATGCCCTGAACTGTTTGCCTGATGGCCGTGGTTTCAACCCAGGGACATGGGTGTGTGAAGTCTGTGCCGATGCAGCTAGCCTTCTTCCTCTGACGACTAGCGTAAATAGTGTCCTAGTTTGGGAGTTCCGATCCAACAATACGCTGTGCTGCTTTCTCCAGGCAATGCAGTTCCTTACGCTCAGCAGCCACGCAGCTAGCATACCACATTATGGTGTAGTTGGTTAGTATGCTTTCACTGGTGCTCCTGTAGAAATTCACTAACAGTTCCTGTGGGAGCTGGGCCTGCTTCAGCTGCCTGAGGAAAAAGAGCCTTTGTTGGGCTTTTTTAACCAGGTGTGTGGTGCTTGAGGTCCATGTTCCCCTAGTGTATGACAACCCCCTTAGTCTCTGAAGGACCGGGTTGTTGTCCCTGTACCAACTGGTCAGATGCTCCATCTAACGCCTCATGTCTCCTCATTGTCTGCATTGTGGTGGCAGTAAATTTGATTATGGTATTGAAGGTGTGAATAACGGTACAGTAACGTGTGAAAATCATAGGGCTCAGCACACAGCCTTGTGAAGTTCCTGTGTTTAGGATGAGGATGGAGGAGGTCTGACTTGCAATTTTGACCTGCTGTGCTTGGCCTGTAAGGAAGTCCATAACCCATGAACATACAGCAGTTTTCCAACCAGTTTTTGGGGAATGACTGTGTTAAAAGCAGAACTTAAGTCCACAAATAATATTCTCACACAAATGTTTGGTTCTAGTGTGTCATAGCAATGTGTAATGCCATTGTGATAGAATCCTCTATGGAGCAGTTGACCAAATTGGAGCTTATCTAGATCAGGTGGGATGATGGTTTTAAAATGTGAGAGCACAAGCTTCTTGAAGCATTTCAGTGTTTGAGCCACTGGTCGATAGTCATTTAGGCACTTTGCAGCTGATTTCTTGGGCACTGGGATGATGGTAGAGGATATAAGACATGTTGGAACAATAGCTTGTTGTAGCAAGAGGTTGAATATGTCAGTAAACATCTCTGTTAGCTGGTCGGCACATACTTTCAATACTCGGCCGGGCACTCCATCTGGACCTGCCGTTTTGCCTGCATTGACCTTCCTCAGTGTGGCCCTCACTTGATAGTGCTGCAGAACCAGTATGGGCCCTCCGGCATGTGGACTAATGAGTGAGGTGAACTCTTTGCTCTGTGTGTCAAAGCAGTCAAAAAACTGCAGGCATCATCGCTGGCCAGTATTGTGGTGGTGCTGTAGTCAGTCAGTACCTTAATACCTTTCCACATGCGATGTGGCATCATCGCTGGCCAGTATTGTGGTGGTGCTGTAGTCAGTCAGTACCTTAATACCTTTCCACATGCGATGTGGGTTGTTATTAAAGTGATTCTCAAAGTGGTGTTTATCAGAGATTACAACTGTTATTAAAAAAATTAAGTTCATCCACATGCGATATTAACCCTGTTTCTACTTCTCTCCTTAAGATGTTTTTTCATTATGTTCAAAGTGATGTTTTAACTATAGTATACTGTTCTCTCGGACAAAAAATTAGTCACCTTGCGTGTTTAAGGTGGTAGTAAATTCAGGCTCCTGCAGACGGTGTTGCACGAGGATCATCAGGCTAAAAATACCTGCGGGGTGTGCGACAGGATTCATAGATGGTACAGGGATTTATAGATAGGTGGCAGTGCAGTGAATGTCTCATCTGATGTGTGGAAAATGGGTCGCAAAGCAGATGTTAATGATTGGCAAAAAGGAGTGATTGCATTTCAGCATGGCAAAGGCCATAATGTGAAGGAAGCAGCTGAATTTCCAGGGTGGATCGAAGCGTACAGTCATACGGGTCTACCAGCAGTGGCAAAAATCCCAGTCTACAGGAAATTCTCCTCAGAATTGTGACTGAAAGACGAAACTGATGGACAGGGACTGCCCATGTGTTTCACAGCTTGTGAATAAAAATCGCTTCGCTTCCAGACAAGAATTGCCTCTAGAAGTCAGGTCCTTCACAATCTATTTCTGAAAGAACACTCCGCAGGGAACTGCATATTATGAACATAAGGAGCAGAGTGCCATGCATTTTCTTACGTGATTTTACAATCATAGCAATCATAAGTATTCATAATTTCCTGTCTGTAAAGCACTTTGAGCTGCAACCAGCATGAAAAGTGTTATACAAATAAAGATTATTATTATTTTCAAATATTATGTTTTCAATTTTTTTTTTACATGGTTAAAATGCTCATCCCAAGCACAAACAACTCAAGTTACCAATGATGGCCTCTTTGACGCTGGAGTCCACAGGCAGGATGTTTTTCTCCACCAGTTCCATTGGACCAGGCCGCTGGGCAATTTTCTCATTGAGGTCATCAGCTAGTCGAGCTCTCTTCAGTTTCAGCTGTGTAGCCTGCAGCGAGGGCTCCGCCGCCGTCTCTGCCAAAACACCATCACCAACAGCCATCAACACAGTTATGAAGCCTTATTTGCTGTCCTCAGCAATCACCAGAACATCAGTTTGTAAACATTGTAAACAACTATAAGAAACATACTGTTGTTACTGTTACTAAAATACTAAAACAACAAAACAACTAACCAAACTGGTTAACAGTACAGTAGTCATCAAAGTCATTCAGCTCAGATCATATGTTGTAAAGACAGAGATTGTTTGAAAATGAGTATAAATGTTAACTCATGTAGACGAAGGAGGGCCTACCTTGTAAGATGTGCATGCGCACAAGCTCAGCCCTTTCGGGGCGACTCCGGATCTTGTGCTTTAGGAAATTCTCAGTCTATGAAAAAGTCAGGAGGTATTAAAGTAACATATTAGTAAATGAATTATCCTCTTAAAACATAGCACAGTATATAAGGACCCTTATTTCTGAAAACAGTGGTGATGTTTCAATAGTGAACAACAGATATACAGCAGACAGCAAAAAGTCTACAAGTAATGGGACTACATTCTTAAATCATCACACGCTTGCCCCTAATCACAGTTATTTTGTGATCTCAGACAGACTTGCTTTTGCAATTTCTGACAAGGCATAACATGCTGTTATCTGTAAAAATGGACAAAAGTATGTCACAGGGCTTAAAAAAACTGCAGCCATCTTAAAGTCTGAATTTTGTTCTTTTAAGTTTTTGTATTTTTTTACATAATAGAATCACACAGAGAACAACTCAGAATAGTTTGAGGCAGGCGTGAGACAGCCCAAACAGTTTCCATAAAAATACATCATCAAAAATTCTCTTAACTTGCTCAAACTGTTTATAGGTTCATTAAGGTCACACAAACTAGTCAATGTAATTTAAGACACAATGAACAAACAAATCGGCACGTCTGTGTGACCTTAATGAAGACCTGGATGTTGTTTGAGTGGGCTGAAAGAAGTTCCAGTGATGTATTTTTATGGAAACAACATGGGCTATTTAGATGACTACTTACTTTTCGTGTATGTAGCAATGTTAAGATAAGACAAGATAAGCCTTGTGGCTCACCGTTCTAAACTAAAGAGACAACATTTGAACTCCAAGCAGTTCTTGGCTGATAGACTATATCTACAGTAAGTGGAAAATTGTGTAAATTTGTTTGCCAAACCATTCCTTTAACTCTTTTACATCATCACACCATAGCACATTTAAAAACAAAGGAATATCCAGTATATTGCAAATAGTAGAAAATGTATGGTTTAGTACTAAAAAAAGGAATGAGTATTTTCTAAATTGAAAACATATATATATAATATTTTTATTGGGGCCCAGGTTACTTAAAAGATGTGAGCCCTTTATATGAATCGCATCATGCTGAAACCCTGATTTAAGTGGTTTTAGGGGAGGAAAAAGGTTCCTTGCTCTTACCCTGGCTCTCTCCAGGCTCCGGATCTGCTCATGAAATGTCGCAGGGCTCTTGAGGGCTGCACACAACAAACACAGTGTAACACATATACACTCACACATGCACACACACACTCTCACAGAGCCTCTGTCTCACACACTTCAAACACATACTACACTCTTTTATCTCTCACAGTGGTATGACTACACACACAGCACAGATGGGGTAGATCCAGTGGGGCTAATGCACTTCTGTACATAACAAGCCATTCACGACTAGGCCTCTATCTCTTAATCTGCTGTGAACTTTCAAGCTAAAGTGAGTGATAGAATCTCATCAATCAAAAAGCTGCACATTAATCTTCAGTTTAACTAGGCCACAGAACAGAAAAGAGTGTGTATTCTGTGGCTCTAAGTGCTCCACATTTCGGCCTTTCCAGGGTGGTCATGAGAGTGGTTATAAGTAACAATAAAATGAGCTGCTCAGAGCTTTATAAAAGACTGCATGCCAAACTCAGCTTAATATGTAGTATGATAGGACTGAATGATGACATATACTTGTAAAAAGATGGATTTCAGATAAAATAGCATATGCATTACCACAGTTTTTTTTTTTTAAAGGAATCTGCAAGAATATTTTTCCATAACTCATATGGTTGGTCTTAGGGTTAGTTGTATTTTCAGCTTCTCACAACACAAGCATGCTCAAGCACACTGAATGATTATGAGGTCTGGGCTCTGGAGTGACCAGACGATTGTAATGAAAGCACCAGCAGCTTCTTTGTCTGATTTGCAAATTTTCTTCTTTTTGTCTATTCCATTTTCTCAGTTTTGTCTTCTTGAGAGCTACAAATCCATTCAGACCGTAAGGTGCCACAAATGGACTGTCACTTATCTAAAAATGCATTTGCAAAAATAAATTTACTCCTCAACCTTGTCGGACAATCAGAGCATCAGAGACTTTTATCAGTTCATTATAGCATGCAGCCTCTCTCTCTGTCCCTCCAGCTCTCTCTTATTTGTCTCTCTGCCTTGCAGTTTGTGTATTTAACTATGAGAGAGGTTATGTAGCATTTAACTTTAACTGCCAAATAAAACCACATTTCTGATGTGTACGAGTATGCAATTAGTAATTAGAATAATTAACAGAGGAATATATCAATAAAGAAAATCAACCCTGGATAAATTCCTGTTGTTACTAATAATTTTAATGGTAGAAATTTACTATACAGATATCAGTGAATTTATACAGTTTGAAGGCAGTGTATGTAATGTTTACTGTCTCTAGAGGTTGACATCTATTAATGCAAGCTAATGTTCAAGGAGCTAATGGGCACTAGGACTGTCACTAAAAATGACATTGTTAATTGTGTAATTAAGAATGTTATTTTTACTAATAGTCCTATTAAATTTTGTGTATCAAATGTTATTCTTAACTCTTAATCAAGTAATCTGGGTTTCCAAACCCAAAAAAATTAATAATAAATAAATAAATAAAGGATTAAATTTAACCGTAACAAACTATGCACAGCTTTCCAGGGATTTTAAACTACCTTGTTGGAAACTGTTAAATTAGAATGCCTTATGTAATCATTTAATCATGAAATGCATGTAGCTTTATGTAAACTTTGTTCCTTACACACTACACAGTTCAGATGTGCAAATGTGCACTAGCAGAGCATATTGTGATCAGTCTCAGTTAGGGCTGGGCGATAAAACGATGAAGATTCGAAATCTTTAAATAGAAATTATTGTGATGTAACTTTTCCTCGATAGAGCGATACAACATGTTCGATATAATACACCATTGTCACACCTCCACGTTCTAGCGAAAGCCTTGGTGGCATTTTCTACTGCAAGGAAAGCGACACTACTCAGCTGTCGCCAGGAGAGGGCGCACTTCCGAGTTTTTCTACATGATTAGAGAGGGAGGGGGTGACGAGTAAGATGAGTCTTTAGCAACGGCTGAAACATGGAGTTATATATTTCCTGTTTGAGTGGAGCGACCGGCGATCTGTTCTCCTGTGACCGAGTGTGAGTGACGAGGTCAGTGGTGTAACTGTACTGTCCTACAGCGAACTCACCTCTTTCCTAACATCCTAACCAGCTTTAGCAGCGTTAAATCACAATCCTCACAAGTAACGCGCTGTTACAGCGCTCGGACAGTCATATTTTAGTATGAGTGCATTCCCAAGCAAAGAAAGTGGAAGAAAGAAGTGGGTTCATGTTCGTTACAGCCCAGATTTAAACAAAAGTAAACTGAGGAAGCTGTGAGGCACTGGAGAGCGGGAGAGGGCTAGCTTTCCAGGCTAGCTGTTTTTAGCAGCTGGCTAACTTGAAGCAGCGCTCTGTCACTCACACAACATGGAGAACTGATGATACTGTAGATAAAACAAGACACAAAAGCACCGCTTTCAGTTTAAACGTACCTAAAAGCAGGACTCTGTTTGTCTGGTGTTATATTTTGCGGTTCACCACTTAAACTACTACGATAGTATAGAGAAATCCAGTCGTCGCTAGCTGGTGTCTGAATACTGTGATGTCATTTGTAGTGGGGTAGCCAAGCGCTCGTCACCAGCTAAAAATAATCTGTTTTTTTTCTTAAATTACGACTATTACAAAACAGCCATGCTTTTCCAACTGGTAAAAACAGCTCACCAGACACTTTCTCCCACTCTCCCATGACAGATTTGCGAAATGTTCCACTGTTTGGCGAGTGTTTGTCGTGTTCCGACCATAAAGGATAGTTTAAAACAGCAATTAACCCCCCAGGACCAAAAATCAGCCTTCAAACTTGAAAGAAATAATGATTTGACATTTATCGCGGTATGTATCGATATCGAACGATATGAATTTTGTTTATCGTGATAACATTTTTGGCCATATCGCCCAGCTCTAGTCTCAGTACACAATTTTTTTTCCTTTGTGTAATATGTTTGCTTTAGTTTTCTTTGTACAGATTATTTCCAGTGCTATAGCCAAGTCAACTCAGAAATATTTTTAGATTGTGGATATACAAAGAAGTAACTCAATTACTCAAGAAGATTTCCAATGAACTGCTTATTTACTCTTACTTGAGCAATTTCTTTTATTATTATTTTAACTTGTACTCTAGTTAAAATATTATAGTAGGCTCCCGAGTGGCGCAACCGTCTAAGCGTTGGCCCTATCATCAGGAGATCTCGAGTTCGATCCCTGGTGATGCTACAGCCATCCGTAGCCGGGAGTCCGAGAGAGCACAATTGGCCTCGCTCTCTCTGGGTGGGTGGGATGGCCCCTCCTTCTCCCCCCATCACTCAGCGCGATGCTAGTCAGCGCAGGCGTCTGTTAGCTGACGTAACAGATCTGGCGGTTGGCGCTTTCCTCCGAGCACGTTCGGCTGTCCAGTGACGTTGCGTGAGCGGCAGTTCGAAAAGAAGCGGTGGTTGGCTTCACAGGTCTCGGAGGAAGCCTGTGTTAGCCTTCACCCTCCTAGCGTTGATAGCATCGTATGATTGGGGGAGTCCTAACTAGCGGGTGGAATTGGAGACGACTAAATTGGGGAGAAAATCGGGTAAAATTAAAAAAAAAAAATTAAAAAAAAAATATTATAGTAAATTATCATTACAGTAGCAGTGCTTTATGTAAGTAGGAATCTTCAGCACTCTTACCACCCCTGACTGCAATACTCTTAAAAATAAAACATTTTTTGAGCGATTATGCAGAAGAACCAATTTGGTTCCCTTTAGAAACTTTGGACAGCTTCAATAAAAGATTCTGTAAATAAGATGTGAGTGTGAAGAAACTTTTAAAAGAAATTCCATGTAATGTAAAGATTCTGTACCAACTAAAGGTTATTCCTAGAACCATAGAACCATTTAGGAACATTAATTTTATAAAAGTGTAATGAATTTTAGTAGCATCCAGTACTAGTTCAATGGCTGTACTCACGTGGCATGATGCCCTGGTCAACAAGCTGCTCGCGTGTGCGCCTCTGCTGCAGCCGCAACTGAAGGACTGTTAGAAAGAAAAACAGGAGGTCAATCTCCACAGCCAGCTACTAACATAGCCCCATACACTCACACGATGAGACAGGATATCAATTGTTCCACCTGGACTCACTCTTGCATTCACACACACACATATACAAACATGGAGGGAAATTCAACCTAACAAAGAAATCCCACACACTTGTCTTCCTAATACAAGCATTACATAAGTCCACCATTCAATAACGAGCACATTTGTCCCGTAACCAAAACAAGTGATTTAGGAGAACCTTTTTGATGCTGTTTTCTGGGAAAAACTCTGGAAAATATTCTTCAGTCACCACATGCCCGGTTTAATTCTTGACTGATTAAAACCACCAGTTATAAAAAGCAGTTGTCTGGTTGTGAGATTTAATGACAACTATGATCATTTTGAGTATTGGGTCAACAACCTAACTGGAACAACTTTATTTATGTAGTTGTAATCAGCAACTTTCACTGTCTGCAATTCATCTATGAAAAAACATTAAGTAAACCAGAAAGCCTGTCTAAAACATTTGAGTAAACCAATTAGACTGAATAAAACAGTGAGACTAAAGATGGTATGACAGCACTTTTTCTCCTCTAATTCGAACAGATACAGTACCAAATACTGGATGGATATCTGCTAGCGTTTCAGTGTCATCGCTAAGAAAAACAAACTAAAATACTTGATTAAACCAGTAACACTGCTTCAAAAATTTGATTACATCAGTAAGACTGACTAAGGGTGTACTCACACTATGCCTGAGCATGACTGTCCCCCTCCCCATTTCCCCGCTTGCCAGCACTCACACTGCACTTAACATTCTGGGCCCAAGCCGTCATCAAGATGCAACTTTCTGTGTTGAAGAAAAGCACTCTTGCACAGCACAATGTAGTTCATGATTGTACATTGTGGCTTATTTGGAGTCATTTTTGACTCGCTGATATACACACAGTCCTCCAACATGCTTTGAAGATTTATCGATTATGCAATGCAACAATTTTCTATTAATCATGCTTCAAGTACAGAAGATTTTTTCAAAGGCAACTGACATTGAGAGAGGAATTAGCAGCTTTACTCGCCAACTACAATTCACATTGTTGAAGAAGGTAAGAACCTGACCCTTTATTAAACCAAATATTCTCAAATAAAGTGTGACAATCGCATCATTGACGTCATGTTTGAGTTCTGTGCTCGGGTTTAGTTAGTAATCACACTAGATGTGTACTATGCCTGACTCCAATTGAACCGTGCACAAACCTTTAAGTGGGCCTGGGCACGGAAGCTCAATGGTATGGAGCAATCACACTAGTCAAATAAAGAATACTTTGATGGTCAAACATGCTTGGGTCCAATACAGACTGCTTAGCGTGAGCACACCCTAAAACATTTGATTAAGTCTTGAGATGACTGACTAAAATATTTGATGGCTCCTTGGCCAGTTGAGGTGACTAAAACTGATGAGATATTTAAAGACTGGATTAATGGAAAGATCATTAACATTACAAATATAAAATAAAATACAAAATAAACATAAGGATTAATATCTACCGTAATAATCATGTGGATTTTCCTGTAGGCTAAGGCAAGAAATTTCTCACATTGCTGACCTGTTTATAGCAATGACTAAATGTGTGTAAAATATGACTTGGCACTTCATCACTGTGTTAATGCACGGTGAATACTAACTTAGGAACAGAGTATTACTCGCTGATCTCACTGGAAAAAAACACAGCTAACAGTATCACATATGTCTCAGGCACCTCAGAATTAGGCAAAATTATTGCAAAATGGGTGGTTACACACATACACAGAGAACAGCAGTCACTGTCTCTTGGTGATCTGAAACCCAGGGCAGACAATAATAAACATCTCTACAGTAGCTCTCACTAGTAGGCAAGGGTTGACTTCAGCTACAGACTCAGTTTCCCACGCAGCTGCCCCAGTGACTCAGTTGCCTGCTCAGAGAAGACATGAGGAACCCAGCTTTTAAGGTCTACAAGGTGGTCTTGTCTGCTCTAAAGAGTTCACACACAAGGCGTATGAGCACCACTGATCAAAGCGTGATGTCTCACTATCTACAACAATCACAGACTTTTCCTGTTTTGTCTGTTCTGGAAAAAAATACCCACAGTTGTCGCAATAACTCAACTCTACCAGAAGCAGAATCTGTCTGTAAACACAGCAAAAGTGCATAATAATCTCTAATATTATACTGTAGCATTCTAACTATCTTCCTAATGTTGCTTGTATGCTTGGGTGGTGATGTTACCACCATGATGGCAAGAGTCCTGACCAGAAATATTATTTTTGCATAGTGACTATAAGAGACTGTGACTGGTATTATAGACACTTAATTGCATGTGCATGGTATGAAAGAATTTGTGTGCAAGTCAAATTTAATGCAATATTAAAAATAAAAAAAAATGTGTTTTTGAAAACTGGCACTTCATGTTGTAAACAAAAATGTACTCAAGACGATATACTTTATTAATTTTTACTCAAAATGTCACTGGATCCTCTTGACAATCAAGTTTGTTAAAGAGTCGAATTGCAAACAATGCTACATGCTGTGCATTAATGCTACACTGCTGTGTATTAATCTGACATCATAAGACTGTCAACCTCACCAAAAATACCTCCCACAAACAAGCAAGCTTTGTCAAATATGGTAGTTAAGTGGCTTTGGCAGTAGTAATCTACAATTTGAGCAGCTGGTGGTGTTACTGTTGTACTGCTGAAGTACTAGACATACATATAAAATTCTATATTCTAATATTATACTGTGACACTATATATTACATATTATCTATATACTATACCATCTACCCAAACAGCTACGACTGCCAAAGCCTCTTAACTACCACACTTGATGAATCTTAATGAGTTTTAATGGAGTATTTATACGATCACCAGTCTTATGGTAAAAATTGAATGCACAACGATGTCAGCCTGTAACAATATTACTATTTTGAGTACACAATGACCTCATAATTAGGAGGATCCTGTGACATTTGGGTGGGGGACGCACACAGGATGAAACTTTCTAAACTAAATTCTGGACCATTCCGACGATTTTTTAAAATAATGTATATTGGGATATTTAAAAATAAACAAATGAATATTGTCAAGGCCTAACTTAACACAGAACAGTTTACCTTTTACCGGCTCAGTTTCAGGACAACATGAATAAAGCAAAAAGACAACTGAAAAAACAGGAAATTAATAGTTATGACTTTTCACTAAAACGATTTTGATTATATCCAACTCATAAGGTATAAAGGGCAGCACCTAAACTGGAGGTGTTCCAACAGACCGCATGGTGCTCCACTTCCAGACAGGCCATGCTGATCTCAGCAGTGCTGCTGATTTCTGAGCGCTCTTCGATAGGCCCCAGTGAGTTCCAAGACAAGTCAAGTTCCTCACATCTTTACACTGCAAATGGCCTTTCCAGAATCCACTGCTTTCTTCTTCTCTCTTACTGCAGAGCAGACAACCTACCTTTTCCACTCTTACACTGTTAGGAGGTGCAGAGAGGCGGGAGCTACACGTAACCCCTCCCCGCATTGCGTCTTCAACTTTTTAACTTTTTTCCTGAATGTCATTTGCAGAGCTTTTACTAGATCTGCATGATACAAATACTATTATGATTAGATTGCTACATACTGTGATTGTGATATGCCTTGCAAGGTATTTAAAACACATTGTGAATCAATAACATAACCCTGTTAAAGATTACTTGCATTATTTTGATCAAAATAATCATCCAAAAGTGTGACTGGTCAAGCTGCCCACAGTACACAGTAGAAGTGATTGAACAGAGACAACGGACTCCCTGGAGCAATATAAGTACAGCAAACGACAATATCACGATGATTAACAAACTTGTGCAGCCCTAGCTTGTACTGAATAAATTTTAATACAAACCTAAAGCCCTAAGACACTGACTTACAGGGGTAAAAGGTAACTGAGCCTGTAACACTGTAAAACAGCCCCTGTGGCTATAGGAGATACCAAATGAGTGACTGGCAAACACTTCCTCTCAATGACAGAGTGGCCCCAGCAGACCTCACGACCATTCACACATTGACCTAAGAACAACCTTCCACAAAGAACTGGGAGCTTCTGCATGTGGTTCTGCAAAGTTCTGCAACTTTTCACATGCCAATCAAGATTCCAGGCTCAAAATATATACCAAAGTAATGTGAGCACTGTGGAATCCTCATATTTTAAGGGATGGTGAGGGATTCTCCTGTGGTTGCTTTGGGCTAAGGGTCAAAAGATGCCAAAAGATGACAAGGTGCCAAATAGTATTCAGGAAACGTCAAATCTGTTGTTGATGGCAAATATTACCTGTGTTTTAGTTTACACAGTTCCTGTATTACAGAATAATTCATTAAATAAGTAAATCAACAACAAAAAGAAAGCCTGGCTAGATGTTAATCCAACTAATCAACTGATTTGAATTATATCAACTATAGTGAAAATCACTGTAAAATTGAGTTTATTTTTTGAGAACAATATACATTGCTCTGTTTATCTATCTCTTATTTTCATGTCTACATTTTCTAAGCTAAAGAATTTGTTCCACCACATATTACCCACATATCACCGTGGTCTAGAAAAAGCTAGATTTAACATTAGGGTTGGGTGGTATCCACTTGTTTTATACCTTTATCTCAAGATATTATCAGGGTATATGGTATTATCGTATTGTAACGTAAATGTATTTATGTCGCTTTTGCACCATCTTGTCGTGTTATTTCAAAATCTAAAATAATCAGAAAGTTTAGTTTGCTTACATGGTTACCAAATAAGTGAACACAGTGTACTTATTGTTCAAGCCATCTAACAATTGCTAAAATGTTAAACAGTGCTGCTATCTAGGAGAGGTGAGTTTGTTAGTATTAGATTGGCTAGAACAATAATCAACACTTCAATAAACACTTGGTTCAGAGCACCAGTCAAAATCAAACCTGTAAGTTAGCTATAGCTTATTTAGCAGGCCAAAGGTGCCTCACACCACAGCACAGGCTGGTTCCAGCTAACTGATGTTAAAATAACACTAATTTAGAGGATATCTGTCATGGTTTGTGGTTCCTGGCTCTGATTTTTCCCTTCTTTTTGGCACATGATTTGGAAATACTGTCATCACTTTTAAATACTTTGGTATACCTTATCACTGTTACACTGCATTGAATAAGTAAATTAACCCTAATTAGTACTACTGTCAATAAAACAAACAAACAAACAAAAAAACAGCTGTAACAACCCAACAAAGCCTCGTTAGCTGTAATAGGTCAAAATAATTCAGTGGATGACGTGAATTACAAACACACTATATTGTCTGAGCAAGCTCATTGCAAGAGAAAGGTTCTGTTCAATAATAGGAAACCAATGTGTGTTCATTATGTCGATAAGATGGTGATAGTGAGGACATTTTTTAGTAACGGGCGATAATTTTGGCTATCATAGAAGACAAAAAAAATATATTACTTGTCACCTGGACCTTACTAATGAAGCTGCAGTCAATTATTTGAATAACAGTTGATATATTAAGCAATTGTAATTATAATAATAACAGTGGATTCACCATTCTTGCGCTCATTCAGCGGGGGCAGGTTCTGGCTGGGCTGCAGGGACAGTTCCTCCATCTCGTGGGTCACCGCCTCACTCTGAGGGCTTGGGGCCAACAGTCCCCCGATCCCAGCTTCCCCCTGGGCCTCCATGTCTCCTCAGGGAGGAGTCGGGGGACTCCCTGGAGATCCGTAGGAGATGGAGAGGTTGTGGCAAACTCCTTTCTGTTTTCTCTGATAAACAAAGAGATCAGAGAGAAGTAAAATAAATACGATATCATCATGGAAGTTAAAAAAACCTTACACTTAAGGCTGTACAATGTATTGTTTGTCATCACAATACTGTCTTTTGCAATAGTGATATTACCAAAAAAAATACAAAATGCAAATGACTCCTTAAATAATATCACTTTTTTTGCTTTATTATTATGCGCTGTGAGCATCTTGAACAACCTTGAATCAAAGCTTATACATGATCCAGCAATGGTAAATAATTAACAACATACATGAATAACAGAAGTCACAGAGATGCACAGTACCACTTTTTCTCTTCCAATACCAATACCTGATCCTTAAAATATTTAATATATGCCAATACCGATGCTAACTCTATCTGACCTAACTAGCCTGATATAAGTCCTGATATTTATACAGCTACATTTGTAAATTTCACCCACCCACACCCATACACACACATACATATGTGAGTTAGTTGCAAATTGCTCCTCCAGCTGTTTTTTTTTGTTAATACCACTTCCTTTTACAGCCTTTTACCCTGTCACAACTTTTTGAGATGTGTTGCTGCCATCAAGTTCTAAATGAGTTAATGTTTTTCATGAAATGGAAAATGTCTCACTTTCAATGTCTGATATGTGTTCTATGTCCTATTGTGAATAAAATATGGGTCTATGAGATTTGCAAATCATTGCATTCTGTTTTTATTTACATTCATGTACATTTTACACACCGTATCAACTTTTTTGGAATTGGGGTTATATTATATATATATATATATATATATATATATAATATATATATATATATAATATATATATATACAACACACACACACACACACACACACACAATCAGCAAAAACGGTCTTTATACGTGCATCTCGTTCACTCGCGCAACATCTCAGACTCTGCTGGATGTCAGTAAATATCACCGTTGTGTCAGAAGCAGCAAATTTCAGTGTTTTTTGGCTTGGTGGAAGCAGCTACCCTGCTACTGAGGGATACAGCTGACCGACAGAGGTGCACCGCAGGCGACACTAGTGAACACACAGGCCCGGGCTGCTACGCTAATGATGCAAAATCAAGGCTGAAGGGCATCATTATGCCGAGAGTCTGGCGGTTTCTTCCACTCACGCAATCACAACCTGGACTAACGACCTCCTTGCACTAACGCTTCCGCATTCTTCTCAGTGCTGCTCTTGTGTTTCTGGTTTTTCCAAGTGTAACACTCGCTTGAGCTCCATATAATTACTGCAGAAGTGATATCAAAATGTTAATGTAGTCTACCACAGCGCACTGAGCTGCAACGTCCAGATTTTAGTTTCTGTGCACTGTCACAACAAGTCAGCATAAGACGTGAACGGAAGCACTGATTTAACTTTAAATTGAGCTAAAATACTCTGATGCTGCAGATGCGCACATCAAGCAGTCTGTGTATTTGTACAACATGACCCCAGTTTTTGAAATACCTGCATTATAAAATTAAAGCATAACTTGTATATGTAGTAGGGGTGTGGGAAAAAAATCGATTCTTTTGTGGACGAATCGATTCACAAATGTCAAAAATCGATTTTCTAAATATTTAATTGATAACGTTATGTTGATGGAACGCAAAAGGCGGAACTTGGAAGTGTGGAAGTGCAGCGCCCAGACAGTCTGTGGCGGCACATAACAAAAACACCACTGGATGATCGAGAAATCCGACCGGCACCCTCTGCATTAAAAGCCAGGTTAGATCAGAAGTCACAACCCAAATGTTAAGAAGAGCCATTTTGTCCTTACAACAAAAATCAAACCACCTTGGGAGTCACAACATTTTATGTCCAATATGTCTCAGTATGTGCTAATGTCCTAGTGTAGACTAAAAAATATAAATGAGAGCGCAGACTTACTTTGCTCTGCTTTAAGCTTTAGCTATAGCCACTTTCCTCACATCTCCAGCAACTTTTCCTCAAAAGTAGATCGGCTTATCGTAAAATGTCTCTCAGCGTTCAACTGTTTTACGAGCCTGAAGTCGCTTCTTATTCTCCAGTTTCTTGTTCGAATTTTCCTGTTCCACCTTAAATTCTGACCGAATGTAAATGCGCCACCATTTAAGGTGGAACAGGGAAATTCGAAAGAGAAGCGACTTCATCTTCGCAACTGTTTAGTGTTTCACAGTCTCTCGTTGCAGATTTAATGTACCAGGAAACCAACTGCAGTGCTTATAAATGCAAATAACGCATCGTTTCTAAGCGACCTGCAGTCTGCATGCCGAAACAGGGCTTTCGCGCTATATTGCGCTTGTCCTGTCTCGAAGATATTTTATTGACACAGCGATACCCCGCCCCCCAACTCCCGTCTCTACAACGAGACCAAAACCAAAGATATAAAATCACTAAAGAAAACGGGCAGGACGGCTGTTACGTGCTGCGTGGACACCCACTGACACTGGATCTTATTTCACCGCAACTGCGCATTTTATCGCAGATGAATGGCAGCAGCGTCTCATGTGCTCCAAATCAGAGCAGTGAATGAGAGCCTTCCAGTTCATTTGCCACATCGCTTTCATTTGATTTATTAATAAAAGATATTGTGAAGTAAATTCATTATGGATCATTACAAATACTTTGCTTTAAAAGTACCAAGTCCTCAGACAGTGACAAAGTAGAAACGCTGTATAGAAAAAAAAAGATGCATCAAGATGCATCGATAATCGTTTTATAATTTCATGGCAGCCCTCTGAATTGTAATCGAATCGAATTGTGAGGTGCCTAAAGATTCCCACCCCTAATATGTAGTGTGAATTTTGGCAGACTTCGTTTCTATTTAGCTAGCTATGCTAGAAGAAATAGAAGCCACTGCTAACTGTAACTGTATTTTCAAACAAGGGAGCTTTCATTAGCTCTCTGTGACACATTTACAGCATGTCAGCAATTTCTGTAACATTATACAAGGGAAGAAAAACTTTATTATGTAGCGTCTATTTGACAGACATCGTTTGAGCTATCTTGTAGCTAATGGCATAATACCATTAGCAGTTCTAGGAAAATCAGCTTCATAAGAGTAGCAAACGTTAGCTAGCTGGCTAGCTGTGTTAGCGATCTAGCTGTGTTAGCCACACAGCATTACTGTTTTAGTCACATTACAATTATTAAAGCAGTACTTCAGAAAACATCCACATTTCGCTTCTCACATCATGACTTGTATCTTAACATTGTTGTTATGCTGTGACATTTTGATTTCTGTTTTACAGGTGTTTGTGGTGTGGGAGAGCCATGCTGTATCTCTGGCATAATGTGCCAGCTAACATTAGCTGTTCATGCTAAGCTGAAGTAGGAGAAATTACATTGTTGACGGTGCATGGCCTGTAGCGTTAGCTAAATGTGATGCAGAAAGCTACTTTAAGTTAGCTGGATAACAGTTTGTTAGCAATGGCTTCTAGCTAGCGTAGCTATATCTAATGACGATGGCAAAGGAGTCATGTTACATAATAAATCTGCTGATGGAACTTTGGGAGGTAGTGGTAGAGATAGTGGCTTTGAAAGTGCTGTGCAACAAGAAACACACTAGCACTTAGAACAAGTCTTCAGTTGTTATCTTACTTATTTTGATGTGGGGCTCACGAGAAGCGAATGCAAACAATACTACAAGAAACAAGAGAGCTGCACTATTTCTGAAGGGAAATGCGTCACAATGCACACAGCGGCAGACGAGTGATTACTGAAAGAAGCCTGGCTCAGCCACTGAGGTAAGGGGCTCTTGTTAGCATGTTTTTCCCACAAAATACTGCAGTTACAGATTCTGCCTTGTGCATTTTTACTTCTTGTAATCCCACACTGCTGATGTGTTAAGTTCTGTCTACTGGTGTGCATGTATTAGGGCTGCAACAAACGACTAATTTGATAGTTGAATAATCTATCAATTACTGAAACGAATAATCGATTATCCGGATTATGAATCACTACATTTCCAAATAATACTTATGTAGCTATCAGCTTTTAAATGTAGCTTTTTTAGTTTTATGCATTTGCTAAGTAACAGTGAAGACAACAAAGATGAATAACTTATTCAAAAATTCACTGTTTTAGTGAACTTTCCTGCTAATACAAAAGATAAATAAAACTCCAATATCTTTTTCCTGTCAAAATTTAAAGCCAAGGATGTGCAAAGTAGCAGCAAAAAAAAAAACAAAAAAGAAAAACAAAAAACTAAATCAGACAACAATCTAAATTTAAATTCTAAATAGAAACTGTGGTTTGTGCATTCTGCTGTCTGTCTACACTCTGTTGCAAATTAATTCTACAAATCACAGATCTTTAGTGAAACGGAGGAAAGTCAGCGTCTCTGTGTGCGTCTCTGTGTGCTCCTGAGAGAGACCCTAAGAGCAGAGATTCCCCGCAGCAGAGAAGATGCACTCTGATGGAGCGGATGGGAAAGTGGCGAACATTTGTGGCAAACTTGTTCGCTATGAACAGTTAAACGAACGATTTTGTGTAAACATTTCATTTCGACACTTCATCCAGCTGGCTTGTATGTCTGCTGAGAACTACCGCGTGAGACTGTTCGCAAGTGGAGCCAAACGTTCGCCGAATTTAAATGCATCAGTGGCCTCGACATTAAGACAACGATGCAGTGTTTAAAGCTGTAAACGTTATTTGGAAAGTGAACAGGGTCGCTGTGAATAATTGTTACTTGCTTCTCTGTTCCAGCTCCGTTAACAATTCCAGAGAAGAAAATGTTACAGCTCATAACATAAAGTAAGATGGCTTTAAACACTAACATTAGCTAACTAGCTTGCTAGCACAACTATCACCGCGACCACACACTTCTGTACTTCACACAGTACACTAATGAGTGCACTTCTAATGGTATATGAGCTATTTTTTTAACACATTATTTAGTGTGCTAGTATGCAGTTTGGGGCACGGCGTATCTTACCGAGATGAAGTGTCAAAACATTCCTAGTGAGCGCAAGAAAGACGCGCAATGACATCACCAACTAGAGCTGAGCGATATGGCCAAAAATGTTATCACGATAAACAAAATTCATATCGTTCGCTATCGATACATACTGCAATAAATGGCAAATCATTATTTCTTTCAAGTTTGAAGGCTGATTTTTGCTCCTGGGTGGTTAATGGCTGTTTTAAACTATCCTTTTTGGCCAGAACACGACAAACGCTCGCCAAACAGTGGAACATTTCGCAAATCTGTCATGGGAGAGTGGGAGAAAGTGTCTGGTGAGCTGTTTTTATCAGCTGGAAAAGCATGGCCGCAGTTTTTGTAATAGTCATAATTTAAGAAAGAAAACAGTTTATTTTTAGTCTGGTGACAAGTGCTAAGCTATCCCGTTACAAATGCTAAACAACAGTGCTAAACTGTTTTGTTTCTCAACAATGTCAACTTAGTACGAACAGCAAACATTAGCTGGCTCGGTACGTCAGTGATGGATCACACCGTGTTACTGCTATCAATCCTACCACATCCATGTCAGAGCATATCATAGTATTCAGACACCAGCTAGCAGACGACTGGATTTCTCTATTCCATTGTAGTAGTTTGAGGGGTGAACCGCAATATATCTAACACCAGACAAACGGAGTCCTGCTTTTAGGTACGTTTAAACTGAAAGCGGTGCTTTTGTGTCTTGTTTGATCTACAGTATCATCAATTCGTGTTGTGCGAGTAACGGAGCGCTGCTTCAAGTTAGCCAGCTGCTAAAAACAGCTAGCCTGGGAAGATAGTGTTCTCTCGCTTTCCAATGCCTCACAGCTTCCTCAGTTTACTTTTGTTGAAATCAGGACTGTTACTTGCATGAACCCACTTCTTTCTTTCACTTTCTTTGCTTGGGAATGCACTCATACTAAAATATGATTGTTCGAGCGCTGTAACAGCGCTTTAGTTAAGAGGAACAGACGTGATTTAACACTGCTAAAGCTTGTTAGGATGTTAGAAAAGAGGCAAGTTCACTGTAGGACAGTATAGTTATGCCACTTAGCTCCTCACTCACACTTGGTCACAGAAGAACAGATTGCCGGTCGCTTCATTCAAACAGGGAATGTATAACTCCACGTTTCAGACGTTGCTAAAGTATATTTGGCAACTAATTTTACTCGTCACCTCCTCTCTCTAATCATGTCGAAAAACTTGGAAGTGCGCCCTCTCCTGGCGACAGCAGAGTAGTGTCGCTTTCCTTGCAGTAGAAAATGCCAACAGGGCTTTCGCTAAAACATGGAAGTGTGAGAATGGTGTATTACATTGAACATTTATCGAACATTTATCACTCTATCAAGGAAAGGTTATATCATGATAATTATCTTTAGCCTTTTATCTATCACCAACTAAACGACTATTAAATTAGTTGCCAACTAATTTGGTCGTCGATTTTAGTCAACTAAGTCGAATAATCGTTGCACCCCTAGCATGATACCGTCGGTCATAGGTATCGATATCCCCATCACCAATACTGACACTGCGTTTAAGAGCCAGTATTGGTGTAACACTAAGTTATTATTTTGTCAATTTTATGCATCCCATATTATACTGATGTTATACAAAGAAATAGCGATAGCAACAGTAAAAGCATTCAAGCATTATACAGAAATCAGTACAATTTCCACTAAGAGAATGTTACTGAGGGTTTGGTGTTTATATCATGGAGAAAAACCTCAACTGTCAAACATAGCCACTGTACAAGCCGCATGAGATGAATGAATGGATTTTGAGCCTTGCAACTTATCATTGCTTCAAGTTTACGACATGCTGGTTTTGGAACTGGACATTAAATGTTCTGGTCTTCACACAAACTCCTCATTCATCAAAGAACTGCAAAATGCTAGAATAGTCCATGTTGACACACTCCACTCCAACCACACAGCCATTAATTCAAATGAAGTGTATTATTTCAATGAAAAAACACTTCCCCTCCCACTTTTGTTCACTTGAAGTGTAGTTTTTGAGTGCAGAATGCATGACCTCATACAAAATTAGAAACTCGTGTTACTCACAGTTCCAGATCCGCATCCCTATGATAGGTGTGTCTATGTTTGTTATCTTTGAAACATAACTTGGCATTTGGCATCAGCTTTATGGTTGATGTTTAACTGAACAGATTGGTCATTACCACAAAGTTCCATGTCCTCCATGCTTTCCACAGGAAAATGAAATGGAGATTAACATCTTCGAACCTGAAGCCTGGTAAACTGGAATGCTAGCATTTTTCTCAATGACTACAGGCATGTACAAAGCTAAATCACTGTGGAACCAGTGGTTACACATCTAATCAATAACTGGAAATGGTTAAAGCTTTCATCAACATGAGGAAGCAAAGTGACCTGATCTGAACCCAGGGTGGAAAAAAAGGTGCAATCAATCACAAGTACTCATCAGACTTAGTAGTTAACAACCACATCCTCTTATCCCATTTCAAAATGAAATTTATGCATTTCCAGAGTTTCAGCACTTCAACACATCTCCTGTCTGCAAGCTGAATCATCTTGGCTCTGCACTGTTTACGCTTCAAGGGTATAATACTCTGTTATTAAACTGACCATGCATAAATGTAAGGCTGTTATTTGTCCTTCACATTTACTGTTGCTAAGAGACACTGAAATTAAATTCAGAACTACACTGAACACTAGTTCACAACACTCCCAGGGATTTTCAAAGGATGCCAAGATAAAAAAAATTGCTGAGCCAATGATGATTACTGAAATTTGTTAGGGAAAAATATACTGCACTGTTTTTAAAAAATAAAATGTTTACTTTTCATGCCAGCATCTAAATATCACTAAATTCAATGCAAATTTGACAATGCTAATTGTGTACTTAATAGTTTATTTTCCACATGACTGTACAATATCAAAGACATAACTCAAATTCAGTTGCAAAACATATATTCGCATTTCTGTATATAATTGCTGGAAAAAATGAATATGGCAAAGCAAAGCGCTTTTGACATTTAATTTCACTGGTTTGATGATGGTAAGACAATAACATATTAAAAATGTAATTGCAACGATAATAGACAGACGTACTTTCAACCCTGTTCACAGTTGCATTTCACTGTCAACAAGGCACTCCTGTCAATCAAAAGCTTTTTAGTGCAGGGTGTGTTTTGGATTAAGTAATTAAAAAAAAAATAAAATAAAACCTTTGGCAGCAAAGGCTCATAGCTAGATGCTTGTTTACAAACTAGTGAAAGATATTTAATAGTAAACAACTTTAAAACAAAGGGTAATAGTCAAGAGAACACTCTCAGCTTCTTCAGCTGAACGTCACTCAACAGTCAAAACTATAGCCAAACTAATGAACATGTAGTTCATTAGTTTGGCTATAGTTTTGACTGTTGAGTGACGTTCAGCTGAAGAAGCTGAGAGCATTCTCAGTCACTTGTTTACAAGACAAGGATAAACAGAGACGGCAGGCTAGGTAACCTGTTTAGCTAATTTCAATGAGATATGAACTGCTGTAAATCTATATGATTTAAGTATAAAACAAGAAAATAATTTGTGGAGTTGCCAATTCTAAACAAGATTTACGTAATGTTAATGTTACTGTTTTCAAGGGTAGTGTGAGAATGAGTATTCAAGTACTTGCACGGAAACAAAAGCAAGTTTACAAAGCCTATAAAATGCTGCTTGCACCAGCCCTAAAGATTCCTCATATCACCACCATCATAACGCATCATTACATTTATTCACACTAAAACATCGCTCTTCTAAGATCTTAAGACTAAAAACAATGTCACATAATCTCATTAAACTCTCTGTGATGATTCAAACCTGGTCAAATTACGCTTTGTGAGTTTTGTTACATTTTCTAAACAAATATAAGCACATGTCCTCTACAGAGAACACACTTCTGCACATTTTAATGCACAATGATCAATTATTTGCTGAGTTTAACAACATATTGCAAAATTTAAAACATAAAATGTGGCCTATATGTATATATACTTACATAGTTAAAGAGTATCAATCCACAACGCTGTATATTCATTTGTAACTATTTGGGATATAATGGGTTTTTGAAAAGAATGACAGTTGATAAAGAATTAATGATGGGACTCAAGAACTAGTTCCAGTTGAGAACCGGTTACAAATTGTCCGAGGCAGCACAATCATATGCCTCCGAAGTTATCAATTCCTTACACTGATGCTGGCATATTTTTCTGTTTGCATTTCAAAAACTCCACGTCTACGCTGCTGGAAACTTGTGGAGAGGAAGAGAGCAATATTTTGAAATCTATGTTATCATTCGACGCAACACGGGCTAAACTGTAGGAATGCCACGTATCTGACACTCTAAGCACGAGTGGCACTGCCTCCCAACCAAGCACGCTGGTATTGAGGGCAAATAACCTATATTAAAATAATACTAGAACCACACAAGCAGGCTTAGCAGATTTTCAGTCAGTTTTATATTTCTTTTCCGAGTTATTCTCACACTCTTTTGAGAAAAGGAGCACTGTAATGCATTTTAACAAATGTCAACGATAATAAAACAGCTGCACTGAGGCTGAAAACCTGTGTAGGCCTACTCCTGAAACCCCTGAAGTCCAGACTTGTCACTAGTGCTTTATGATTTTCACGATTAATTCAGTTAATTTGAATTAATGTTTACACACGATGTTTGAAATGTGACAATCGAGATTGTACAAGTTTATACTGCTTGTACTTTAATTAAAATACCAACAAAAACTATTCAAATTTTCAAGACGTACGAAAAACGCATCTTACATTAAAAAAAAAACCTCCACCTCTCACAGGTCTGTGCGCTGACCTCAGCCGCGCGCAGTAGAAAAAAAACAAAAAACGAGAAGGAAAAAAAAAACAAAAAAAAACACACAAACGCTCCAAGATGGAGGCCGGCGGTGCTTCGCAGAGGAGTAAACTCGTACCAAGGAAAGGTGGAAACATCCGTTCAGTGGTGCGGAACTGGTTTGGATTTGAAAAGTTAGGTGTTGAACAAATTCATGTAAAGTGTAAGTTGTGCCGAAAGACAGTTGCAACCAAATGTGGCAGTACGACGAATCTGTTCCTGGAATCGAGAATCGTTAATGAATTTGAAAATAATCGAGGTTTTGCTTTTTTGCAATATCGCCCAGTCCTACTCGTCACCCATTGAAAACAACTGCCGCATTATGAAAACAAAAAAACATGACACAGGAGACCCTGAATTGTTAAGCTGCTAAAATCCTACATCAAGCAAGAATGTGAAAACATGTCACTTTCAAAACTACAGCAATTGGTCTCCACAGTTCCCAAATGCTTAGAGTGTTGTTAAAAGAAGAGGTGATGCAAAACAGTAGTAAACATGCCCCCGTCCCAACTGAAACATGTTACTGGGATCATATTCAAAATGGGCATGGGTTAATATAAATAAATAAATAAAAATACAATTTCTCAGTTTCAACATTTGACATGTTTTCTCTGTACTATTTTCAACTAAATACAGGATACAAAATCATTTCTTCTGTTTTTATTTACACTCTGCACAGCGTCCCAACCTTCTTGGAAATGGGGTTGCACATATTTATTAAAACAAGCACCTGCAACAGACAACAAAACAGCAGGGGAGAGTTCACTTCACGTCCTGTTTTAATGACCATGTCTTGCTCTTAATTTTATCCAGGCTGTTGTACCCAATTACTGTTCATACATGCTACAATAACAACACACTGCATGTTAAAACCTCTAACATTCCGAAAAACAGCTAAAGTTTGCTCATGAGAAATCCTACAATTTGCCAATATGCTTCAGCAGACAACATAATTCCGAAAGCCTGAATTATCATGCATTTCAAGTTTTAAACAAATGCCAGAACTTCAGCAATACATCAGTATATGGAGGTAATAGAGAGAAAGATACATATATTATTATCTATTATGCAAAAACATTTCCTCTTCTCTCAGAGTTACTGCTTCAGAGATACAACAGCAAAAATATCCAACTCCAAGATCCAGTGACACTGTTATGTCACTGCATAGACTGTTTACTGTATACAGAGATGATGACTGGTGTAACAGGGAGAGATTTGCTCAGAAGAGGTTCCAAGCATGACAGCACATCAGCGAAAAAAGTATTTTTTGGTGATGTCAGTGTACTTCAATGCGATGAGCATCAGAGCTGTCATTCTATCAAAGTTTCAGGAACTGGCCTAAATCAGCATAAACTTCAACTCAAAATGTTACCTTAACAATAGAGCCCAACCGATATATGATTAAGATTTAAGATTTATTAAGTCTTTATTAAGATTTATATATAAGATTTATATTATAATACATAAAGATTTCGCTGCTACACTGGAACTCCTCTTGGAGACGTGAATAACTTCTCACAGCATGTTAATGCACTCTGTGCTCTAATATACTACACATTTGAAAGAGAAGCTAGATAACTTTTGTTTGGCTACCAAGCAATGTTAGATACTTGTTCAGCTCATGTTTATTTAGTGTCCCCTCTGGTTTAATAATTTCCAAAGCACTAAGTGTAACTACAGACACACGAGTCGTAGATATATTTACCATTGCTTCATTTAAGCAGAATGAGTTATAAGTTAAATAGTGCAGTAGTTACACTCGGGCACCTCACGCCACTGAGGTACTAAAGCACTATTTAAGGTGAAATGCGAAAATATGAACAAGAAGCTGGCACACAAGAAGCTGGCTTCATCCTTGTCTAAATCACCCTGTCAGAAAATTATACTAATGATATGCCCATGTTTGGTAGGATTGGTATAGCATGTTACTGCAGCAAAAGCAGGTACGGCTAACATGAATGTTGCCAGGCTTAATTAGGCTGAAGGTAGAAGTGACTGGGATGTTTTTTTATTATTAATTTATTTCACAAGACAATTATCAACTTGCCATGATTTGCCCATATGGCCTACTGATCTCTGTTGTGCGGGATTCTAATTTGCTCAGCTGAGCGTTTTGATTTGTAGGGATCCAAACACGTCGCTGCAGAGTGCCCCTCTGATGGACAAGCTATGAAACAACGACACTCATAACATGGCCGGAGGTCTTCCAACTCTCTGTTTTAATTGTCGTTTATCGGCCGTTCTAAGTGCTGAAACAGATTTATTTGCAATTAGCTCATATCGGCACCGATTTATTGGTCAGGCTCTATTCAATAATTCTAGAATAATAGTTCTATGTTTATTTGGAGTAGGTATGCATAAATATGGATACCAGTATCGGGCATAGGTCCGATACCAAGCTCATTTACACAAACTCATAAAAATTCACCAGCATTCCAATACCCACTGACACTGTGTGACAACACAGCAGTTGAACACAAAGCCATAGATCATTTTAAAACATTCAGTCTTGGTAAATTCTTGCCAAGAATACACTGTGTTATTTTAGTCCATTTTTAAGCACACACACACCAACACAGTCACAACCACTTCCCAAGTAAGGAAGATAGGTGTGCTAGCAAGAACAGGCAAAAAAAAAAATCTACCAGACAAATAAAATACTCCAACAAAACATCTCCACAAATGGGCTCCAGATTAGCCTTGGATGCAATTCCTGCTGTTGCTGTGCCACAGAGACTATTGTTGAAAGGGACAGAAAAGAACAAAAACTATGAAAAAGTACTTTACATACAACTTTACAGAAGCACATTTCTGATGTGGAACAAAAGCCTCTTTTCTCCACTGCAGCACCACTCAATCCAATGTAACTAATGTAACATGGCTAGCTAATGCACTTCGTTTAGCTAGATTTTAATGAATTAACTGTAAAGGTACATTGCACTCAATTACACTAACAACTACTATCAACCTAGTAAGTAGGTTCCTCAGTATGATTCAGACTCTGTATCAGCGGGTACTCAAAAACATTTTCAATGCATCCCTAATTTTGAGAAAATACACCCCTGAAGTCTCTATGCAGTACACTCATTTTAGCTTCTTTTACACTAAGAGTGAGCATCATCTGAGTATCTGAAACTCCTTTTGTCCATTTTATCTTTTAATTTAGTCTAGTCTTAATCTGAAAACTCTGCCTGTAGAAGTATCAGTGGCAGGGTTTAGCTATACGGCCCTTCATAAAAGGGAGACAAATATGAGGCATGACTAATCACCCTGCTGATATCAAAGTTGCTTAGAACAATCTGAATGTGTCAAGTCCAGATGGCAAGTCTTTTTCTGCTACACACAAGCAAGAACTACCATGTGTTCATCAAAGGCAAAGTCACAAAGTGGCCCAATATATGCTAAATGGTTTATAAAGCACTTTCAAGCAAACTGTCATGATCCTTTAATGCCTACAGGACACAACATAGCCCATGGAGATTTACTTATTGTAACTCTAAACTAAGGCACCTCTGCACTGTTCATTTAAAAATGCACCACAAAAATGCATGCGGTGACTCATCTCAAGTGATTTCAGAAAGTTAGAATTGATTATAACTGATAATATTTAATAAAGAATGCCCTAATTTTTTCTTTCATTCAGCGAAGGATGCTAATGGCAGGTTTTACTGCTACCAAAAACTGTCACACAGTTTGCCCCACAGTTTTCAGCTATGAAATTCTGGATATCTGTTTTTTAAAATATAGTTTGTACTATGTAGTCTTACAGTTAAACTTAACAAAGCAGTCAACAATTAGTAAGTGGACATTTTATATTAAGAATTAGAGTTTCTAACTGAATTATGCAATGTTTATTGTTTGGTTGTTTGTTTTGTATGGTCTTTGTCTTATCTTTGATCTATGTGTACTCCTACAATGTATGTCACCGTCCTGCCTTCTTTAACCCCTACCTCTCTCACCGCTCATTTTCAGGCCAAAAATTCTTTTTCAAATGAAAAAATTAGAACTGCACTATGTAAGATTTTGGGAATTGGAGACCTCTCTGGTGACTGTGTGTAATTGCATGCAATGTACAGAAGAACATTTTGTAATGTCAGCTCTGTTTCAGACACCTCCCTTGAGCAAACGTTGAAAGAGTATTCAAGTCAAAACACGGTGAACAACATGTCTTCTGAGGACATAAGTGCATTATCTACTATTGTCATCATATATTTATCAGCATTATGCTGATATTGTTTTTGAGGCTTTGAGCCAGACCTTCTTTGCACAGAGAACGTGCAGGTAACATGCTCCAACAAATGGTGAAAACTGGCCGAACACCTCTGACTTTTAAATTATGATTTCAGGCTTTACAGGATGACTCATCAGCTCACGGATTCCATATTTTAGCATGTTTTTTTTTCCCTTCTGACTCAGTAGGGCTACTTCTTTCAATTTTAACAAAAACATCTTACATAATGCAGCTTTAGGAAAAAGGTTTGTTATTGTTTTAATGTCTATGCTCTATTACTACGTAAATAGCTCCTCCAGTCTCTTTTTTGCATTCATATTTAAAAGTAATTTTGAATTACCAAAATAATTAAGCTGAATCATGGTGAAATCTGAGATTTTAGGATGCACTGAATCATTTCCTAATGAATCAAATCTTTGTGAGGTCAGAGATATACATTTGTATTCCACACTAAAGCCATTAGTGTGCCAGACAATGCAAGACTTTTTTTTTTTTTTTTAACATACGTTAAATAAACGAATTACTGATCCGTTAAAATGAATGGAACTGCTTTAGGTAGTGATGCATTGATACTAATACTGGTATTGGGTATCACTCCGAAATCTTGCTCATTTACAGTGAAGGAGGCTCTGCTCACACAGAAAAGAGTTACTGACTGTTGGTCATCTCAAACATACCACCGTGGCAGATTCTCGCCAGGGATACGATGGGTGAACACAACTGCTTTCCCAATGGGGTGTAGACATGCAGGTCAACTAAACAGAGGTGGAAATAGTGGACATGTCCTACCAAAGTCTGTATATGCCAACTTTACTCTGTTTAAGTGAATACAATTGCAAGGTAATACAGTGATTTTTAGTGTTAATACGGTAATTTTTTTTTTGTGAAATCTGCTGTAGAGAACATCTATGGTCTGTATTGTTGTTTTGAATGAAACAGTTTTATTTGAATCTGTCTGTAACAGAACTGTCTGTAGAGGCTGCATTTCACATATAAATCTTATGGTTTGTCTGTATACGATGGTCTATTCAAACATACAGTGTGAGTCCCCAAAGAACAAAATTTCTAAGCTTGCACAGTATATGTCTGGCATTATAGAACATTCAGCTAAAGCTCAACCAGCCAAACAAAATACTCCCAAACAAGACGTAAAACTTGAAATATAAGCTCTTTAGAAGCATTAGCCTCAGATGTGACTCCTGCCGTCACTAAGCTACAGAGGCTTGCTGAGAGAGAGAGATGAGGAGCAAAACTATGACGTGTACTTGGCTTAGGCTTTACAGAAACGCTTTTCTACTTGCTCTTCTCCACTGCAGCATTACTCGATCCAAGGTAACTAATGTAGCATAGCTGGCCAAAGCACTGGCATCATTTCAAATCAGCTAGATTTTAATGATTTAACTTTTTAAGGTACATTGCACTCATTCACATCCACAATTACTTAATTCTAAGTAGGTTACCCAGTGTAGTATCGGACTCGGTATTGGCGAGTACTAAAAAGTATATACTTGTGTTCAGTCTGAAAAATGGTATCAATGCATCCCTAGCTTTAGGTAAACCTGACTGCTCTTGAATCAAACTGCAACTACTGAATTTCAGAAATGGGACTGAATCTCAGCTAAACCATCTAGATTCATACCCATACCATATATCCTCACCTGCATATTTGAACCTGATAAAATATATCAGTTTAATTCTCTCTGCAATATGTTGTCCTTGTAGGGCTTGCACAACACTGGTGTTTGCTTGTTATTGCAATATTGGCACCACAATGAAATGTAATTCCACATATTCTCAATGGAAATGCAATGAACACTATGGTGCCATAGGAACATATGCAGTAATGTAGTTAGAATTTAATTTTGCTATGCTGACACCACAGCGTAATGAATGCAATGCAGGTGTGTGGATTGCTTTTCAGAGCAGATTATATTCATTTATGACAAAAATTCAGTATTAAAGTATTAACTGCTGGGCACTGCAATGGGTCTAGGAAAAGAATGCTGTGTGGGTACCTTTCTGAAACTCTGAAATTTTGCATACTGAGCAGAAGCTTACATTTTAAAGTGGTGCATCAAACTTTTCATGGAGAAATCCTTGGGCATTGTACTGCATCTGTGCTGAACAAACAGCATTTTCAATCACTTCCCATTTTGATTAGATTTGACTCTTTGTTGTAGGACTTTTTTATCTTTGTTTTGTCAGTCAAAATTTTCATCCCTTCCTTACTTTTTCAACCAAAAATCTATAACAACCCTAATACTATTTTATAGAGATCCCTACAAAAACACCATATTGCAATTAAGGAATAATATGTTGGGCGGATCTCAAAACACTAACTGTTGACTCTTCTAAGTCTGCCATCTTTAAGCACATATCACTTCATTAAATTAGCCACATTTGCATGCCACACACCCTAATGATAATGGTGCCTTCACAGACTCAAATTATTTAAAGATAAGACATTGTTTCACCTGCCTCACAATACACCAAGCTCTTCTCATATTCATACTAACAGATAATCTTTTTAGGCCTCTCTAAGTAGTTACTCATGTTTATGGATCTCTCACTGTGATACGCTTCTAACAGTAGTCACTGGTTTTCACTTGTAACAGTGGCTGATTTTCACAGATCTATTTCTATTTCTGTTACTATGATAGACTACTAACAGTCATCGATTATCACTGTTCAATCTAAATGCTAGTCCAATGACAGGCTGGTTTCTTTTTTTCTCTCTCTGTATTCAACATACATTTTAATTTTGTGTATTTGTATGTGTAGAAATATTGTATATTATTGTAAAATCCTATTTTCTAGTTATATTCCCCTTGCTGTGTTATTGTTTAACTTTCCAGTGTCAACTAGAGAAGGATGGACGCAACCCACTCAAGAGAAACATATAAGAAGCACAAAAAACAGCACATATGCTTCAGTGTTATTGTCTGTGTACTGATTTTACAGTTACTTGCTCAGAAACAACAGCTTAAGTTTAAGTACTTTTAAAGGTGCAATAATCAATATTATTACCCTCTAGCCCTGAGCTGAATACTGATTTTATTAAATATTGTGATTATTTAAATATGTGCAATGCATGTACTTTATTCAAATTATTGTTCTTTTGTTCTCTTTCACATGCCATGTGATTTTTTTCCTTTATTTAACCATTCCCTTTGCGCAATAATTCTAATCTATGGTTAGGTAGAAAAAAAATTCACATTATTACATAATTAACTATGCACATACATACTTTGAATGCCCCTTGGACAGATTATAATATACATTCCAGTTTTCTGATTTTGCCAGTCAGTTGATTTTACAGACCCTCTCCTCCGCTATGGACCAGATCTAGTTATATATCCTAAGCTAGATGATGTATCCTGAGATGCTTATTACTCTCATAGTAGCACAAATTCACCATGAACTGTTATGTAGAAAGTAAAAAATAGTTATTAATGTAATGTCATCAACATCAGTGTACTACACATCTGAGTAAACTTGTTTAGAAGAAATGAGTTCCAGGATGTTATGCTGGTCTGTGTTTACATGGACCACATGTCAGTCTATTATAGACACTCCGCTTCACTCCGCCCATATCCTCAAAAGGCCAAAAAAAAAAATAAATGATGACCTCCTAATGCTACCACATACATTGGTGCAAAGTGAGGGGAAAGTTTCATGACAAGAAAAGAAATAAAAAGAGCAATATTGAATGGCTTATAAAGCAAATCTTTTTGATAAACTGTCTTCATAGATTATAAGTAATGTTAGATAACACTTGCAAGCTAACCCACTCTGACTACATCCAAAGCTATACCTGAAATGATCAAACATCTCAACATCTCTGGGGCCGAAGGTTCAAGCCCTGTCTCTGAGTGTCATCACAACTTTAGCAAACTCTACAGGAGTTAGGGGGAACTAGCTGGTCACTGTAAGTTGTGTTGGGTGTGGTCTGTGTTTATGTACAGGGATAGGAGGTGGTGCCAAAGAGTTAAAAAAATAATTCCAATGTTGTTGTACCTCACTTTTACTGCTATTTCACCTACTGCCTTTTAAGAAACATCATTCAGACTAAATAACAACTTTGCGAAAAGGCTGTTTGGCAAGGATGCACCAATAACAAAATTATGGACAATTCTGACAACATTTGGTTAATTAGGCACCAGTGTAAAGGCTGCCAATGATACATTATCTCAATTATATATTATAGTACTATATTATATACTTCACCTTGTCTCAACACACCAAACAGTGAGGCTGTGCAATCAAGAAGTTCAAAAGTTCTACTAAGTTCAAGGACATCACAGTAAAGCTAATAATGCAAAAGATGGCAGGACACATAGACCTGCTGAAAAAATGTCTCTCTGATTGAGACATATAATGCTTGATATGTTGATTCAGCTTATTATACTTCATTCCCATGAAGGCCTGGGTGATATCTAAATAATACATTTTTTTTCATTGTTAAAAAATTGAGACAATCAGTAATATTGCCTCACCCCTAAGCCACATCCACATGGCTCACAAAGGCATTTTCTATTGTTATAACGCAGCCAGTTTTGGAATGCAACTATAGGTGCCTGTGGGAAACCAAAAACCATGAAGCATTATATTTTGATGATTGTCATCAGAACCATGAGGACACTTGAACTGAACAAAAAGCACTTAAATTACTCCTTAGACGGTATGGGCATACACTAGGAAAACCACAGCTGAAAAGTAGAAAATTTACTCCCCGCAGCTTATTATTCCCCTGTAACAGTGCATTGTTGTAATAGTAAAAGGGAATTAAACATTACGTGTACATATGATTTAATATTATTTAGCATATGATTTGATATTATTTAGTTCTCTAACAGTTCTCTTTCCCAACACGACGTTTATCGCCTCTGAAGGATCATCATCGGGTTGTCAATCATTGCCAACGTCCGATTACTTCGCCGTACCGCCCAAGCTTACTCTCATACAGGGCTACAAATTATGACCAAAATGCTGGCCTTTACAACACTGACATCGCACAAGGCTACAATATGCAAACGAGCCCTCTAACCAATCAGAGTTTTCTTACTGTGTGCTGTAAGAAAACATCTTGACCAATCACAGTTTCAGATACGTGTTTTAGTGTGTGTTTTTATGAATTGTGGCATTCATGAATTCCAACAAAAGTACATTATTTTGGGCAAACTAAGGCAGGATAATCTTTAACCACTTTTAAACATATTGCAGTCTTTAGCAATATAATCACAATAGGGCATTTTGTCCATATAGCCCAGCCCTACTCCTTTGTGGTGCCACATTTCTAGCACACTTAGGTTAGTATACTGAAGAGCACCAAGTGGAGAGGTACGCTGACATAAATGAGCCCTACTGCTCCGTGATACACAAGACACTGAATCTTCGAGAGCAAAGGTGTACAATTTCACTTACAGTCTTCTAATCAAACCTGCTGACTAGCACCGGATCGTTTACTACTTGTTAAACGTGACATGCAGAATGGTAAGCGGCCAAGCGTGTAATCAAAAGAACTGCAATATGAACTTGCACATCTGGCGCATGACTCACAGACCGCTAACGTACTAGCCTTTACTCATCTATACAAAGGCTTAATCTCGTTTCAAACACACACACACACACACACACACACACACACACACAGAGAGAGAGAGAGAGAGAGAATAAACTTGAAGTGTAAGCATCCTCGAGCATCCTCAGTTTCCTAGACAATAAATCACCACATAATTATTTCTGTACAGATGAACAGATCAACAGCTAAATAGCTAGCTAATGTTAACCGGTGAAGAAAATGCAGCTCCCGCACTGCAGTTACCGACAGAACTTAGCTAACCTAGGTTAACTAGCTTAGCTAGCTACTGACAGAAGTTCATGAAGCACGCTAGCCTACCTGGTCACTGATTTTGTTTCTCATTAAATTCAAGCTACCATGAAACTGCAGTGCCCAGTTATTTGTCAGCAGTAACCTTTAATTACGAAAACCGCTCCACAAGGACAGACATTTTCATATTCTGAGAGCCAAGCTTGTGTTTTAGACGTCTGTCCTGTCGAGTAACTGTTAGCAAGCCAGGCAGCCGAGTAAGGAAAGCAAACATGCTTTCTGTTTATGAATTCACGGCCAGGTAACCTAGCTAACTCACTGATCAGAGTTGAGCTAAACACTGATCAGAGTAGGCAGACAGGCTACATCTAGCGTGAGCAGAGAATGAAAATGAAACACAGCTAACAACAACAGATACAGCTGCTTATCTTACCCTTTTCTTTACAGCTGTCGAGTTGGCGCCTGCCTTAACTTGAGATTTAATAATCCATAACTGTCAGCAATATACGAGCATTCGTTTGCGGAGAAACGGATAGCTAGCTAGTGTTTTTCTCCAGTAACGTTACTTAAGTTTTTTTGTGGAAATAAGATGGCCGCTGCTAGACTGGTTGTCTGAACTCAGTGACGCAACCAGAGGTTTGGCAAAGCTGCTGTTGCTAGACTGCATTCCGCCTGTAGGGGGCGCCAAAACTATTAACCCTTTAATCTCAATGTGTGAAAATTTGACGGACGTACTGTATATACTACATTTCTTTCTGTATTTTTTCTCAGAAATTCAATTATGAAATATGTGTATGATATGTTGTACCTCTGCTCATTGTTGTATATGACTTACAATTTGTGTAGTTTTATGTAGCAATAGCAGCTTTAATTCATTTTCCCCTGTTCTCCAACCCCTCTTTATTCCTCATAATGTTGTTATTACTGTGTCTGTAAGACTGATATATGCCCTCTATTCTGATTGGCAGTCCTGTTTTCATTTTGTCTTGACTGAAACACTTCTTATGTAACTTCAACATGAATGAGCAGAGTTAAACTGCTGACTGGCTTTCATGCCATCACAAAACCAGTGAAAATAAAATGTGCTAAATAACTAAGATATTGTCGCTGTCCAATGAAAACCATGTATCTCCATTTTTGTTTTTTTTTTACATCATTTCAACACACCAGCTGTCCTTTACATTGTGGAAATATTTCATGATGAATGGACCAATAGAAATGCTCTAATATCACTTGGAACAAAATCTTTATATTGACTTACATTGAAAGGTAAGAGTGCCTTCTCCTCTAAAGTTAATATTTTGGAGATACTTGTGTTTTTTTGGATATTGACGATATGTAAGCTTAGTTTCTATGTATGTGCTATATGGACTAGGGTGGGAAAAGGACATTCTGAAACTTGAAAATCCAAACACATGGACACAGGAGTTTTGATTCACTGATCATGTTACATTTGGTTGTTTGGTCACATGGGACGAATGGTTTTTAATTGAACAACACACACACACACACACACACATACACACACACACACACACACACACACACACACACACACACACACACACACACACACACTTTCTAAGCCGCTTATCCTTCTGGGTCACAGGGAGTGCAGGAGCCTATCCCAGTGCTCACTGGGCAGGAGGCAGGAAACACCCTGGATAGTTCGCCACTCCATCACAGGGCACACACACCTAGGGGCAATTTAGTATTTCCAACTAGCCTGACTGCAGGAGGAAACCCACACAGACACAGGGAGAATATGCGAACTCCACACAGAGAAGACCCTGGTCACCCAGCCAGAGAAACAAACTCAGGCCCTTCTTGCTGTGAGGCGACAATACTACCCATTGTGCCTCCTTGCCGTTACTGAAACAAATCCTTTTTGAGTAATTTGACACCGATGGGCTACCCCCTGACAGGCTGCCCCCAGAGAAATATGGGACATAGTTGGTCCATTGATGCTTATTGCATTTATTTCATAGAGATCAGACAATATCACATATTTCTGTACTCTTAAAAAAGGGACAAAGATTCATAGGATTGTACTAATTACAGGCCAATATCTTTGATTTGTTGCCCTAGCTATGTGAATCGAAAATATATTACACTATACAATTAGTGAAGATCATACAGGTTTCATAAGGGGGCGTCTCGCTGCAGATAATTTGTGCTGTTTGTATCATAGATCTAGCTAATACAATGTCAGAGTCACGTTCTTTTAGTCGATGCCGAGAAAGGTTTCGATAGGTTTGAGTGGGGGTATCTGGATATAGAGGTTGCTTCTAGAACAATCTGGATTCAGAAATACATCTATTAGCATGATTAAAATTTTGTATTGTAATCTAACAACAATAATACTAAGATGTTTATACTGATCTTCTCCTTTTCTATTAGAGGGGAAGAAGGCAAGGGTGTCTGCTCTGTTCTTCATTGTTTGCGCTTTCTATTGAACCATTTGTGCAAGCTGCAAGGTTAAATGTACATTCCAAACCTAAATCATAGAAGATAACCATAGGCATTGCATCATTTAATGCCGACAATGTCTCTTATACCTATTGCACTAGCCACTAAAGTAGTTTCAAGTTACAGGATTTGCCCTAAGCAGGTATTGACTGTAGGAACCTCCTATTCAGATTTGGAAGTTTTGTGGATAAGTGTCTCAAGGTATGGAGTTCTGTTGAAAGGTACACTATATGGACAAAAGCATTGGGACACATCTCTTAATCACTGAATTCAGGTGTTTCATTCATTCCTATTGCCACAGGTATATAAAATCAAGCACCTAGCCATGTAGTCTGCCTTTACAAACATTTGTGAAAGAATGGGAAAGTTCGCAAAATTTTTTCCCTCCTAGATATTTCACAATCAACTGTTATATTATTGAAAAGTGGAAGTGTTTAGGAACATCAGCAACTCAGCCACGAAGTAGCAGACCATGTAAAGTTACAGTGCTGACGTGCATAGTGCATAAAAGTCGCCAACGCTCTGCAGACTTAATAACCTCTGCTGACTCAATAACCTCCTCTGGCATTAACATCAGCACAAAAACTTTGCACCGGGATCTTCATGGCATGGCATCACCGAGCACAATGCCAAGTGGTGGATGGGGTGGTGTAAAGCGTGCCGCCATTGGACTCTGGAGCTGTGGAGTGACGAATCATGCTTCTCTATCTGACAGTCTGATGGACGAGGCTGGGTTTTGGTGAATGCTGGGAGAACGTTACCTGCCTGACTCATTGTGCCAACAGTAACACCTGGAGGAGGAGGGACAATGTTGTGGGGTTGTTTTAAGGGGTTCGTCTAGGCCCCTTAGTTCCAGTGAAGGGAAATCTTAATGCTTCAACATACCAAGACAATTTGGGTCAGTGACAACTACATATTAATGCCTATGGATTTAGAATGGGATGTCATAAAAGCTCCTTTGAGTGTAATGTGCAGGTGTCCCAATACTTTTGTTCATATAGTGTATTTGAGCAGTCTTTTCAAATTTCATACTGCCACACCGATTTGGAATCACTATAATTTACTGAGAGGAAAAAACTTCCTTTAATTTTTCATGGTCTAATCAGGGCATTTATATTTTGGGGCCTCATAATAGGATAGCATAATAAAGTTTAATTTACCAAGGATTTACAATTGAGGTTATCCCTCTGAGCATATGGTGTACCGTGTCAATCTCCTTTCACTTCTCATCCCTTAACTAAATGTTTTAATTAATCCTCTTATGCGGAATGATCTCCAGAATACATAACTACCTACTTTAAAAAAAAAAACCTGTGTTGCCAGTGCTGCAATGCTGGGAAAGAGCATGAACATTTAATTTCAAAATTTTACAAATCTCTATCAGGTTGAACTGGGGTAGTACATGATGCAAAGTCTTTCCTGTGCCTTCTAAATAATAATTTAACTTTTACACTTAACATTTGCTGGTTTTACAGCTGCAAATAAGACAGTTCTGCAGCTATTGATAAACTCCTAGCCTTTCTTTATGTTCTTATCAGAAACTTTCTTAAAAAAACTTTCTGTAAAATAAAGCTGACTAAATAAAGCATGTCCTAAAACACTTCTCTGTTAATCAGCTGATCTCTACTTTTATTTCCTCTTTTTTTCCTTCTCTTTTACAGTCTACTGTCTTGTGCTGTAACTCTGCTCGTTGTTAAAATACAAAATGTGTGTGTGTGTGTGTGTATATATATATATATATATATATACACACACACATACATACCACACACATTATCTATCTATCTATATCTCTCATATATATATATATATATATATATATATATATATATATATATATATATACATATATATATATATATATATATATATAGATAGATAGATAGATAGATAGATAGATAGATGTCTGTGTGAGAGAGAAATTACCGTGAAAATTAAAATGTTTTCTGTGCAATGATCCTTGAGTGTACACCAGAACCAAGTACAAATATGTACACATACAAATGGTATAAATATGTAAGATTATTATAAATTTAGGATGCCAATACTATTATCATTATCATCATCATCATCATCAAATATTTGCTTACAGTGAAAACCCAATCGTCTACAGTCATTAAACGGAGACAGATCTACATCCACATCTCAATAGAGTAAATAAAAATCACTAATATGTCCAAAGCTTGCACGCTCTAAGCTGATGACGCAATTCAAAATTCTTTATTTCTTCTCCATTCATTTTCCCCCAAATATTTTCATTACAAAATCCTTAAATACAAAGATGTTCAAAGACAAAATTCATGGACAGTACACTAATACATGACACATTTATACAAAAACACCCGCCACTCAAATATAGCTTAAGGCACAGTTAAAATTCAAAAACATTACTCAAATTTCAGATTAGATCACTATGCTTGTCTATCACTTTGAAGTATGTTTGTTCTTCTGAACAGAAGCTCCGTTCATGGTGTTGTGTAAGAATTCATAGAGCTTCCTGGCATTACTGGTGCTGCCCAGGATGTCACTTAGTTTCTCCTGGCTCAGAGTGAGCAGCTCAGCCAGGTTGGCTGCATGTTTCACGAGCCCCCTGAAGTTCTTGACGTTCACTCCAGGCATGCGGATGAGGAAATCATAGGGTCCGGGGTTGTAAAGGTCAGCTGATTCCTCCACCACATCTGACTCTGCTGTGATTGCCTGGGCAGCAGCGGCATCTGGCTCCGGCCGGCCGCGCTTCAGCTCCTGGAAGAGTTCGGCAGTGGCATGTGGGGAGGGGCACCATAGCAGTCTGAGGCGGGGGAAATGCAGGGTGAGGAGGGTCAGTTTAGAGGTGATGTCATTGGCAGACATTTCCTGGCGTAGGTCACTGCGAGCCACCAGAGAGAAAGGCTTGGCTGGGTCAAACTCAATAAGCAGCACGGGCTGGCGGTAGAAGCGGCTCATGGAGAGGCACTGCGTGTACAGTCGGCCACTCTGCAGCGACCCAATCAGATCACTCACACTCTTCCGTTCCACACAGATATCGGAGGTCAATATGTAATCGCCCACCTCAAGCGTGACCGGCTCAATGTCCAGCCCACGCCGATGCAGAAGAGAAGGGAGCTCACTTCGGAACTCCCTCATGTCCACAATAACCCGAGATGGCTCCCTAACCACCTCTTGTCCACCTGAGAAAGGAAAAAAAAAAATTAACACAAACATAAATGACATTTAATTCCACACTTTACCAAATGCATTTACAGATACTAAAAAAAAAATATCCAACCAATGGTATTTCAATCTAAAATGAAATTGTTCCCTTTGAACCAAATGTATAAGATCAGCCAAAAGCACATTACCTGCTTTCCGTGTATTGGTAGTAGCATGAGCAGGTTCTGAGTTGCGGACCAGGTCCAAGTTTGTGTCCTCTCGGCCTTCTCTCTCCTCTGGAACAACCATGCTGGCTTTTTCTCTAAATTCAAAATACATCAAAGAAAATAACTTAAAGAGGAGAAATCAGTGATGATATTCAGCTACAATGACATTAAACACAAATCAACAACAGTTAATAATTTTCTTAAATTTAGTTGAAATTGAAGAGAAAATTATGCAGACCTTATCAGATGTTCAAATGCTTGTTTTTCTTTACACAGAGCCGTGAGATATCTCTGCTCCTCTGTTGAGCCGCCATAAATGAGAAAATACACCCTATGAGGGACAGTGTATAAATCAAACAGAGGAATTAAAATAAATGAGGCAACTGTATGCATCATAAAAAGACAGATTTAGACCAAACACAGTGAGCCTGTGAACAACAACAACAACAACAACAACAACTGTAACTGTATAAAGTACATAGTAACATGTACACACACACACACAAACACACACTTTGGGTCACGGGGGTGCTGGAGCCTATCCCAGCGGTCACTGGGCAGAAGGCAGGACACACCCTGGACAGGTCGCCAGTCCATCGCAGGGCAGAGAGACATTCACTCACATATTCACACCTAGGGGCAATTTAGCGTGTCCAATTAGCCTGACTGCATGTCTTTGGACTGTGGGAGGAAACCGGAGTGCCCAGAGGAAACCCACACAGACACGGGGAGAACATGCAAACTCCACACAGAAAGGACCCTGGCCGTCCGGCCGGGAATCAAACCCAGGCCCTTCTTGCTGTGAGGCAACAGCGCTACCCACAGCGCCACCGTGCCACCCTAGTAACAAGCAAAGGATTTCAATTTTTGAAAACAATGAACTGAATTGTACAGATTTGCAGTATTAACTTTTTCTGGTGTATTCTGTCTGTTCAAAAAAGCGAAGAATTTAGTACCTTAGAGGTTTTCCTGGCCTGCTGGCTTTGTAAACCTCCAGCTGGCGCACAAAGCTGAGCTCAGCATCATATAACACAACAAACATGGGCTCCACTTCCTGTAATACCCGCGTTAGACTGTATGGATCAGAGCATCCTTTCAACGGATGAATGACAGTCAAGGGTTCTTTGAAAATACCATAGTAGGAATCTGAAGAAAGATTTAGAAGAATTTCTTCTTCCTGCTCTTTTTGTCCTTCTTCCACTTCCTCATGTTCTTCCTCATCTCCACTGCTTCCCATCTGTGCCATTTCAACTTCTTTCTCCTGCCCCACCATTTGTGTGAGGGTCAGTGAAATATTCTCTTTCTTTGTGCTGGATTTGGTGTTTTTGGCTTTAGATTTCTTGCCTTTGGAAGATTTTCCTATGCCTTTTTTGGGCCAGCTGTTACCTTGTTTAGATTTATCATGTGCTGCTGCAGGCTCATCTTTTCCAAAAGTGCGTGAATAAAGGCGGTTAAGTAGAGAGTCTGCTCCTCTCTGGATATACTCCTTCAGCTGAGCACATGTCCTGTCATCGCTAGCACATATCAGGACATGGCCTGGAAAACAAACACACACACGCACATGTCTCAAAGCCACACAAGCATAAACAACTGAAATAGTGAATTGATCTATTGCTCCATGTGTAACAACCTTACCTGGTTCATGCTCAGAGCTGCTATTTTCCTTCTCAATTTCTTGTAGAACCTCGGTCAAAGCCTCCCACTTTGGATTTTTCTCCAGCACAAGCTCTCTTTTCAAAGGCACTTCACACACACAAGGAGACATTTTATATCTGACATCCTTTCGTACCAGTGGAAGGCCTACATCTTAGGCTTGAGCAAGTTGACAATACCATTACGATGTCAATAGTCCTGACTATGAATTTTACTTTTTACTTTGAGATGGTGATCAACAATATGCTTGGAAGTTGCTTGATAGCACATGCATATTTAAATGGTGCAAAAACAGCATGAATGAGTCAGACATATTGTGCATTCCAACCGGGAAGTGCAGTACAGTACAATCCTGTTCTTTTTACTGCAAAAGCAAAATCAGTCTTATTGTAGGCTAAATTTAAGTATCATCCTTTACTGGTTTTTAATGGCTTTTCAGTGCAGTAAGTGGGTATTTTATCATGCTAGGACTACTAGAGGTGGTTGTAAATTTTACTACAATCACAGGCACAAATATGACCAGTAACGTGACGAATGGCACCTAAAATGTTTTGAGAATTGCTGAAGCAACAAGTTATAACCAAGGCTGGGGAGATATTTAGCCTATAGATAGATAGCCAATTTCGACTGGACCAGTCGCCCAACAAGCACCGTGCAGTAGATGTGTGCTTTTACGTTAACCAGAGGTACTGTAACACAGTCGTGGTTCGGGAGAGGATATGTATGTCAGATATTGAACTGCTGACAATTTCACTTCGTCATTATTTGCCTCGCGAATTTCAACAGGTATTTTTCACACTTGTGTATATACACCCGCGAGCTAATGCATCTGTAGCTGCCCAGCAGATTGCCAATGTAATGCACAGGTTGGACTCAATTTGTCCGGATGCTCCCAAGTTTATTCTTGGTGATTTTAACCACTGTAAACTAAACAAAACTCTTAGGACGCATGAACAGTATGTAAGTTGTACCACCACACGAAATAACTTCATGTTCGATCTTTGTTATGGTTCTCTGGTTGGTGCTTATAAGTCTTTGTTGATGCCTTGTCCTATCACAATAGTGTGTATCTGATGCCTTGAGACGCCTTGAGTGTAAAGAGAGAACAGTAAAGATTTGGTCAGAAGACAGTATTTCCTCTCTTCAAGCATGTTTTGATTGTACAGAACGGCAGTGTTCCTATGATGTTTGTGATCAAATTTCTGAATTAACTGACATGGTCTCATGTTACATTACATTTTGTGTTGACACCACTATTCCAACTAAAAATGTTTTTATTTATCCAAATAATAAAACTTGGGTAACAAAAGAGCTTAAAACAATACTCAATAAAAAGAAAAGGATCTTTTTTATTGCAAATCTGCTGGAGAAGAAGTTTATCTCCAGTGAAGTGCGAAATGAAATAAGAATTATTTAAATATAATTAAATATAGAGAAAAGATGGAAATGCAGTATAGCAGGGGTAATTTTAGAGAAACCTGGCAAGGTATTAGAACAATGACCTCTATCAATCAAGGAGTAAACAAGTCACAACAATTTATTAGGATGAATGGATTGGATGATTTACCAAACTGAATTACCAAATGCCTTCAATACATTTTTTTCTCATTTTGAAAGGCCTGAGTTTTCTGAGAATGTTCTAAGCTTAGAGGATCTCTCGTATCTCAGAATGAGATTGTGATAACTCAGAAATGTGTTACGGGTCTATTTAGGAGGGTGAATATGAACAAAGCTGCCGGTCCTGATGGTATTTGTGGGAACATTTTGTGCTGACCAGCTTAGCGAGGTTTTTACTAGACTTTTCCAGTTGTGTATTGAATGTGTTCAGATACCTACAATCTGGAAAACATCTACTATAATACCTTTTCCAAAATTGAAAAACGCCAAGGAATTAAGTGAGTTTAGACCGGTTTCACTCACATCCCTTGTTCTGAAAAGTTTTGAAAAAGATTTTAATAGACATGATTGGCTCTCTTATTGGTAGCAAATTAGATCCTTTGCAGTTTGCCTACCAAACTGGCAAGGGTGTAGAGGATGCAAAACTTTTTATCCTTGATAGGGTGTATAAGCACCATGAGAGACCCAAATCTCATGTGAGACTCCTATTTGCTGATTTTTCTTCAGCTTTTAATAAGATGCAGCCTCATATTCTGATTGAGTGACTAGCTTCTTATTTTAAATTACCTGATCAGCTGTTGGTGTTGCTTTTAGATTTTATGACCAAGAGAATTCAGCAAGTCTGGGTGAATGGTCATATGTCCAGCACCACGGTCTCAAATACGGATGCACCTCAGTGTTGTGTCCTGTCTCCTTTGCTTTTTATTATGTACACAGACTGCAGGACTTCTAGAGAGGTCAGCTGTCTTGTAAAATTTTCTGATAATACTGTATTATTGTCTCTTCTTCAGGGTTCAGAGTCAGATTACGGTTGTGCCCTACCTGCTTTTGTTACATGGTGTGATGAGAACTTTCTTGATCTTAATGTGTCAAAAACTAAGGAATTAATTATAGATTTCAGGCAAAATAAAAAGGAACCAAAAGCTAGTAACATACATGGAAAAACGGTACAAATTGTGGACACATAAGTACTTAGGAACAGTATTTGACTCTCAACTTAAATTTGATGCAAACACAGAGCTGGTTATTAAGAAGGGTCAACAAAGAACTCACTTACTGATAATGATTACATAAGCTGAATTCTTTTCATGTTTGTAATACAGTGTTGGGCAATTTTTATCAGTTATTTATTGAAAGTGTTTTAACTTTTTCATTTTTTTGTTGGTTTAATGGGCTGTCGGTGAGGGACAAGAATAGCCTGAATGGTATTGTAAAAATCTGTTCAAAGATAATTGGAGTCCAACAGAGAGACCTGGGCTCCCTGCGGGAGAAATAAATGGCTCAGAAAGCAAAAGGGATTATCACTCAATCTGTGCATGTATGAATGTATATGTATGTATATATGTATGAGTGTGTGTATGTATATACATACATGTGTACACTCACTCAGTCACTCACTCACTCACTCACTCATATAAATATAAAAATAAAATGTATAGCTGTGCTTATGGACGGGGAAAGCTGCAAACGAACTGCCCTTTTTGGGATTAATAAAGTACTCCGAACTAAACTGAACTGATATGATGGTCCTACTATGTCATCTTAAGCATTTTGAGATTTCGGCCCCCGAATTGTTATTTTCGCTGCTGTTGTTTGTGTTCACTGTAAACTCTAGCGTCACATAGGTAATCATGTGATCACCATACAACCTCTAGAAAACCCTGTCTATACTTTCACACTGTTGTGTGAAGGTAAATGGACACAGGTACTCAAGCAGGGTACAGATAGTTCTGTGCTCAGATTAGTACCATACTGCACTCCCTAGTGGAATAATGCCTTTAGATTCAAATGACTATTACAAACATGAGAATTGAGTTGGCAAGAACCGCACAAATGCATCACGAGATTCAGTGCAAAGGAAACTCACTTTTTTGGATCAATACTCAACAGCGCTGTCACCAAACTGTAAATCTGGTTTCACTACAGACTATTGAATTTTCTAATAAGCACCTCCTTTTTTTGAATATAAATGATAACATCATGAAATTGAAAAAGGCCTATCAGAAACTTTGCCCAGCCCATCTACTGCAACAGTAGTTGAAACAGCATACCAGAGGCACATGGCTTTTGGTCCATTTCACCAACTTTAAGCTTCTTTTTTCCCTCATGAATTTGATAAACACGGCTACGGGCATTCACAAACATAGATGTGCTCGAGTCCAGAAACAGCCATCCTACAGAGATAGAGAAGAGAGCACATAAAGAGGATCAGGACCTTTTTTTACTTGCACTCCTTTGATAAATGACTGAACACTCTGTTTCATTAAAACAACTCTGTCACCCGTACCTGAGTTACTGCCAAAGTTTTTCTGGCTGGAGCGCAGAGACTCCAGCAGGTTGAGGAAAGTGACACAGTCGTACTGGGTGAGGTAGAGCAGCAGAGTGCGTAAAATCTTCAGATCCTGCACCAGAGATTTGGTCTTGGCCCCCAGCTGATGCCACAAGGGATCTAGGTAATGCCGAACGGTCTAAGCAAACAGCACAGAAAACACAACATCCCATAAACATGTGCTTATTTTGGTAATGAACTAATGTAGACAGTCTTAAGACAGGTGCATTATACAGGTACATTAAAGCTTTTCCTACATCATACAGAAAAGACACTGCTACTCCTGAAATAAAGAAAAGCACTCTGGAGTCAAAAACTGCAGCAATCAGAAGGTAGGGATTCAACTGTACTGACTTTTGGAATGTTATAATTGATAATATTGATAATAATTATAATAATAATAATAATTAATAATAAATCATTGAAGCATGCACTCAAATATAAAAGTAATATAAAAATCTGACTATTTTCCAGACATAAAAATTGTCCCACAAATCTTGGTATGTTGTTTTTGTTTTGTGTACTGTTAACTATATTCCCCTACTGTTTAAATGTTTCCTCCAGGCACATTTGCATCTTCAGTGTAGTTTCAAAAATAATTCTGAATCAAACAAAAATAATCAAGTTATGGTGAAATTTGAGATGTTATGGTGATAAATCATAAATAATAAGAAATAAATAGAATCATTCAGAGGTCAGAGTTTTAGACCTTTAATACATGAGCATAGTGACTATAGCTAATGTTCTCACTTTCTCAAAGGCATTGCCAAGTGTATTCTCCAAAGACAGGTCCTCAGCCTCTAGAGTTGGATTGTATCGCTTGAGCTCCTTTAGGCAGGCGTTCATGATGTCCAGAATGGAGCTCTGGATGGCCCTCATGGCGGAAGTCAAAGGCACGTGCAGCTCCACCACATCAGGCTTGTGTCGATCCAGAACAGTGTTCACAGACGCTTGAAACCTGAGTGAGACCAACACACACAAAGAAACATACTACTGAAACAACGGAACAATTTTTCAAAATGCCTACTGTAGATAGATTAGGGTTGTAATTCTCTCATCCTACAAGTACATTGGGAAATTGTTTAGTGCCTCATGAAATCTCAAAATTCACCACAAATCTGATTATTTTGGCATGATTCAGAAATATGTTTTCAAACAGGAGAAACAACTTACACAGTAGTAGGACACAGATAATAAAAACAATACACAAGCATGCTTTTATTTTTACATTTGGAAATAGTCCCAGAATTTTATTGAAATAACATTCCTAAATCAGTCAAGCTGCCACCTTCATACCACAGCATCATTATCTACTTATACCTAGGCCAGAGAAAGAGCTTCTTCACAAAAAGGTTTCTCATAACTCGCTCAACTTGGCAGAAGCCAGTGGAGAAAGCTGTGGCTTTATCTGTGAAGGCTTTGATGAACCCAGTCTTGTTCTTTTGTCGGTATAGTCTCAGAATAAAGGCTTCCTGACAGGACTCAATGATCTTATGGGCACGGTAGACCAGGATCCCTGCAAGAGTAACAGTAGAGTCCATGTCAGCCATTTCTTCCTACAACACCAACTGTCATACCATTAAATAAGCAATGAACACTGCAGAGTAAAATAACTGTATATAGCAAGGGTGCACAATACAACGGCACTGATATATTTTCCCTGTTAAATCAGACATGTAATTATGTAATTATTACTATCAGTCTGGTACTGGCACTACAGTCAATAATTGTAAGTGATATAATTTGTGCTAAGCCACGTACTGGTGCATGTATAGTCAACAATGGCGGGATTTTACGTTTTTTCAATCTCATTGAAACAGAGCATAGTGGAAAACAATGGGATGGATCTGAAGCTATGTGATAGACATGTAAAATTGTTCAAGGCTTAATCTGCTTGCTGCATTTTAAAAATGGATTATAGTGTGAACCTATTTTAAAAATGCAATAAAATACATCTCGGTGCAACCTTAGTATGCATATTACCTGAAATGAGGTGAGCAGGAATCCTGTCGGTGAGGAAGTCAACCACCAAGATGCGGCTGGTCACAAACAGTACTCCTCCTTGTGTGTAAAAATGGTAGCGCTCGCTGCTCTGTACATCACTGTTCACAGACTGGGGAAGATGACTCACCCCCTCAGCTCTCAACTGCTCTGTGAAGTATTCCTGCAGGACTTACCACCATTAGTTAACTTGCACTCAAACATACTCCTACAAAAGAACACTGAACTACAAGAAGCACCTGCTATTGATGCGGTAATTATTGTAGGACATTTAATCAATGTCCAGTTGTGCCATTTTCTCTTTCGTTTGCTAAGTTCATCTATAGTTATTTTTATATATAGACCACATCATATGTCTGCTTTTAGCAAAACAGTATAAAGATGTCCATCCAATATGTAACTATACAAATTTATCAACAGGCCAATCAGCACATGTCCTCTACGGGAGCTTTGCAAGATGGGACAGACCCCGTTTTCTTTTCCTCTGAAAGGTGTGGTTATCTGAATATTTTTCTAACCAAAGTTTATCAACACCCGCCTCACATTAAGGTGGCTAAATCTTATTGCGCATAGTCTACTGAAAAGATTTTGTTGTAGCTGTATTAGCTACACTACTTCAAGAAATACGTAGGTTAAACTCTACGTTGTGATTAGCTGTCACAACGTACAGGTTTCTTTATTGTTAGCTGCAAAGCAGCATTGTTAACCTATATTACCTGCTCAGGGGTGGTTGTGTTCAGCAACAGCACTAGACTTCCTTCCTCGGAGTAAACCTTCATAAACTGCAATAATATACGGTCAATACCGAGTCCTTCAGCAGACACGAGTAAACCATCAGTGCTGAAGAGGCTCAGAAACATTTCAGTTTCATACTCTAGCAGAGGTCCCGCCATCTCTCTCAGGCTGCCGGCAGTCAACAAAGCCTGAATGCTCCGGAAAATTAGATAAGAGTCAGTTTTGGCTCACGTCCGCATAGTCTTTTATAGAGTCGAGTTTAACTAACTAACAAAGATATTACCCTCTGACTCTGAGCAACCCCTTGCTTACAGACTCAACACAATATCGCCTTGAAAAGGTTTTAAAAAAGAAAGACGCCTGATATCACGTGACACAACGGCTCGAAGAAGCATGCGGTTATACACCATCAGCGCCCCCTACTGCACTGGATTCCACTACAGCAATATGGGACCACCAGACCATTTTCTTACCAGGGGTGGCGCCGCAGCAGAAATTTGATTGGCCTGTTAGGCAGCCCAGTCACTCCAGTCCAAACACGTCATTAACTGATACAAACTCATTGCCTTACAGTAAAATTTGAATGATTTGAACGATTAATATACTACTCACCTGAATCATGTAAAAGATTCAAGGATAATTAAATTAGCTGAAATTAGCTAAAATTGGTGCCTTAGTGGTACTGATAAATGGAATCTGTGCAACAGAAGATTCTTGAGCAGTTGTTTTAATTTTCACAAATATGATATCTTTCTTAGATAGATAGATAGATAGATAGATAGATAGATAGATAGATGTATTCTGCCAACTACTATGAAACAGTTTGCTAAATCTATGTGTAAGCGTGACACATGTACATAAAAAGGTGACACGTTTGAATTGATTTGCTTTTGTAACAGTCTTATCTAACATAGAAGCAAATTACAAGAATCAAGACAAAGAAAAAAAAAGTGGTTCAACCCAGATCTGATGAAGGTCTTGACTGTGGACTTAAATGTCATGTTTTTTTTTCACTTAATGAAGTGCTTTCATGTTATGGTATAGAAGTGAATATTTGCACCTTTTGTTGACAAGATTAGAGGAATCAGACAGATCTTCTGAAAGATGTGTTTTTAAGGCTATTGCATTTCTACCATTTAACCAGTAACAAAAGAAAATGCGAGCTGCTATGCTAGGTTGGGTAACTGTAAAAACTGCTGTGTTTCTATTCTGGTGCCTCTGAAACTGTACATCAGACCCACTCTTCACTCCGCTTTTCAGTGAGAAAGAGGAGGTGGATACATTTCTTTCTCTGAATAGTAAACACTGGTGAATGGAGGCGGTAAAAGTTCATGCTGTCACTCTATCAGTTCTATCAGTGAATGAACAGTAGAGCTTTTGCCAGTGAAGAGATGGAAGCAGGAGGAAAGCAAATCTGAATCAGCAGCCCCACATTCATCGCATCAGGCTTTTGATCCCTTCATCTGTGTTTATGTGCACTAAATCTGTATCCACTTACGGTATGCAGCACTGCCTACACACTGATGATCAGTGTTTAGTTGGGATTTGCAGTGCTAAACGGAAATCGGAAATAGCAGCAGCGGTGTGTATTACTAACCATTCTATTTTTATCTTGACATACACATTCATACACATCCCCTCCCCCCCACACACAGACACATGCTAGAAAATTCCAAAATAATATTTTAATACTTATTAAAAATAAGTGAAAAGTGGGCAATTTAACAGTTTGTGTGAGCGGTTGTTATGTAATAGTCAGTATGAGTTGATTTTTAGAGCGTTTAATAGGCTCTGTAAGCTGCAAGCAAAACACAAACAAAATGAACAAAAATGCTGCCTGATTGCTTAACACTCATCATGTGCCTAAACCATGCTAATATCAGGCAGAAACAGAACAGGCCCACAATGTATACAAAGTATTCCAGAATTATTTGCACCTCATTCATCATGAAGAGAAATTCATAATAAAGCTACACATTCAATGACAAAAAGGCAATACCTGCACATTACAGTAAAAGAATCTTGTTTTAATAATAAAAATAACAATAAAAATACTACTACTACTACTACTACTAATAATAATCTTTAGCTACATTGCACTTGGACTGGCAACTTGTCCAGGGTGTTTCCCGTCTTCCGCCCAATGACTGCTGGCATAAGCTCCAGCACCCCCACAACTCAGGAGGATAAGCAGCTTAGAAGATGTGTGTGTGTGTGTATATATAGAACTTTTCATGCCGGTGGCAGCTCAGAGTGCTTTACAGACAGATGATAAAGCTTAACAGTAATAGAGGAAATTATGAGCATTAATTCAAAATCATGTAAGAAACACAAAGCTTTGAACACAAAGTTTAAGAGATACATTTTTAAATCCCTGCTGTTGGAACAAAACCTTGTATCTTCATTTTTGTCGGTTTTTTTTTCAGTTTTTGGCATAATTTGAAAATGCCTGTTGTTCTTTACATTGTGTGTACATTTCATGATGAATGGACCAGAACAAATGGTTCAAAATTACTCTGAAAAAGTCTGGTTCTATTGACTTAAAAGTAAAGTATGTTTTGGAGATATAAGATTTAAGAGTTCCAACAGCAGTGAAATGTTTCTTAAAAGTGTGCACTAAGCTTGACTGTCTAATAAACGGTGGAATTAAATTCAACGGTTAAAAAGCATAATAACTGACAGAGGCCTCTCTATGTTTTCTGTATTTTACAGAAAGTATTTGCAGAAGGGGGCAGCACGGTGGCGCAGTGGGTAGTGCTGTCGCCTCACAGCAAGAAGGGCCTGGGTTCGATTCCCGGCCGGGTGACCAGGGCCGTTTCTGTGTGGAGTTTGCATGTTCTCCCCGTGTCTGCGTGGGTTGCCTCCGGGTACTCCGGTTTCCTCCCACAGTCCAAAAACATGTAGTCAGGCCAATTGGACATGCTAAATTGCCCCTAGGTGTGTGTGGATGTATATGTCTGTTTGTCTGCCCTGCGATGGGCTGGCGACCTGTCCAGGGTGTATCCTGCCTTCCGCCCGATGACAGCTGGGATAGGCTCCAGCACCCCACCGCGACCCGGAAGGATAAGCGGTTTAGATGATGGATGGATGGATGGATGGATATTTGCAGAAGGCCAGTATCTGCAGATCTAAGATCACATGCTGGACTAAACAGACAGACATTCTGTGATTAGGTCAATTAGAGCCTCAAAAACTAGCAGCAGAACTTTAAAATCTACCCTGAGTGATGATATGATCTCTTTTTTGTTTTTGTTAAAATGCATGCTGCCTCATTTTGTACGAGTTGTAGAGGATGTATTGATTTCTTAGAGAGCCAGTAAGAAGAGTATTACACTAACAACGGCATAAACAAGTTTCTCTGTGTCGCTCTGGGATAGAAAAGGTCGAACTTTAGCAATATTTCTCAAATAATACAGAGCTACTTTAGTGTCTGTGCTTACATGTGGGATAAAACAGAGCTCAGGGTCTAAGATAAAACTCAGGTTTCGTACTTCAGATTTCGTATATGAAGCTAAACAACCAATCTTCTTATAAAGCAGCTTTCTCTGAGTTTTACTACCAATACTCAGTATGTCAGTTTTCTCGTGATTCAGTTGTAGACAATTTGTGACATCCAGTGAGAAATATCTGACACACAGCTGGTTAGTCTGTCTACAGAGTCTTGATCATCAGAAGGAATGTGAATGAATAATTGTGTGCTGTCAGCATAGCTATGAAAATTGATATTATGTTTCTTAATGACATCACCTAGAGGTAACATGTGCAAAGAGAAAGCAAAGGCCCTGGTATCAAAAGCTGAGCCAGAAGTCACTGACAACACGAACCAATGCTGCCTCAGTACTATGTTTAGAATGAGAAACTGACTGAAACTTCTCATATAACTTTTTGATATAAAATATGCATATAATTGTTTGAAAATAACTTTTTTCTAAGACTTTACTTTGAAAAAGGAAGGATTGAAATTGGTCTAAAATTATTTAGTATGGAAAGATCCACACTACTCTTTTTTTTTAGCAGAGGCTTCACCAGAACAGTTTTAAAAATGTCTGGAAAAGCACCTGTTGGTGGAGAACAGTTTACAATAGTTAAAACAACACTTTGAACATAATCAAAAACCATCGTAACGAGAGAAGTAGGAAGCATTTGTTCATTTTAATGAGCCCATATCATGGAAACCCAAATGTGCTTAAAGTAGTATAGACACATTGTTAAAGTTTCAAAATATAATTCATCCCAGTCCATATAATCCACTTAACTGCGAAAATTATACAACCCGTGCATGGTAAACAAGCTATTTGAAAAGATTGCTAGCTGAATGTAACTGAAGGAGTCTGGCTTATGCTGTTGGCTCATTGACTGAGAGCAGGTGATATAGTTCAGTCCGAAACTGACCTTTTTAGTTTATCCCGGCTGTGTTTGGCATAAATACAGGGAGACTTATACCAGACCCTAGTGGGGAATAAATTAGATTCTGATTCTTAGAGTCTCAAATCTAATACATTGAACCCGCAATTGTAGCGAACGGCCTGTAGGGGGCAGCAAAGCACTATTCTGCATTTAGCGCCACTGCAAGCTTTCCTGCCGCTCTAGTTTAAGTGGGGCACATTAAAACATTCAATTTTACCCACTCAGCTGTTGTGCAGTTGCAGGAGGGTATGACTAAATCTTTCATGAAATTTAAATACTAATTATGTAGTCAGAGGCTAATTATGTTGCTTTCATAACTGCATAAGCACCTACTTTAGGCTACACCATGCATAGCAGTGAAGGAGCTAACGTTACAGTACACACATTCACATAAACACTTCAATAAGCAAAACAAGATAGGGCAAAATGCATTATTAGATTAGATTATAACAATATAGTTGTGTTAGACTGTACATGGGAAAAAAAACAAGCATCTACATACAGATGGAGTGCTTGAGGGCGAAGATGGTAATTTAACAGTTACTGCAGCAAAGAAACACTCTTATTTTAGACAAAAACAGATAACAGTTAGCCAATATGGAATTCTAGATAAGTAAAAAATATGCTTGGTTTCTTGAATTCGACACAATGGTTAATGTAGAGGTTGTTTGGTTCTGAAGCAGACTGTCATTTTATGTTGCATTTCAAAGCAAGCCTCTTAAATAGGACATTTTGCTGAACTTGGCAAGTGAAGATTAATTGATTTCATAGCAGAGAGAGAGAGAGAGAGAGCCAGAGAGAGAGAGCGAGAGAGAGAGAGCGAGAGAGAGAGAGAGAGAGAGAGAGAGAGAGAGAGCAAAAAAAGGTTGGTTAAGCACAGTAACCTAAAATGTATTCCTTGGTCCTTGACTTCCATTAGATATTTATTCGGCTTATTTCTTCACTGTCTGCTGAAATATGAATGAAATGGAAAAACCACCTATAGTAGGTTTCTTTGGCAACCACTCACTCACTTGCTTCCTCACTCACTCACAATAATAAGCACTGTGCTCAGCCAGTTCGAAGTCAAAGCACTCAAAAGCTCTGAATAATATAATTGGGCATCACTTGTCAACTCTACTTATTTAGCCTACATTAAGAGTGGCCAGAACACAAAAACGACGAGACCTACTTTTTTTTTTTTACTTCTTTATTCTGCTTCTTGCATACTAAGCATGACAATCTCTGAGCACCTTTAAGAAAAGAAGCCCTACTTGGCCAAAGGAAGAAGAAAAGCAAAGGGATACCCTCCACTCAGCCAAAAAAGCAGCGTTTTCATGATGAGCCATGAAGAAGTCTCTTGGGCTGTCAGATTCATTTTAGCAAAACCGCGGTGACACAGATCTGGTGAGAAAAGGAGAAAAAATACAGCAGGGAATGAGGGAGAGAGACAGAGAAACAGAGGGGGGGGAGGGGGGGACAGATTCAGAAAGGGAAAGAAAGAGAAAGGGGGGGGGAGAGAGAAAAAGGGACCATGAATGAACTAGAGAGAGTGTGAAAAAGGGAAAGAATGAGAGAGAGGAAGAATTAGGGAGAGATAAAGAAAGCAAGAGAGAAAGAAAATGAAAAAGAAGGAGAGAAGGAGAGAAAAAAAGAGACAAAAAGTGAGAGTGAGAGAAACAGAGAGATAGAGAGAAAGAGAGAGAGGGAAAGAGAGAGGGAGAGAGAGAGAGAGAGAGAGAGAGAGACAGACAGAGAGACAGACAGAGAAAGGGAGAGAAAGAGAAAGGAGGGAAGAGAGAAAAAAAGAGACCATGAATGAACTAGAGAGAGTGTAAAAAAGGGAAAAAAAGAAAGAGAGGGAGAATTAGGAAAAAAAAGAAAGTGAGTGAGAAAGATAATGAAAAAGAGGGAGAGAAAGAGAGAAAAAAAGAAAGAGAAAGAAAAAAGAAAGACAGAAAGTAAGAGTGAGGGAGACAGAGAGACGAGGTCAGGCGAGAGGGAAAACAAAGCCTTGTCCCAAACAGGCGGCTGTGTGTGGTGATGTCAGAAAGTACAGAGATGAATAATGCAGTAAAACAGTGGCTGCTCCAAGATCAGGTGCTGTTTTGGTGGCTGTAAACTCTAAAAAAGCAGGCCATTTCTTCTGCACTTTTGTGAAAAAAAGCTTCTTGTGTAGATGTGGATGGAAGGCAAGCTTCAGCACCCTATGTTCTTCCAGCATCCACAGCAGTGGTGGTGGTGGACAGCGTTTGGAGTATGAGGCCTCAGGCCACTCACAGGCCAGAATATCAGCACTGGGGCCCTCAGGCTAAAACCCAGAGTTGCTCACAGGGGAAAACGAGTTGGAAACAAGGGAAGAAAGGCATTTAACTCCCACAGGCTTTAGAGCTTGTGTGGTGTGGCTGACCTCCCTCTGTCTGAATATGGAAATCAGCATCTATAAAGTAATAACTTGCCGAAAAATTACATTTCCACATTTTTTCCCCTACCAGATGTAGTTTATCAGGCAAGACATGTTGTGTCTGAAGCACTGGAGGGTCGAGGCTACTGTAGCAATGGAAGCTTATAGCTGCCATGTTAAAACTGTAAAAACTACATGTTTACATCATCACATATTTATCTCAAACTCTGTCTTGTTGTTAAATAATGTAAAACAGATTTGCTTGTGTTGTTTCTGACACTGTTTGACATGTATTGACAGGCATCACACAGTTTCAGAAACCTCATAAATTAGTCTGTCTGAGGTTACAAAATAATTCCTTTTGACCCAAATATTAGCATCAGTGCCAACTTGTGCAGAAGTCCCCTTTCACAGGCTTCCTGATGCCATATTAAGGGATGGTCCATTACTGTATTAGACCCCTTGAATTGGTAAGGGATGGGGTCAATATGAAGAACTTACCCACAAATCATTGCAATATGATGCGTTGTCCATTATGTTCGTTATTTAATATTTTAAAACTTTGAACATGTTATGTTCATACTGGGTAAATTGGTATACACCAGTTGTTAACAAAGCTTATATGCTGAATTCTAATGCGTCAGTTTTGCAGCACACAATTTGCTTAGCTAATTAGTTCAACAAGTCTAGACTAGCCAAGGGCAAGTGCATTTGTATTGATAAATGGGATCATTATTGTCCCCATTATGACATTTTGTAACAACCTGCATATAAAAAACCTATATGTCTAAAGGACACACACACAAACACACACACATACACACATACAACAGGAAAGCCAGTTAATCAGGTTTCTCTCCATAAAGCTGGTCATAGTAATTCTTTTCTTAGTTTCTACAAGATGTAAGGATTGGAGTAGTGATTTAAATTCCACTAAAAAGAGGGACAGTGTTGGCTGAGAATTTGAAAACTTCTGTTTATGAATAAAGAATTTAGCATGTAGAATGAAAAAAAAAACAATATACTCAAGAGGCTTGTTAGTAAAGTTGTTGCAGTAACAAATAGTATCTTTGAGATTAAAGAAATAAGTAATTTTGACAGGGCTAAAAAAGCAGTGTATATGTGACGTAACCGATGACGTCCAGCAAAATGATTTGACTTTTTATTTGATTATTTATTTTGTTTGATTATTTTATTTATGTTTAATTTTCATCAAACAGAACGTGTCATACGGCGCTATAATGAGGTGAGAGATGACATATCTGACACATCAGACCACTGACTCACATCCTATCTCTGCTCTCTCGTTCTGGGCTCTGGTTCTGGATGAACTTTATGCAAATGAGCTCTGTAGTGACAAATCAGATTGTTTATATCGTAACAGATTGTGTAACCAGGGTTGGGATAGCTACTGAAAAATTAGTAGTTAGCTACTTTGTAGCTACTTTCCCAAAATGTGTAGCTAGCTACAATTTAGCTACTTTTCCAGAAAAAGTAGTGGCTGCTTTTTAGCTACTTTCTGAAAAGTAGTGCACTACTTTCAAAGCACGATTGTCAGAATGTTTGTGAATCTCCACCTGACACACCAAACAGGCCCAACTGATAATGTGAACAAGACACTACATTTAGTCATGTGCCAGAAAGAAACATACAATTGAAAAGCTGCAAATATAAAAAAATCACCAAAAAGTAGGCGCGATATCCAACAAAAATTTAGACTAAAGGCAAAGTCAATCATTCCAGGTTTTTCCTAACAAAAGTCAACAACAATAACTGAATACAAACCAAACAATTTCGTGCAAAGCGCTGTCAACTGTTGAAATGAAACTGTTACAATTTAAACATTTCAGGAAGATGTACAGACATGACTTTCAGAGTCCTCTGTTAAACTTCAGCAAGCCTTTAGCCTCAAGTTCTCATCAGTGACCATGTTTCTGTTTGGGGTGAGAATCAGGCCTGTGCATCTGAATAATCTCTCCACTGCTGCAGAGCTGTTGCGGCTCCACAGCAGAACTAGATTTTTAGGTAAAATAACATAATCCACCTTTGCTGTAAAAGCGTTAGAACACACAGTCCTAACACAGTTTTCACAATAAATGGTCTTAAACGCTGGAGTTAACGCATAACTACTAATTCACCAACCTTTAATCCTGAACACTGATGGACAGACTGCTGGTCACGCGGCACTGCAGATAACGAAAAGGCAAAGAGAGAGATTTAAGACGAACATCAATAATTTGGAGATGAATGGACTTATTTGCATTTATAATCACTTAGCTGGTTTCCTCATACGTTTAATTTGCAGCAAGTCGCGAAGCTGAAGTCGCTTCTCTTTCTCCAGCTTCTCGTTCGAATTTTTCCCGTTCCTTCTTAAATGGCGCAGCAGTACAATCTGGCGCCTCAGGAACCATTTAAGGTGGAACGGGACAATTCGAATGAGAAGCTCGTGAAAGAGAAGTGACTTCAGCCCAATGTTCTCTCAATGTTCGACATTTTACAAGAAACTCGCGGAAAAGTTTCCTGAGATGCGAGAAAAGCAGCTACAGCTGTGCTAAATCTTAAAGCACAGCAAAGAAAGTTTGCGTTTTCATTTATTAAATTTTTAGCCTGAACTAGTACATCAGCACATACCGAGACATGTTTACAGCCATGATGTTAAAACGGACATAAAATGTTGTGGCTCCCAAGGTGGTTTCATTTTTGTTGAAAGGACTAAATGGCTCTTCTTAACATTTCGGTTGTGACACCTGAGCTAAGTCTACTAGTAAGGGGTAATCAGTGTGTGACTGTTTGCTCGAACTGTCCGCGGCTCAGTCAGGACTGCACAGTCGCCACCAGCCCAGTGAACGACCGCACTCTATGGTTCATTTTGCGCAGATTGCCTGAAGCCTGTAGTGAAATTGCAGCAAAAATTTTCGCTACAGCTACACAAAAATTTGTAGGCGCTACAGCTATTAGCTACAGTTCATAAAACCGTAGCAGCTACAGCTATTAGCTACAAAAATTGTAGTTAACTACAAAAAGTAGTGCCCTACTTAGCTACTCCCCCATCCCTGTGTGGCACACCCACAGTCACATACTAGATTTAACACTGAAACACACTCTGAGTGGGATATATAACAGTTGGCAGAATGAAAAACCTCATTATTACGATAGATGATTATTTTTATGTTAAAAAAGCAACGTTAGACTGCTTTGGAACTCTAAACTGGCCCAGTACTCAGCTTAGGCTTTCTCTCTTTGCACCTCAACCTGTGTGTGTTTGAGTGACGCACCTCCAAAGTGGCCAGAAGTTTTCAGCTCATTGTAATGAATATGCGGTGTTCACTTCAACAGGGCTACTGCAGACTGAAAACAAGGCAAACAGGTATCATTTCTATCTAAAACCGATGTAGATCACATTGGTTTTTGTGGATAACTGTAACCACTATGAACGCTAAGCCATCACGGGCAAATTACATTGCAAGCGGTGGTCATTGGGGTCAATGCACCTTGTGCATTATGAAGCCGATTATAGGCCTTTCAGCTGATAGAACACAAATGATAGGCAGAGTTTTGAGAATGGCCTCTATTTACAATAACTGTTAAAGCAGGATCTCAAAAGAAGATGTCTGCCAAATTTAGGTAAACACTTACCTTTTGACCATGGTATAGTAAGCAGTATAATTCAATAATTCACATTTAAATTAAATAATTCACATTTCTTAGAAAGCAGTACAGTTTTTGACATGACTTTGGATTGGAGAGCTGTATGGACTTGTCATGACTTGTACTGGAGAGCAGAAGAGCCCAGAGAGCTACCACCCTGCAGTGTGTAGCTACAGCCCTTATTTAACACATCTGGGGCCCTATTACAGAAACCTCTTATCTATTTTGTCTTAACTTAAGATCTGACGGGTTAAGATATGATTTTCCACAAATTCCTATTACAGAAGCAATTCTTATCTTGATTTAGGACTCTTATCTTACATCTTATCTCAAGTTAGGAAATCTTAACTCAATCGATCGAAGTCGACAATCAACTGTCATGTCTGTTACCTAGCAACCGACCATACGCACACAGCTGAAATGTAAACACATAATGAAAATAATCAAGCTAGTGAGCAAGAACGCTAGTTAGCTACCGTTACTAAAAAAAGGTCAAACAAAACTTAAGTGCGATTAACTGAAAGTTATGTTGTGACAGCGCTTTGAGCTGTTTATCAGAGCATCGCCGCTCTCCAGTTTCAGTTTTAGTTTTCCAAATGCTTTAGCCGACCGCGCTAATGTTATTCCTCCTAATAAACAGACACACGTTCAAATTCTGTCTCCTCATTATTCACCACCGTCACTGTAATATTTTATCTGATGAGTTTTCATCCACATAAACACATCAAGGTAATAAAAGGGGACGGTGGGGAGTGTGTCCAGTTAATAAAGGCCTTCAGAGGCATCTGAATATCAGCAAAGGATGTCTTGGATCTGAACTCTCCAGGGTGGTAGATCTCAAGGACCAGGACTGGGCACCACTATTCTACAGCAAGTTTGTTGTGTCCCTGTATTTTATTCTCAGAGTGAAGCATGATGTGTAATTTTTATTTAAAATCACTAAAATTTTCTCTGGAGGATCAAACCTCTGAACACTGTACAAGGGGATGATTTCTGAACCATTTTTTGCTGCTTATGAGTTTGCCTGTCTGTATTGGGCAGTTGTGAAATTATTAACCTTGTGATATTTTACCATGTCTGCTGCTGAATGTAAAACAATATATGTGCATAATGTAAATAATATATCTAAATATATTTAAAGATTTTTTCGAATTTGAAACCATGGTCCTATTTTGGCCCCACCTAAAATCCTAGAGTCTCCACTAATATGCAAACATTTGTTTAGGTTTACACAAAAAATTGTTTATGTTTACATTTGATTTTTTGCCAAACTGTTTCTTAAGGATTAATGATGCTATTTTGGTCTTACTGTCCATTAAATCCCAGTTATCAATGAGATGCAGCCTAAATCAATCATTACTTCTTTTCACTTTTTCTTGGCTTGGCTTGTTCAGTGGGACTCCTTATGAAGTGGCTTGCCAACAATACCAATGGCACTTATGAAAATGGCTGCACAAATAAAGCTCGTCTGACTCCAGTGTACACCATAGACACTGCCAAGTTCCAATAAAGACCTTTATGCATTTCAGTTATCTACTATTGTTTTCTGTGCAAAATTAAATCATTAAAACTATATTAACAGTTGTTTGTTTTGGCATACACAGTCTAAGCTCTAGTGAACATTTAGAACTGCAGACACAGTCATCATACCGCACTGGGATGAAAACCGCGCAGCAAAATGATCACAAACATCATCAACAAGACTAGTTTGGGGCAAAAAACACTTGCAGTGCGCTTGCTATGACCCTGACAGGGAAAACTCAAAACCCCTTTTGGGGAGAAGTAATGAAATTTGAATGAGAGAACTAGAAGCTGCTAGTATAAATGCAAGCTTAATATGCAGGAGTTTGGAACCTACGTCTAGTGTACAGTACACTGCATGTTCCGCCATACAGCATGGACTTACTGGCAGTTACATAACAATAAACTCACAATCCAGAAATTTATTTATTTATTTATTTATTTATTTATTTATTTATTTATTTACCACAGATGCAGTTTAAACCGTGCACCCTCACAAGCTGCACAGCAACTGATAAGTATAAGAGGAAGCGGTTTTAAAAAAATAGGTTTTTCAGTAATTCCTTTTAACCCAAATATTATCATTATGAATGCAAATCTAATTGAGGGAAGAGATGAAAGTCACAGCTGTCCAGACTGAGAAAAGACAGTCAGATTATCCTTATTATCTTTGTTACCGCTTGCTAAGACAATGGAATTATCATAAAATAAACAGCAGTGTTGGGCTTAAAAATGTGAATCATATTCAATGTGAATGGACCCTTTTTTTATAGTACAGCTGTCTGATTAATAGTCAGGGTTTTGTATAACAAACGACAGCAGCTTTTTTTCAAATGGATTCTTATCTTGCTATATGATATGGTTGATATTCATTCAATGAGTCATTTAATGCATTTTAGTGACTCAGTGTGTGTCATCACCTCTTCATCTGCCCCATATTTTTCACGTCTCTACTAATGTCTCCTCCACTTTATACACTGCACTCTGAAAATGACTTCAATATTGTACAGCCTCACTGTAACAGCATGCAAATGGGGTGTATATACTTAGCTGTCTTTCAAAATGTACATGAGCATTGGTGGAGTATTCTAAACACTGAGGGGCAGAATCAATGCTGCTTGCATAAAGCATTACAAATAATTATCATAAAGGGCCTACACCATGAAAAAAATCCTCACTGTTAAAATAATTTGTTGTATCATGCAAAAAAATGAAAAGAAGAAAAATACTTGTCAATAATCAACAATTGCAACACCGTTCACTCACCAGTCTGTATCATCAGTGTATGGAAATCAAGCTGTAAAGACTTTTTACAGCTTTTTTGAGATTAATGTTTTTGTGATGTCACAAAAAACAATTTACACATATTCGCCCACTCAGCCTAAAGCAGTTTAATATAGCCATTCACATGAAAGTTATAAGGACTGTTCCAGCTTGCCTTTTTGAATGATACACATCATAGGGCAGCCAATCAGAATAGAACAGAAATCATTTACAAATATCAGTCTTAAAGGCACTGTAACAAAAATATCCTGTTTATTTTTAAGGGGTAAAGAGATTGGAAACGGTCATGTAAGACTTAATTATGACTGTTCTGGGCACAAAAAAACACCACAAATATTGGACTTTAGGGAAAAAATTAAATAAGAGAAAAACATAGGGCATGGACCCTTTAAGATAAATATTTTAAATTTAATTGGCCTAACTGAAGGGTATATAAGGGTGTTGAACAAAACTGCTCCTCTTAGTTAGGGGCTTATACTAAAGTGTTTAACAGCACCACAAATTTTGCAACTGCCAAAAAACTCAGACATAAATCTCAATTTGTTTCATTCATTTTCCACTAATGTCCACTTAAGTATTTGCCTACAGTGATTTTATGCAGCTCACTTGAGGTACATGTGTATGTGGAAACTCTAATGCCCAACTTTCAGCTTGCAGTTGCCACTGGTCTGTTTTTTCCTACAAGTCTTTAGTAATAAGACAAAGTAATAAGTTATAATTTTCTTCAAGCAATAAAAAAGGTACGCTATGTTTAGCATGAACTGGAGACAAAGGCGGTTTTGGCTCAGAGACAGGTGGTTGTTATGAGTTTTTCGAGAAGGCTCTGATTTTCTGAGTGTTTTCTGAGTGTGGGAGTTCATTCTGCTGTGTGAGGAATAGCAACCTGCTAAATGTCAGACGCCCTTCTGTTCCAAAGCAAAGACTTCATCTGCATGCCAAGCTCTCTTGTCCAGGAGAGAGACTACCAGGAAGGTCAAAATAAATGCACCTTTACAGGCTGAACATCATCACATCATACGCTGGCCACACACTTAAACCATGTCTAACCTGGGTTAGTGTTATTTCAGTAGATACTATGAAGGATTACCCACAAAATATTACCCCTGACAGTAATAAGTGTGTGCGGAGTGAATGACCCTCTGTAACTGCCTGAACCTGAAGCTCCATCAATAACAACTGTCCTGTTTTAATTCAAATTATGGTAATATAATAACAAAAACCAGTAACAGATGCAATGTCAACACTGGTCCCTATTCACTACGTACTGCACTAATATTGAAGTCTGTCATGTGTAGTGTTGTCTGCCAACAGTGGAGAATCACCTGTGCGCTATTGCAATCTCAAAATATATTGCAATGGATAGTGTACAATGTACCCTAATGGACATGGGATACTGATAATGCACTGTTCAGTCATATGCAAAAGTCTGGTTGTCCCTGGTCAAATTGCATGTTTTGTTCATTTTCTAAGCAAAAATAAGTTATTATTATTATTATTATTGTTGTTGTTGTTGTTGTTGTTATTATTATTATCATTATTATTATCATATTAGCCTATTATTGTTATTTTGTTGTCATTCATAATTGAAATTATGACCACCATTATTAATGATTAATAATTATTCTGGCGGAACCCAAGTTGCTCCCAAGCCAACTTGGAGATCATTATCATCATGGAGATGTTTAGGTGATTACCCAAAGCTCATGACCATAGGAGAGGGTCGGGATATAGACCGACCAGTAAACAGAGAGCATTGCCTTATGATTCAGCTCCCTCTTCACCACTACAGTCTGGTACAGTGACTGCATTACTACTGCCGCATGTCCCAACCTGCGGCCGTTCTCACAATCCCTTTTCCTATCACTCGTGAACAAAAGCTATAGATACTTAAGCTCTTCCACCTGGGGCAGGTCCTTTCCCCTTACCTGGAGTGGGCATGCCATCCTTTTCCGAGCTAGTACCATGGACTCAGACTTGGAGGTGCTGATCCGCATACCAACCGCTTCACACTCAGCTGCAAACCGCTGAACGAGCTTGACTTAATGCTGAGTGCACGAACACAGCTCTTATTCCAGGAATAAAGAGATTGAATGGCCCAGAGTAGTAGCCCCGGCACCCCACTCTCCTGAAGGACCTTCCACAAGATATTTTGGGGAATATGGTCGTAAGCCTTCTCCAAGTCCACGAAACACATGTAGACTGGGTTGGCAAACTCCCATGACCCATCAACAATCTGCGAGAGGGTGAAAATCTGGTCCATTGTTCCACGACTGGGACGGAAATGGAGGAAATTATGACACGCTAGAAGCCTCTGGCCTTGACTCGCTGAACTCCTCCCACGCCCTGGATTTTGCTTGCGCCAATGTTGCTGCTGCCACCTTTTTTGCCTGTCCGTACCTATCTGCTGAGTTGGAAGTCCTCCGGGCCATCCAGTCCCTAAAGGCCTCTTTCTTCAGCTTGACGGCCTCCCTCTCCACATGGTCCCAAGTCAGATGAAATGACAACAACAATCCATGCCTAGCACAGAAGTCCAATAACCATTCACCTTTCAAGTTTAGATCGGGCAGGCCATCCTTCCCAATCACCCCTCTCCAGGGGACGTATTGCAGAAATTTCCTCTCTTTTTATCTTAACTTAAGATCTGCAAGGTCAAGATAAGATTTTTCACAAATTCGTATTACAGAAGCAAATCTTATCTTGATTTAGGAAACCAATCTTATCTTACAGCATCTTATCTCAAGTTGAGAAATCTTAACTTGCACAGTACAGCTGAAACATAAACACGTAATCAAAGTAATCAAGCTAGTTAGCCAGACAGCTAACAAACATTAGCTACTGTTACTGATTTAAAAAGGTCAAACAAAACTGAAGGGCTATAAACTTGAAGTTTATAATGTTGTGACAGCTCTTCGTGCTGTCACCGCTCTCCACTTTCAGTTTAATTTCCCAAACACTTTAGCTGAGCATGCTAACTCTATTCCTCCTAATAAACTCTCCTCATTATTCACCACCATCACTGTAATATTTTATCTGACAAGTTTTCATCAACATAACACACAAAGGTAATAAGAGGGGATGGTGGAGATCGTGTCTGCAGCATCTAGGCTTTTAAAACGCTTTTAGAAAACCCTCACAAGTCAAACCACCATTTGCAGTGTGGATAAATGTTATGTCATTATGCTAGTTATAGTGAACTTTATGCCTGTCACTGCATAAAACAATAGAAACAGACGGTTAAAACAAAAGTTAAGACAAGTCTGGGGTTGTCTTAAAGTTAGGACAGAATTTAGGAAATAGTTAGAATGTTTCTGTAATACTGTTTTTTTTTATCTGGAGTTAGGATATGATTATGAACTTAAGAACTGTTGTTCTGTAATAAATTCTGTCCTAAATTCAGTCCTAACTGAAGTTGTCATGGTGACTAAGCAGATAAGATAAGATTTCAGACTTAAGAAGTTTCTGTAATATGGCCCCAGGTCTCCCAGTCATTGCCGACATTACATTGAAGCCTCCCCTTTGGTGCATAAGCACACACAACAGTCAGAGTTTTCATCCCTGTGATTTTAATTCGCATTGAGGCGATCCTCTCATCCACTGGGACAAACTCCAACTGCTCGGCAGACAGCCGTGGACTCGTGAGTATCCCCATACCCGCCCGGCGCCTCTCACCATGTGCAACTCCTGACTAGGAGAGGGACCAACCCCTATCAAGGAGTTTGCTTCAAGCTCCAGCTCCTTCCCCCCAGTGAGGTTACATTCCATGTACCAAGAGCCAGTTTCCGCCGCAGTGGTCCATGCTGCCAAGAGCCACCCTGCCATCTCCCACCGCCTATGGCACTGCACCGGTCCCCCATGCTGGACCTTGCGGGTGGTAACCCTCTCTTGGGCAGGGTACATGATTTCCTGTGTCCCTTAGTCATGGAGGATTTTTGGATCAAGTTAGTCTGGGTCTTCACTCCAGACCCGTTCACCTTGGGAGACCCTACCAGGAGCATATTGCTCCAGATGACTTAGCTCTGAAGATCCCTAGACAACACAAGCCCTTCTGCCACGCCAAGGCCCTGATACAGGAAGGGCAATTGTAATATAATATAATATAATACTGATGAATGGTGTATTAAATCATATTTTTTGCCATTTTATAAAAGTAACAAAACATCTGTGACTTTAAAATAGCAGACTAGATTTTTCCTGTATCAATAAAATAAATATAAAGGCAACTTTTGTAGAAATTTATTCTCACTTAGAAAATCAACAAAGCATATTATTTGACCATGTAAAAAATTTTACATACAACTGTAGCATATTCAGCAGAATGTGACTACTGGAGAACTTGTGTAATGTTAGCATACAAAATCACAATTTTGTCCTCTAAATTAATGTTCTTTATAGTGCTCCTTTCCACTGCACTGCATCAGGGTGGATTTCAGTTTCCTAAAAAAGTGTTGTTACCGATGCTCGTCCTGGCAACTTCTCTGCGAAGTCTAGTTTCAACCACCATCTGCCACACCCGGCCCAGCAATTCATCTTGAGCCCACAGGCTCGTTCGTCTAGGGGTATGATTCTCGCTTAGGGTGCGAGAGGTCCCAGGTTCGAATCTCGGATGAGCCCTGCATTCAATGTCATTCAGGGGGCAATCATGGGCTGGAGGTTAGGGAACCAGCCTTGTGACCGGAAGGTTGCTGGTTCAATCCCCTCAGCTGACAGTATATGACTGAAGTGGCCTTGAGCAAGACACCTAACCCCCAACTGCTCCCCGGGCCCTGTGGATAGGGCTGCACACCGTTCCGGGCAAGTGTACTCACTGCCTCCTAGTGTGTGTTTTCACTAGTGTGCATGTATGTGGGTCTTTCACTGCACAGATAGGTTAAATGCGGAGGTCTAATTCCAATGTGTTCAAACACAGTTGGCTAAAGGTTCAATTCAATCTTCTTCAGAAGTCCTTGATGTATTGAATCAGATGCATTAGTGTTAGGTGAAGGGATGCCTCCTCTCAAATCCCCAAAATGTTGGTGCCCACTGCCCTATGCTGTACAAATTAGCCAGTTTGTACCAATAACATTATAAAAACTCCTCTGGTAAACATTATCCAGCTTCAATAGAGCTGTAGTCATCAGCTAAACTGTACTACAGTACATACAATAACAGATTCAATCATTACAATTACATGCCTCAAGAACTCACAGTTATGCAATTTTGTGGAAGTTGTTTTAAGATGGAAGACACAAATGAAATTTGTCTGCATTGTAGTTGTTACTGCCGCGTGGGCGCTGATGCTCATATATCAGATTATAGTTTACCTCTTGGACTATGTTTTCCAAGAGTACATTGGCCTTGGATTTGAAGATTAGACCAAATGAGATTTCAGTGCATGGTTAGTATGCAATAGATCATGGGTAATAAAATGATACATATATATTTTGGTATGTATTGCAAAACAACCCAGAAGGAGTATCTCAGGAGGTATGGACTTTATGAGAACACAGACAAACAGCAGAAAGTTTGTTTTAAAGAACTTGTTTTATTACAAATGTATAGAGTCCTGTGAAATAACCCTACATGCAAAGAATATGATAAGACAAATGCTAAAGCATCTAATCTACATACTTATCAGAAAAACTCACTCTGTCTGCCACATTTGTAGCACACAGTCAACTACCAAAGACAATACTTTCAACAAATTTCCAAGTACTTAGGCAAGAACAAAAAACCTGTTGACTCAAAACTCACATATGACAGAAGGCAATGGGCAGTTGAATTTATTCAGTAAATATTTATACAAAACACATTTTTGTACAACACTTTCAGGAATTTTTCAATTAAAACGTAAATTAATGTAATATCATTTCAGTATAACTAGTTTTCTAGAGGGAAGAATTTGTGGCAGTTCATTATTAGTGTGGTGCTGTGGGTGGAGTTTTCATGAATGCCAACAAAACCTAGAGAAATAGAAAGTGATTTTATATAAATCAACTTTGTTAAGACTTTCTCTCAAGTCTGTCTCATCATAAGACCTGTATTGTTAGAGAGTAACTGTTGTAGTTTCAAATTTGCATTATATAGTTGCATAATTCTAACATTTATTCACAGTATTGAGCAACTGCCCAGAGGCGTCTGTTATAAGTGGGTTTCAAGTCATTTGATTTTCTGTTGTTTTCTAAGAATAGTGAATAATTGTTTGTGTTAATCAATGGTATGATAATGGTATAGCAGCTGACAGAGATTAGGTTGAAAAAGTCTGGACTATTCCTTTAAGGGAGATTTCCACTGATTTTTCAAAGGTTTTCCATAATTCAGTTGCTGAGATGTAAATAAAATAGTTCAGAGTGGTTTGATGTGAAATGATGCATTGTAGAAAGACTTACCAACATAGATTCCCTTACAAAGGTGATGACGGGAATCAGGGGTCATGATATTTACAAAACAAATACATCCATTTTATTTACAATCCAAAAAAAAAAAAACAGTGAACTGACACGTCGTTTGAGTTTTTGTATATAATGTAGATCATAAATAAATAGTAGTAAATGGTACAGAAATAATAGCTTTGTACTATTTTGGCCTGCATGATTTTTTTCCACCATGAAATTCAAAAATATATATTTTGGCCTAAAACCTCATGGCAAAAGTAAACCAATCTCTCTATAAACAATATCAAGGTGCATATTCGTAACCATTTCATGCAATGACTTTGTTAGCCTTTAGAGGCATTAATCTATTGGACATCTGGGGCCGTATTACAGAAAATTCTTATCTTTTTGTCTTAACTTAAGATCTGACAGGTCAAGATAAGATTTTTCACAACTGAATCTTATCTTATTTTACAGCATCTTATCTTAAGTTAGGAAATCTTAACCTACTCGATTGAAGTCGACAATCAACTGTCGTGTCTGTTGCCTAGCAACCGACCATCCGCGCACAGCTGAAACGTAAACACGTAATCAGTTAGTCAGACAGCTAACGTTAGCTACCGTTACTGAGGTAAACAAGCTCAAATAAAACCAAAGCGCGATAAACTGCAAGTTAAAGATTTTATGGCAGCGCTTCGTGCTATTTATCGGAGCGTCGTCGTGTCCAGTTTCAGTTTCAATTCCAAATACTTCAGCCGAGCGCGCTAACGTTATTCCTCCTAATAAACAGACACAAGTTCAGCCCTGTCTCCTCATTATTCACCACCATCACTGAAATATTTTGTCTGACGAGTTTTCATCGACACACGAAGGTAATAAGAGGGAGCGGTGGAGATCGTGTCTGCAGCGTCTGAGTTCTTAAAATTAATACCGTTTTCTTATCTGGAAAAAAGATCATAGACTTAAGAACTGTTGTTCTGTAATGGCTTCTGTCCTAACTTCAGTCTTAACTTAAGTTGCCATGACAAACAAAGCAGATCTCAGACTTAAGAATTTTCTGTAATATGGCCCCTGGTTTCTATTACCATCTTCATCCAATTCTAACCTGGCACATTTCTCTAGAATAGAACATTTCACGTCAAACCACTCTGAATTACTTTGTTTACATCTTACATTTTATTACGCAGACATTTTTAAAAATTGGTGGAATTCCTCTTTAAGGAGGAAAGCACATACGGCTCTTGACCACTTCTCAGTACTCGTTTCCTTCAGTATTTGATGCTGAACTATATTTAACAGATTGATGGATTTGTGAAACCTGCTTTATTTCTAGCAGCATTATTGTACTATTACAGCTGGTAATATGTTTATGTACTGTACTTGTTTGTTTTGTATTATTACTTTATATATTTACCTAAGGTTTTGCCCTTCCTTCCACTGATCAGTGTTAAATTGATGTGAGCGGGGGATGGTTGGGGGTTAGGTGCTCCGTTTTGCTACTTGTTTTTTTGCCAACTGTATTTGATATTAATATTTTGGGGCTTTGTCTTGAAAATAAAACATTTGATCACAAAAAAGACGGATGGACCTACACGAGTATGAGATCTCTGGATATATACACAGGTTCTTTTAAAAAGAAAAACCTTCCTTGCATCAAGTCATCAAAGTAGATCTCTGACCTCGATAAACAAAGCCACGAGTGTAAGGTGGAGGTCAGCAATAATGTTTGTGATGATCCACGGACAGAACAAGTATAAGTCCTAGTCATAACGGCAATGTCTTTCAAAGGTTTCCATGGAGATCGCCTCTTCTCACCTCACAGAGCTAGGAGAGTGTAATGGGCACGGAAGCAGGGAATGAAATCACCAAAGCACCAGCTTGAAGGCTCCGTGCTGTTAAACTAGCCATTTTCTTTTCCACTTGCTTATTAGCATGATAAGGTGATGTGGACTTAAAGGGATTAAGGGCTTCTGAGGTGAATTTGCATGACTGAAGCATCAAGACTCTTGATTAAGGTATCAAAGATCAAAAGAAAGATAGTGTTGTATTTATTTAAATTGCACTCAGAGACCTCTCATTTCTGACAGGAAAAAGCTAATACTGACATAACCAAAACACATAACTGCAACTAAAGAGCTGGGAATGCATAATGGAAACAGCTCACTGATGGCACCTCAAGACAGTGCCCTTTAAGAGCCTTGGCAGTCAGATGTCTGTGCACTGTAGGGAGGCTTATTATTCTGCCACCTTGAACACTGACACTTTTGTTCAGGTGAGTTGCCTCTTCAAGCAAGACGTGCTGTTCTTTTCAAGCGATTTCTGTGGCCCACGTTTTATTTTTTGTATGAGTTTTACAGCTTCAACCCTTATCTTCATATGGTATGCTTTTTAATCATCAATTGATACTGTGTTTAGTTGCCTGTAACAGATTTATCTAATATCATATTTGGAATGTTTGAAGTGGTCTGTCATTAGTGTTTACCAGACATTTTGAAATATAAAAGCCCTTTATAAGTTTATGTTGCTATCTGTTTATGGTCTACATATTTTTAATCGGATGCAGAGCAGAAAATTAGGGCACAAAATAAAATTTCATTTTGTTTAATTGCATATTGCTTCAACACTACCAAGTATTGGTTAAGGCAGGGTGCCCAGTCATATCCGTCAAGGGCCAGTGTTGCTGCAGGTTTTCATTCCAAACAAACAGAAGCACACCTGATTTTGCTAGTTTAATCAACTGCTCAGTCTTCAAACAACTAAACGTATGTGCACCTGCTTTGATGGAATGAAAACCTGCAGCCACACCAACTCTTTGCAGGTACGACCTGGAAGAAGGCCATAACTAATTAGGCTAACTTAAAGAGTACTTTCTAGTTAATGCTAAAGCTTGAGCCTCGACGCACTCCTTACCTTGTCATGGTAAATTCAATTAAGTAATGGTTAGTGATGCACCGATATGAAAATTCCTGGCCAAAACTGAAATTTAAGACGCTCTCAGACAAAAAATGAACCACAATTTGCCTTTTAAATTGATGCTTTTTTAATAAAATGAAAAAAACTACAAGGTAATACAGAAAATACAATTTTATAATTTGATAAAATTCAATAGGACTGAGCTGACAATAAATAAAAATATTTCTGTTTTTCTGTTTCTGCCATTTTGCTATAAACTGCAAAATGAGCAAGATGTTCCATTTTTAATTGGCATTAAATCCGTAGTGGAGAAGTTCTTGAGCGTCATATCCTCCCTAGATACTTGGCATGAACAGTGATTACAAGAGTGCGTTTACAGGCACACCAATAATACGATCATTATCAAAGTTCAGCAGTTGATGATGACCTGATTATGCAAGTGGTCATGTAAGCAGCACACTCTGATTTCTTAGATCGGATTAAGGTTGTGATTGAATTTCTAGAAATCCAATTTAGAGACCTGGATGTTAGCTCAGTAACTGGCTTTTTCTTTACATGTATACGCTTACTCTGATTTCTTTGCACATGTGGGAAACAGAACGCTGTCCCAGAAACAGCAAGCAGCGTTAAATACAGCACCCACAAGATGGTAACAAAACACTTTTGGAGCGATACTGAAACTAACTACATGCTTGATGAAATTTGAAAATTGAGTCTATTGGCGGGTTGCAAAGCAGAAATGCAATTATTGCCTCACTCATGTAGACCTGGAGTTTTCCCATTACATGCATTTGGGCAATCAGAAAACACGCTGAACAAATTACTGACAAAATCTGATTTTTTGCCATTATCAGATAATTAAGTGCATATAAACAAACTCATAGTTCCACATGGCCAACTGTTCATCTGCTGCTGCTCAAACTGTTTGAAATCGTTTGCACTAACTGATGCATGAGAGTGAAGGAAACAGTGTTTTAAATCACTTTTTCATAATCTTTTTTAATCAATTTTTTTTTCTTTTGTATAAAAATAGAAAGTGATACTTTTGAAAGTTTGGTGTGGCTGAAATTTCAATGCTCCTCTAGTTTCGTGTCCCATATTTTCTTTTTATTTGTAATTTCAGCCAAATCTTTGATCATTTTTATAAAAGTTAATTAAATACAAAATGAATACATTTCCAGGCACAATGAGCATTTTGGCGCCCAAGTGTTGGAACTTGTGTACCACTGATCTAGAACCAGTTTCTCCATGGCCCCAACTGACCATAACTATTACATGTGGACCAGCAAAACTGATATCAGTTCAGGGATGTCTATAACTAGAATTAAGTTCAAGCCAGGAGTTTCTTAAGATCTTCATCCACTCCTTTATTGCTTAATTGGTCCAGACTGTGGTAGCCATGGATGATCTCATCAGCGGTCACCACCACCACTCTGACTCCATGTGTGTCCTCACCCAACTGGCAGCCAATAGCTGAGGTCACCACCATGTCCAGGCCATCATGGCACCCCCCTGCATTGCGGTGGTAGTGCCCAGAGAACACGGCTTTCACACCTAAAAAAGAGTCAGGCAGTAAATTAGGCTTAGGCAATTTGACATTATCATCACCAAGGATATTATTTTACTAAGGATATTACTATTCTTAGGATATTATTTTTGTATTAAAATGGTAGTTAGCAGCTTTGCCATTTAATTGCATGTGTGTATTGCTGCAACAGAAGCTATTTAAGGGTCAAACATACAAACATTTTTACAGACGCAGTTTGTGGTGGAAGTGATTTCAGAGTTGGTAGAGGCAGAAGACAAAACCTAGAACATGCTGGAGTCTATGAGGTCAGTCTATGAGGTCAGCTTATGAAAGCAAAACTAATATTTCAGGAAACTCTGCTGAGCTGAGAAACGTTTTGTAAGCACTCTTTGTAGCAGCTACAGCATATTTCGAGGTTGCTACCTCAGTAACTATGGACAGTCTATTTCTAGTTCCAAACTGGATTTGATGGCAGTTTAAAAAGTCCAAACTTTAAATGCTTTCTGAAATTATCTGGCTTGGAGTGTTTTGAACACTTTGCATGTCTTTACTGAAGCAGCAACGTTAAACTAATGACTCGCAGTAGATGAGAAACCAGTATAGTACTCCTTTGCACCAGTTTGGTTCAAGTAAGGGCGTGGCAATGTCTATTCAGCGTAGATATAGCCACTGAAACGAAACAGCTGAGAGATTTAGGAATCAAGGATGTAGGAATGTAGGACTGAACTCTAATTGATGCTTTAATCAGTATTCTGTCTGGCTTCACTTGCTATAAGTAAGACACTCTGTCATGAAATACTTCCAAAATAAAATACAGTGCAGTTATACTGAAGGATTGCTTTCGATATGCATGTTAAATGGTGGAGTCAATTAAAACATAGAAAAGAAAGTTATTCCAAATGACCTTGACAATTAAACAATGAGTCACCACTTTCCTGCTAGGCCGATCACATCTCTGCTGCTGGATGGTAAGGCTGCAATAAATGATGGAAAGTTCACAGAAATCTGGTTGGTGAAGTCTAGTTTCCGTGTTGATCTACATAATCATGCTGAAGGTTTTCATCTTGTCTCTCCCCTGGAGCAGCAAGACACACTTCTGCTGTTGAGGAATGCAAAATAGTGGACTGATTGCACAATCACCACAGTTGGCCAAGCAAGCCTGCACAGAATGGAAGGCATAAAATTCTTCTCTATTTTGAGCAAACAGAGACTGGCAATGCGATTTATTGTGAATTCATTCAAGACCTTGCTTATGAAAATGAAAAAAAAATATTCCACCAATGGAGCCCACATACTGTGGTAATGGATGTATTAAGGTATACAGTCCATACAGTCCATACTTCAGCAGAGATAACAGCAACAATGAGATTTCAGAAACACATTCTCATCAGAGAATGGTTGAAATGAGTTGCTGAAATGAGTTTTCTCCACAGTGATGGTGCTACACAAAAAGGCAAAAACAATGAAAACAATTTAGAACTGTGCTTAAAATATCAACACAACAATGCTCATATCAATACAGTGATATCATTATTGACATTTACGGAATTTAATCATGTTGCCTCCATTTGTCGAACATTCTGCCGGCTAATCAAGCTATATTTGGCAGTCATAAAGCTGTTGCTTTGATTTATCATTATGGTGTAAAATCAAATACAGCTAAAATCTTACCATATCCCCTATGTTGAGAGGTAGAACAGCTGCTGCCAAAAAAGCTATAAAGCTATGTATAAAACATTCTCAGACATTCTTTGAAGACTGCTCATAGTTACACTACTTATCATATCAGCACATTCTAAAGCCCCCTAGCAATGTTGGACAAGCATCTAAGGAACACAATGCTTCTAAACACTGCTGGAGAAAGCCTAAACTCAAGAAATCAGATAATTATGGAGTGTTACACAACTGCAGACACCTTCCCCCTTACAACACTACACAACAGTGTTGCGATGCAACTAAAATATCTGTAAAAATGGTAACACGGCAAGTTTGTTATAAAATCCCAAGGATATAAAATAATATTTTTTTTTTCTTTCAAAGGCAAGCAGTTTGATTATGCACATTTCAAACACACTTTTTGAATCATAACCTCTCATCCACCCCTCGGAAACAGCAGAAACAGAAACATGACATAAGCAGATAAAAAACAGCATCCAATTATCTAGAGAAGTCAGATGTGAAACAGAGGATAGCGGAAGAAAAAAATCAAAGAGCTTCTTAAACAAGCCTTTTACTCAAAGGACCAACTATGCACTGCAGCACCAAATAGAATAATTATACATGCCGTAATGTGCTAATGACTGCACGCTTTGAAAAAGAAGCACAAATATACTGTAACATCATAACATCTCACTGCAGTTTATCATTCAGCGTTCTCCTGCACAGTGCAGAGTATACAGCAGTAGCTTTTTAGAAATAAAATTACTATGGAAATACTGTCTCCAAACATACCAATCACCCCACCACCTTCACATATGGAAACTATGCTGCAAAATCAGATCACTTTAAACTGATCATTGCAGTGATGATACAACCAAGAACACATTCACATTTGACCACCCATTCAGCCTATTATGGATTATGGAAAAAATGTCAATTCATTTATGATTTCAAGTTGATTTTAAGAATGCAAACAAACAGCAACAAACTCAGATGTCAACTTCATGTCAACAGCCTGTTTGTAGCTGTTGAAATGTCTTTAAAACATTCTCACGGTGGCACTAGCAAACTAGGAATGTTTGTTGTTGTTTCTTTAGATTTGCACGTGATGGAAGTTTGTATCCCAGCAATAAGCATTGTGGAAACTGCATGTCTAAATTATCACTTGCCTCAGACTGCATCAAGAGAATCTCAAACAGACTTGCTTATGAAGTGTCTGACACTGTGTGATATACTGTCATCTAAAATATGGACAAAAGCATGTAACACAGATCCTAAACAGAAGATACATTAGCCTTGTAGATAAGACCTAAAGCAGAAAGCTTTCAGACACCAGATGTGTTGGCTGATCATCTACATTTAGGGTAAAGGGATTCAATCACTGCTTTAATTTCATCAGTTATTTTTCAGCATTTGGCCACATCACTTACACATCCTAACCTCCCTTTAGACTGTATGAGCACTCTTGTAAAATTACCCTTCACATGTAGTTCCACTCTGACTGTCAAGTCTGGGATTTAAAGAGGAACAGAAATATTGTACTCTCACCAGTGCTCTAAAGCAGGGCTGGATTAATTACTGGTGATGATTTAGCTATGAACAGCATTGAGGGGATGACTGGTTCTATGGCTAGCTTGGAATTTTGATGTACAGAAATGGTGAGCATGCTTCAAATCAGAATCACTTAATTGGCCAAGTATAATTGTTCGTACAATTAATTTGTCCTGGTAGAACTACAGCATACTTGGTTTTCTCCTCTCTCTCAAAGATGAAAGCTTTAAGTACTGTTTATCTGATGGTGACAGTTTTGGAATTGCCAGTCTGCTTGTTTCATTCAGACACTTTAACGAGGAGACACAGGACGTTACCGAGGCAACTTAAGCATAGATGGCTAACCACCAACCAAAATGAATCACCTCAGGTAAGTACATTTAGGAAAATGTGGTAAATAAACAAAAAACCCAAAGTGGTGTTACTTTGCAGGGGTTGGAAAGCCATAAAAAACACAAATCATCCAAATGCCACATCCAGGTAAGAAAGTTAGCACAGTGAAAATTAGCCCCGGGGAATACAGCTGCCATGAAGGCACTTACCAGTTGAAGATGTGCGTACTGTTTAGTAGGGGTGCAACGATTATTCGACTTAGTCGACTAAAATCGACGACCAAATTAGTTGGCAACTAATAGAGATTGTTGTCGCTGCAGAACCAAAATCCAGAGGGTACGGCTGGGTCTGATCCAACTCCTCCCACGTCGTGTTTTAATTAGTCTGAACTACAGTGGAGCTGATAAAATGGACAGTGAGTGTAGAAATGACATAGAATGAGCTAATGAAGTGGCTTATCAGGGTATGTAACATTTAATATGATTTTTTTTAGGTATATTGAGTCATTTTTATTAGACTTATGGAAATGTGCGGCAGTAATACCAAATCCTTTTAAATGTTAAAAAAAAGTCATTATGAAGATTTTCTTATTATGAAATTCCAGGATTTAGTTGATAAAACACAGTTATGTGGGTTATTTTGACCGGTCATACGTGCATTCTAGTGTTTAAAAACGTTGTGTTTTCAGCTAGAACTCGTCTATCATAAGTACTCTTGAGATGTAGGTCTACAGAACGGACGTTGTACCGGAATGTGAAAAAAAGCTTTTCGAGTTTTGACAAATAAGGAGCAACATCGACAAAATAAACAAAAACACCAGCAACACCCGCGGGTTTCCCACAGATAAAAACGCGACAGGGTTGACCAATGAAATAAGTCGTAGGCAGAAAACGTAAGAAACACATACTAGTTTAAAGACCAATAGAACTGCGATGATTTTAGACCAATGAAAAGAAGACGTGGGCGGAGTTGGATCAGGTCCGGCTCCACCCCTTTGGACTTCTGGTTCTGCAGCGAGAGGTAGTTGAACTAATTTAGTAGTCTATGACGTCATTACACGTCTTTCTCGTGCTCACTAGGAACGTTTTGACATTACCGCTTACTGGAGAGATAAAAACAGCGCGATGGCAGCCTCAAGAACAAAATCCTCAAAAGTGTGGAAGCTAAACTTAGAAGAAAAGGTTGTCAGTTGTGCTTTTTGTAAAGCCGAGCTTAGCTGGCATGAGATCACATCCTCCAAGCAGGAGCATCTGAAGAGGAAACTCGTCGGCTCATTGATGAAGAAGCTTAATCTCGGTAAGATACGCCGCGTCCCAAACCGCATACTAGCACACTAAACAGTATAATAACTTTAAATTGTAAAAATAGCGCATATACCGTTAGAAGTGCACTCGTTGGCTTAATGTGTGAAGTACAGAAGTGTGTGGTTTGGGACACGGCGATAGTTGTGCTAGCGAGCTAGCTGGCTAATGTTAATGTTAAATTCCGTCCTAATTCATGCTGTGAGCCGAGCTGTAACATTTTCGAACAGTTTCGAAATGCAGGTTCTCACCACGGTAAAGTTAGTTTTATTTTCGATATTCATCTTTTCGGCGCTAATAACATTTGATCGGACTATGGTAGTCAGTAAAGACTTACACATTCATGACAGTACGACCACAGAGAGTGATGCACACCTGTTCTTTTGCAGTTTGGGTGACATTTAACGTACCGCTATTTTGTGTTAATACCATAGAACTGAGACAAGTTTTTCAGTCGAAAGGAAAATCATGCACTTCTAGACCACGCCTACATCCATGCACACGCATTTGTTTTCCTCCAAAGCGTTTCTGTGCATTTAAATACATATTTTAATTGTTCATGCTAACAGTAGACACCGTCAGACAACAGATCCCTAACCATCTAAAATATTAGTTTAAAAAATGAGAGTGTAGAAAAGAAAACGTCTTATTTAAGTGGATCAAATTGCAAATCAAAAGTTTTTTAAATCTATCAAACACTAAGTGAGATGTAAGCTTTAAATCTTGTACATTTTTTTCGTTTTGAATTTCGATAACATTTTAGACATTGAACATTTAAATCAGCAGTGTTTGGTGCAGATAAGTTTCAGTAATGACACACAAACTTTGAATTTTACTTGAGGATATAATGTAGCTAAAATACTGCTTAGATTCAAAATGCAGCATTCACTGCAATTAATGCAGCTGAAATGCTTTTTAAGGTTAAAATACAAATATTTATTATATAAAGTAATTATTGCAGTACATTCAAAACTCAAAAGTTGTGTATGACTGCTGTAACTTACCTGCACCATACACAATTGTTTGTAGTGTTGGGTGTATTACAGCTGAAATGCTAATGAAATTCAAAATTGATAAAAGTTAAATCAATATATCCAAAATTTAAAGATGGTGCATCATTGCTGACACCTCACTGCACCATACACAGCTGTTTTTAATGTTGTAAATAATGCAGCTGAAATATTATTGAAATTCAAAATACATACAAATTAATAAAAAGTAGTTACAGCAATATATCAAAAATCCAAAGGCTGTGCATGATTGCTGACACCTCACTGCACTATAGTCAACTGTTTTTAATGTTGTAAATAATGCAGCTGGAATATTATTGAAATTCAAAATACATAAAAATTAATAAAAAAGTAATTACAGTAATATATCAAAAATCCAAAGGCTGTGCATCATTGCTGACACCTCACTGCACCATACACAATTGTTTTTAGTGTCAGGTGTAATACTGCTGAAATTTTATTGAAATTCAAAATACATACAAATTAATAAAAGGTAGTTACAGCAATATATCAAAAATCCAAAGGCTGTGCATGATTGCTGATACCTCACTGCACCATACTCAACTGTTTTCAATGTTGTAAATAATGCAGCTAAAATATTATTGAAATTCAAAATATATATTAATTAATAAAAGGTAGTTACAGCAATATATCCAAAATCCAAAAGCTGTGCATCATTGCTGACACCTCACTGCACCATACACAGCTGTTTTCAATGTTGTATATAATTTAGCTGAAATATTATTGAAATTCAAAATACACTAAAATCAATAAAAAGTAGTTACAGCAATATATCAAAGATCCAAAGGCTGTGCATCATTGCTGACACCTCACTGCACCATACACAGCTGTTTTTAATGTTGTAAATAATGCAGCTGAAATATTATTGAAATTCAAAATACATATAAATTAATAAAAAGTAGTTACAGCTATATATCAAGAATCCAAAGGCTGTGCATCATTGCTGACACCTCACTACACCATACACAGCTGTTTTTAATGTTGTAAACAATGCAGCTGAAATATTATTGAAATTCAAAATACATAAAAATAATAAAAAGTAGTTACAGCAATATATCCAAAACTCAAAAGCTGTGCATCATTGCTAACACTGCACTGCACCATACAGTTATTTTTAATGTTTTATGTAAGATGGCCAAAATATTATTGAAGTTCAAAATAAATAATAATTAATATAAAGTAGTTATTGAATTATATCCAAAATCCAAAGGCTGTGCATCATTGCTGACACTGCAGTGCACCATACACAGTAGTTTTTAGTGTTGTATGTAAGATGGGCAAAATACTATTGAAGTTCAAATTAAACTTCAAATAAAAAAAATAACGTATTTATTGCATTATATCCAAAATCCAAAAGGTGTGTATGACTGCTGACACTTCACTGCACTGTACACAATTCTTTGTAGTGCTGTATGCAATGTTACTGGAATATAATTGAAATTCAAAATATATAAAAAATTATTTAAATAAGATTAAATAAGCATTAGATCCAAAATCCAAAAACTGTGTATGATTGGTGATAATTAGCTGCACCATACAGTTATTTTTGGTGTCATATGTAATGTGGCTGAATTATTGAAGTTCAACATAAATAAAAAATTATATAAAGCAGTTATATATAGTTATATATAAAAAAATATTTAAATGAGATGTTGCATTACATCCAAAATCCAAAACTTGTGTATGATTGCTGATATCTTGCTGAACCATATACAATGGTCTTAGTGATGTATGTAATGTGGTCGAAATTCTATTGAAATTCAAAATACATAAACATTAATATAAAGTATAAAGCTATTTCTGCTAAATTATATACAACATTAAAAACAGCTGTGTATGGTGCAGTGCAGTGTCAGCAATGATGCACAGCCTTTGGATCTTTGATATATTGCTGTAACTAATTTTTATTAATTTTTATGTATTTTTAATTTCAATAATCTTTTAGCTACATTATTTACAACATTAAAAACAGCTGTATATGGTGCAGTGAGGTGTCAGCAATGATGCACAGCTTTTCGATTTTGAATATATTGCTGTAACTACTTTTTTATTAATTTTTTCAATATTTTGAATTTCAGTAATATTTCGGCAGCATTATTTGCAACATTAAAAACAGCTGTGTATGGTGCACCAAGGTGTCAGCAATGATGCACAGCTTTTGGATTTTGGATATGTTGCTGTGACTACTTTTTATTATTTTTTATATATTTTAAATTTTAATAATATTTCAGCTGTATTACACCCGACACTAAAAACAATTGTGTATGGTGCAGTGAGGTTTCAGCAATCATACACAATTTTTGAATTCTGAATGTACTGCAATAATTACTTTATATTAATATTTGTATTTTAACCTTCAAAAGCATTTCAGCTGTATTCATTGCAGTGAATGCTGCACTTTGAATCTAAGCAGTATTTTAAATGTTCAATATCTAAAATGTCGAAACTGAAAATGGAAAAAATAACTTAAGTCTGACTCACTGAGTTTTTGATGGATTTAAAAAAGTTTTGAGTTGCAATTTGATCCACTTAAATAAGACGTTTTCTTTTCTACACTCTCATTTTTTAAACTAATATTTTAGATGGTTAAGGATCTATTGAACCTTCAAGACTGCTAATCGATTACTGAACCTCCGTCATCAAGCTAACTAGCTATATCAGTATACAGGTAATATCAGTTTTTACAGGTAAGGTATGCTCAGTACTATTAGGACAATTATTGGCAAGTACATTTTAGTTACAGGTTTATTCAAAGTCCTTTTTCTAAATTAAAGTGGTGTGTATTTCTAACCATAATTTAGAGCAAATAACACACTTAATCAGATGTGCATGGACACAGTGTTTATGGAGCTATTGACGTTATTGTCTGACGGTGTCTATTGTTAGCATGAACAATTAAAATATGTATTTAAATGCACTGAAACGCTTTGGAGGAAAACAAATGCGTGTGCATGGATGTAGGCGTGGTCCAGAAGTGCATGATTTTCCTTCCGACTGAAAAACTTGTCTCAGTTCTATGGTATTAACACAAAATAACGGTACGTTAAATGTCACCCAAACCGCAAAAGAACAGGTGTGCATCACTCTCTGTGGTCGTACTGTCATGAATGTGTAAGTCTTCGTTGACCACCGTAATCCGATCAAATGTTATTAGCGCCGAAAAGATGAATATCGAAAATAAAACTAACTTTACCGTGGTCAGGTTCTCTGGTATCGTTAATGGAGTTGGAACAGAGAAGCAAGTAACTATTATTCACAGCGACCCTGTTCACGTTCGAGATAACGTTCACAGTTTTAAACACTGCATCGTCGTCTTAACGTCGAGGCCACCGGTGCGTTCAGATTTGACGAACACAGGAGAGCGTTTCCAAAGTTTTCTGTTCTCCGCGAACGTTTGGCTCCACTCGCTAACAGTTTAAAGAGGTTTTTCTCCGCGAACACAAAGGGCAGCTGGACGAAGGGTTACCGTTGAAATGAAACTTTTCACAAAATCGTTAATTTAACTGTTCACAGAGAACAAGTTTTCCACAAACATTCGACACTTTCCCATCCGCGCCATCAGAGCGCGTCTCCTCTGCAGCGGGGAATATCCGCTCTCTGAGGAGAGCCTCTCACAGGAACACGGAGAGATGCTGACCTTCCTCCGTTTCAGTAAAGACCTGTGACTGTAAAATTTAGATGCAGCAAATGTAGACAGAGCACAGACTGCACTGTTAAAAATTTAAATTTAGATTTTTTTGTCTTTTGTATTAGCAGGAAAGTTCATTAAAACAGTGAATTCTTGAATGTTATTCATCTTTGTCTTCATTGTTAGTTAGCAAATGCATAAAACAACGTCAAGCTAAATTAAAAGCTTATAGCTACATAAAAGTTACTTGGTAATGTAGTGCTTCATAATCTGAATAATGGATTATTTGTTTCAGTAATCGATAGATTATTTGACTATCAGATTAGTCGTTTGTTGCAGCCCTACTGTTTAGGAATGCCCACGCAATCGCAAAAAAACTATTAAAACTATTTACTAATTAAATGTTGAATTATTTACAGAATATAGCTATTATGTAATGTCTTTAGCTAATCAAATGAAGCTTTCATCAGTTCACAGTTCATGTGTGTATGTACTATAAGTGTGCATGAGAGAGAATGAATGTCAGCATAGTCCTTAAGTTTAAATATTTACCCTATGAAATAAAATAGCCTACTTACTTAAATAAACATGCTTGATTATTCTTTTTCACATACGGTTACACACTGCCGGTTAAAAGAAGAAAGTGTCTTCCTGAAGCATAGGTCCCTGCTTCATTACTGCCAAGCACGCAGACAAAAAACAAACAAATCTTTGTCCTACACCAACTCAGAAGAGCTGCAGTTGTCCTGATGTACCTCTGAATTTCCTCAGTAGTCTCTCTCTCCTCTTTTTGCATTTCCTGTGGGAAATTTAGTTATAAGGTCCTGTTTAAATGCCAGCTGAATTATCTTAGCTGTGCATTCCTCGTGTGAGACAGACTCCTTCTTACTCACTAAAAATTAGCTTTCATACGTTGCTGTGTTTGCTCCAGACGTTAATCTGATCTTCACTGGTCTTCGTCGGTACAAAAGGGATCACTGTTAGACTGGAACCATAACACTAACCTATCTGTCCGAAATTCTCTGAAGCATCCATGTTAGCATGTTAGAAGTGTGTGGCTGTATAAGTTTTTTTTACCCTCTAAATAAAAAATATAATATACATGGTACACAGATAAGCATGACAGACATAATGGTATACACAAAGCGAATTTTCAAAAGAATTTTCAAAGTACCATTAAACCTAACACAAAATTTAAATTTGAATGTTTTTTAATGATTTTTGGGAGTACAGGGTTTAAATAAAAACAAGCTTAGTACTAAAACTGTCTCAGCAAAATAAAAACAACCCTAGCTTTAATTCAGTTTAGATGACAACAGAAATCCAAACGACCAAGCTGTACAAAGTTTACATAAAAGACAGCAAATGATGGTGAAAGACGAAATTGAAGTTGGCTTGTTCAAATTTTTCATTCGACCTTAAATGACGCAGCAGTCCGCCGCCGGAATACTGCTGCACCATTTAAGGTGGAATGGCAAATTCGACTTTGAAGCCAAATTCAGTCTTGTGGTGAATGCGGCACTTGTTTTACCTACAGAAGCTGTTAAAATTGGTGAAATAAAAAGAGCTCTGTTTCCTTTGTTTGCTACCATGAGGAAAATGGTCAGTACGCCTGTTTCTCCAGTAGATTGTTAAAGTGCTGAATAAGGGCTTACTGACGCTTTGCTTGTTTCCAGCTTATGGAGGCGAACTTGAACTCTAATGCTTCTCTTGTCTTCTGAAATAAAATAAGCCAAGCATAAGCACAGTAAAAGACATTTGTCAATGTTGCTATGTATCATATTTACAACAGGAAACAAATCCATTCACATGAACAGTAACCGACTGTGTAGCAGTCAGTCAGACGCCTCTCTAACGTTTCTTTCACTTTGAGTCTTGAGCCTTTTCAAGTCATAAGACTGAAGTCCGATTCAAAGTCCAAGTCCTAGGTGTTCAAGTTAAAGTCAGTTCTTAGGTCTTTCTCAATTTTGTCTCATGTCATCAAATTGGTGACTCAACGCTGACTTGAATCCACACCTCTGTGGGAGAGTCCAAAATTCTTGACACTGAAGGTCAAATTACTGTTTCAAAAATACATTTGAAATCACTGATAAAAACTGACAAAAACTTCATTAATAGCTCTGTAACGCATAAAAACGTGTTTTTACAGGTTGTTCGGGCTACCGCCTATCTCCACGAGTGGAGGCTGCTTTTCGTGCTCACAGCGTAACAAGCTGACTGGTTCTTTTTACTGAAGTACGCTTCAGTAATCAGACGCCATGTTAAGCATTACAAATTTTCCCATTCATATTTCAACCAATGACCTGTCTCAAATAGCCTTCCAAGTTTTACACCAATAGGCCATGAGGTAGCGCTATTCAACAAAAAAGTTCTATTAATTTTTTTCTTGGCTAAAAATAAATCCCTTCACATTATGCCTTAAGCTAAGACTGACATTTACAAGCTCAATTACAAGTCTTTTAAAAGTCTTTCTGCAATTGTTCAAAGTTTAAAAATGAGCTTTTCAAACTAGTCTGTCCAGTTTGATGGATTTATGGTCTCTTGTGTCAGAATACACCAGGCCAAACTGATTGATTCATATCTTGCAGTAATAAAGTGCTTAAAAGGCACACTGTAAAAAACAGCTCATCAGATCAACCTAAAAAATTACTTAATGTAGTAACAAGCAACTGAACTAGTTTCATGAATCTAAGGCTTCATTCATACTCAAAAAATATGTACCAATATTAACATCTGATATCTCATGGTACTATGTGACATAAGCCTAGCGTATGCAGCTGTGCTAATGAACAAATGACTTCAGCTGGCAGTGGACGAGGGTCTGTGCGCATAGCGAAGTGTTGCTGACATGGCAGTCAGACACGAAGTTGTTGGTCACTTTAAAAATTCTGCCTTGGCATATCCCCGTGACGCATACACTGTGCGACTTTGGCCTGTTTTTAAACACACAAAGACAATCACAACCTCTTGCTCTACACAGTGAATGCAGAACAAACAGGCTAACAAAACAAAGCTAATAAAAAGGTCAAAATTTGCAGTACCATATATGCTGATCTTTGACTAAACAGAACTGCAAGGTATTAATGTTAATATATTGATGTTTTTTTTTAAATTGTCCTTTGGCTGTATAGAGTCCATATCATACTACCCATGTACATCACCGTGCATAGTGTGGCACAATTTGACAAAGTTGCTATAGCACAGTTTCTCAACATTTCTGCTTGATACTTGGGTCCGCAGTGTGTTGTTTTTGTGTAGCTTTAGTGGAACTTAGTGATGTATGCCCTTCGTACCTCAAGTCAGACCACCTCCGTGAAGCACTGGTTAACCTGTGAGTGAACTGTGGTATTAACCCCTGGCATTTCACTCGCTTTTCTGACATGGAGCAAAACACGCTCTTTCCAACTGCAACACTACTTGATCCATGGTCGCGTAATGTAAAAATGAGCTAGAAAGATTTAACTGTTCAGGTTCATGGCACTCATTTACACTAACAACTACACTAACTATTACTTAATTCTAAGTAGGTTACTCATTATTGTCTCAGCATCAGACTGAAAACCAGGTATAGATTCAACCCCATTAATAACCTTTTTAAAAACAAAAATATGGTTTGTATTTATGTTTATTTGTATTCATTCTAATGTTACACATACAAAAACACAAGTACTACCAAAATAAATAGTTAAACAATTTCTCTGGCTCAGACTTTTGGGCAGTACTGTATATTTACAGTGCATACACTTTTCCAGCACTGTTTACAATTCCCCACCTTGTAGATGCCTTTTCATAGAATCGCATTGAATTGTCAGCTTTTTAATGGACTCGTTACAACAGAAATACTACCATCAAGGGGCCACCTTGCATTTTAGCTGAGCGAGGCTAAAGCCTGCCAAGAGAAAATAGTAAGTAACAGATTCTGAAAATAAACTGTCACACCAAATGAAACTGAGTTCTAATGAATAAGGAAGTACAACGTAGGTCTGTTTTCAGTTCTCTTGAGACGTGCTTAATGCGGTGTAGATGCCTCTATTCATAGCCAGACAGCTTACAGGGCTGACTGCCAGATTTGGATGATATGTAAATCCTCGCTCTATCAGTCTCCTATCCAAACAAGTCAGAGAGAATTTTTTTCTTGGTTAGAGAGGATGTGTACACACATGCATGTGTGTGCGTGCTTGTCTCTGTGTGCCTTCTTATTAGGCCACTGGGAGAAATTAATCACCAAACTGTGCCTGTGTATAATTTGCATGACAGAAGGAAAGACAAAATGATGTGCGATGAGCACACACTGCCTCTGCTGGTCATATATCATACTCATTTATCACCACACATGTCTTTATGGAGACATCCATGAGGGACAGCCAGTGCATTGTGTGCGAAGTAAGCAATTATGATTCCATCCAAATGTACATGGATGAAGAGCGGTGCACCGGGTGGCTCCAAATTGCTCTCGTTCCGAGTCTTGCACACAAGGATGGTTTTACATAAAAATAGACTTTTTTTTCACTCGCTGCGGGACCAATATCACAGATGGCCATGCAGCTCACTTACCATACACTGTTATGGCTTTGACAGAGCATTAAAAAATGCAAATGAATCAAATGACTAATCTCACCAAGCAAAATCAATACGGTTGTCAACAGTGGCATTAATATCATTACAATCTACTGTCATTTTGGTACATTTTTGTTTATTTCCATGAAAACACATCTAAAAGGTATCTAAAAGGCAAAAGTATCTCACTAGAGGGTTTGATTACTGTCTATACAGACGACATCGCATTTACAATGCAAGATGTGAAGAGAATTATTCGCTTCATCTGCTGCGCCGGATCTCTCTGCTCACGCTGGTGAGTGTTTCTATGTCGTTATAGAAATGAAGGAAGCATATTAAACATATCTGGGGCAGTAAACAGTCTGAAACACTGAAACACATGTTTGCTGTTGCACAAGAAGCTTGCAATATAGAGGTATGGTTTTTATGCTTTTATATTTTCAGAATAAATCAGTCATCTGCACAAGCTAGAAAGTTAGCTTGCTCAATCTTACTAGCTACCTTAGCAAGTTACCTATGAGTTCCATATTTTCCATAATTTCAATCAATATCATTATCATCCTGCTTAAACCATGTAAACCTCCAAATCATTACTGTCAACAGTCCTGTATAAAACCAGATATTTTATTATTATGTAAAACAGTCACAAAAGAGAACTTAGTTCCTACTCTTTGCTCTTGGAGAAAGCTATGCTTGCTGTTTGTGACAAAGATCTGTCTACCACTGCCTTACTGGCTAAAGGCATTTCAGCAGCCGTATTCATGTGCATAAAGTTGAAATCTGCACATTTTTGTCACGTGGTGAGGCAGATTCTGCCATATCGCAAAACATAAGCTCTCCACTGAAATGAATAAGATGTGACAATGCGAAGTTGCAAATGACACATTAATTATTTATAAAAGGGTCATTTTACAGAAACGTCCATTTTTGTGTCCCTAGCATTTACAGATATATTACACTTGAAAAACTCGTTAGGGTTACAATTTATTTATATTTTTAAAATAAAACAATTAGTTATTTCAATAATTACACCTTCTTGAGCCATCAATTTAGCAATATTAGTTTTTTAATCAATTACGTAGAATTCCAAGTACCACAGAAGTGCTTGTCTCCACAGTCATGTGTAATGGGTGAGTGCACTATTTTGAGATAAAAAACATTTTTCTGCAATTTTAACTGTAATAATCTATACATGACTATGAAATATGATTTAATAGATAATGAAAACAAATGCCAAATACATATTATAAAATATATAATGAAAGTTGTTGTCCCCAAGAGTCGTGTCATTGGTGTTACTGCATGACAAAAAACTCTTATTTTGAAATAAAAATCACTTGACATCACTTGACCTCCTTTTACCTATTTTCACTGGTATGACCTACTTTATTCTTTGGTAATTGTGAAAAAATACGTATTAAAAATGTCACTGGTGTGACTGTTTCTTATGTGTTACACCAATGAGGATCAGTAACACCTATTGATAGATGTTTTTGTACAATGACCAAAATGTGAAATACACACACACACACACACACACACACACACACACACACACACACACACACACATATATATATATATACGTGATTACCATTCGCTACATCTTTTCCACAATTCAGGGCCATCAAGAGCAAAATGTACTTAGTCTTTCCTTTGAGCTTTTAAGCAGCTATGGGAAGTCATCCTTTGACACAGTAAAACTCTGCACTCACATTATCATCTCCATCATAGCCCAGAGCACAGCCTGTTCTTCATTCTCTGGCTAAAACAATATGGTTCCCAGCTTATCTCCAATTCTGCGCTGATGACAAATGCTCCCTTGGTTTACACAGACTCATGCTTAATTTACATAGGCTTGCACTGACTAAGAGCCTTGGGGCAGCAGAGATCGCAAAGAAGACACTTGGCTTATCTTGGCTAATTAGCTCACTACAAGTTAGCGCCTATGGCTGTGAGAGAAATTCTGAATGGTTATCTAAAAATAAATAGCAACATGTACAATACTATGAGTTGTGTTGGAGGTAGTCTTTAAGATTGCAAGAGGTGGTAGGCCCTCTGCTGTATTATAGGATACAGATGAGAATTCAGTTATAAGTAGCAGTCAGCACAATAAGCACACTGAAAGCACAGAAAGAAAACCCTCACAGTTAATCTTTAAACTTTTGCCCAGTCTTCAGAGAGAAATTTTAGGGTCCAGAATCAGCTCAGAGTATGTTCTGCCAGATTTTAAGGTAGTCCGTGGTCCATGATCACCTCTGAACACTGATCCCGAAGCCCTGAATAGCAATCTTGAATAGGGCTGAAGTATAAATTTATTTCTATAAGCAACTGTTGTCTGATGAATTGAATACTTTCTGCAGCTTCACAGTGCTGGCATCATTCAAAGGTGTAAAAAAAAAAACTGCAGCCATAGCACTTTTGCTTCTAGTGTCAGTGTGTCGGTTGTTGATCAATAATTGCAGTTGTAATACTGAATTAAGTCACGGTGACAAAAACAGCTGGAGGAACCTTCTACTGAATTTAAAAGGTACACTGCCCCAGTTACAACAGCATGAAGGCCCCAAAATATTTTTAAAAGAGTTTAGGATGTTAAATAAACAAGATCTCCTCCACTGGCCAACACACACACAGAATTATATTAACTCTTAAAACCCTAATGGTTCCTACTCTTATAACTATAAAAATACATACATACATACATACAGTTGCACTCAAAATTATTCAACCCTCTAAAGTGCACATCTCTCTGTGACATCTCTCTATTGGAATCTTTGCCCATTCCTCATGTGTAAATGCTTCAAGCTCATTAATGCCCCTTGGTTTCTGTACCACCACAGCTTTCTTTAAATCCTACCAAAAGAGATTCAATGAGATTAATCCAGGAACTGCGGTGGGCAGCCCTATTCACGGCGCCCGGGGAGCAGTTGGTTTAGGTGCCTTGCTCAAGGGCACTTCAGTCACGTACTGTCAGCTGAGGGGATCGAACCAGCGACCTTCCGGTCACAAGGCTGGTTCCCTAACCTCCAGCCCACGACTGCCCCCAGGCGAGTGCTTTTTGTACAAAGTATCAAAAATAGGAAGTGTTTTTTGTATTTGGTAGTATTGAAATGTTTCTGCTCATGCCTTTTGGGTAGTGATTTTCGATACCGAGCCCTAGTCTAAAGCATGCAAACAACATCTACAGACGCCAGAGGCATTTTGGTATCAAGATTTGTGGTCCAATGAAACAAAAACACACTCTTTGGCCATAAAGACTAGGAATGTTTCCAGACAAAAATGAAAGGGTTTCAATTAAAGAACATCTTGCCAACTGTTAAGCATGGGATGGATGTATTACGGAATGGAAAAGAGATTAGAGCTTACAACAAGACAATGATTCAAAACACATACACCAAACTCAACCTTGAACTACTTCAACAAACAATAGATGAAGGTTTTGGAATGTTTTGGAATCTCACCATTGAATGCCAGAATGCCATTGAAAATCTGTGGTTGGATCTCAGACCTACTTGCAGACCCATGCATGCAAGATGACCTACGAATATGACCTATGAATAAGCTACGATATTTTAAATTCATCAAATAAATAATAATTATGTATTACAATTTGCATAAATATGTCATATTTAAGCTTGTTCCACGCAGCGGTGGTAATGTCTCACTTAGAAAATAATAAACAGAGTCAAATATGTCAGAATGTGCTGAAACTTTTACAAACAACTATAACTTGCATATTGGTTTCATAGTAGTTACTGGATAATGCAGAACAGTTACTAAATAATAACACTGTAACTGGGTCAAAAGCCCAAGGGTTGAAAGAGCTAAATTAAATCTAGTATACTTCTCAGTAAGTGAGCTCTTTGAGAACACGTTTCTCCTCTGCTCGCTAATTCTGCAACATGCCTTTGTGCCCTGAGGTAAAACCTTACTTCATACATGTATCTCCAGTTTCATAATAAAGCTACAGATGGAAAATATGATTCTGAATGTAAATTCGAAGGATTTTTTTTAATGCAATATAAGAGAGCACAGAAGCATTACGATTCTGAGCAATGGGAGATATCAGGAACAGTACATTATCTTAATGAACATAAATGCCACACAATGCAGAGCAACCCCACAGCTAACAAAGAGCTAAATGATCAGTACTGTCTACCCCCAGGGCCAACGACTCAAAATAGATGATCTTCCCACAGTCTCCCTGCTTTATGGAAGTTAAATAAATAAAATTTGCAGCATTATACTAGTTCTGAGGCCACGGACAGAATGAGTGGAATGGGTTTGTTGGCAGTGGCCTTCTATAGGTCTGTGTTCCTTGAGTTTAGTGATAACATTAATAAATGAAATGATAGGCTTATTTGTCAAACAGATGCTTCCTTTTATCCCTCCGTTTTGTGGATTTGATGGATTCTCTGACCATCATTAAATGTGCAATGAAATAGAAATACCAAAAGCGCTTTATGGAGTAAAGCCCTGAAAAGACTGTTTCACTCACAAAGCCCACTGTACTGCCTGCTCATTCAGATTATTATGAATATTCTTGTAAAAAGAAAGGTTTGAATAAAACAGACTTCTCAAATATTTAGATAAAGTAAACTCCAATTGCTGTCCTCAATCACACCACCAAAGTGCAGAAGTATGTGAAGCCTGCCAAAGCATGTTTCCAGTTCCATCAAACAGCTTTGAGGAGAACTCAAAGCCTACATCGGGAAGAAAAGGACCCCTGCTAGCCATCCCACTCAGTGAGAGCGTAGCCAAATGTACTCTAAAAGAATACATGGACAGGGGACAGAAAAATTCAGACTCAAACTCAGCTCCAACTCTCTGCAGTAGAATTCAAACATACGCTGTAGAAGCACCAATTTACTCGGACAAGCTAAATAATCAGGTGAGTGATGAGGCAGATTATGCAAAGTGTGTCAAGGGCAGGGTAGTATGCCTAATAAATAAAAAAGACTGTGATATCGAAAGAATACTACTTTAACATTATGAAAACCAAGATGCCTCAAATTTCTCTACATATATGGCCGATGTGCCAAAAAGCAAGGGTGGCCAGCCTTCATACTAAACAAGGCACGCAAATTAGGGCAGCTTCTAGATTTGTGTACTATTTTGTCTGTACAACTCACCCCTGACAATTTGCCATATAACCTCTGGCATTTGTGAAACATTTCAAAGCCCTAAAATATTCTTTCCATAAAATTCCTCAGATTGAAACCTGCTTAGTGACTGAGCAACATGTGACTGTAACTGTCAACTACTGGAATCATTGGATTATAATCAAGCAGAGTTAGTAAGGGTGTAAAAAGAAGGCCCATCCCTAAAGCAAACACTCATTAAATGACTATAAGAGAATGGCCAATGGGTAATATGGCATGTATGTTCAAGCAGCTTTTAAATAAAACACTATTCAACCCAGAAAGTCAGAGCGCCAAGATCCGTAATCAATAATTAACTTAGTGCACGACACATCTCCTATACTGTTCATCATTAACTTCAGAATATGTGAAAGTGTTGATGTGTGGAGCAGGAATGTAGGGAACATGAGTGTATTAAATAGCCCTTCTCGGTTAAAGGTTTTAACCCTTAGAAGTCAGTTTTGCTGGCAATAACAAAAGTCTAGTGTTATTTTAAATGATTTTTCTTATGTAGCTTATTGAAACAAGAAATTCTGTGAAAAGGTACCGATACTACACTCAATCCCACATATGTGTTGCCCATTATGATTGAATTCGCTGAAATGTTATTGGTGTACTGCAGGAAGTACATATTTGAACCTGTCAATTACATTTAATTAGAAAAGTAAAACAACAGTGATAGTTCTAGATTCCAATATATATTCCAATTATATTGCCCAATTACAATATAATTTTATATTTATATGTTATACTTTCATATTTTATGTTTAATTCACAGATATCATTGACAGTCTCCAGTTCTTACACTTCTTAAACCAAAATAAAAAGCAGAAACTCAGTCTTAAAAACTATAAATACTGTAGCACGAGGAGTGGAGCTACCCAGAATTCTTTGTGTTTTTGGTTTCTGTTTATCTCCCCCTTTATTATTTAATTTTCAATAGCTCTCTTTCTATAATAAGGTTGTTTTCTTGCCACATTATTCTCATGATAAAATTTAGGTTTGGATACATTTTACATGTTTTTGTTATTGTAACTGTGATGTTTCTTTTTGTGTTAAAATCCAACAATACAGCCTGTTTTGCTGTGATATACAATGCATTCGGAAGGTCTTCAGACCCTTTCACTTTTTTTCACATTTGGTTGTGTTGAGGCCTTGTGCTAAAATCAAAGAAAATTCAAGTTTCCCCTCTCAATCTGCACTCAATAACCTATAATGAGAAAGTGAAAACAGAATTTTAGACATTTATGCAAATTTACTAAAACGGAAAAACTAAAATTTCGCATGGACATAATTATTCACACCCTTTGCTATGACACTTGACCATCTTTGTTTCTACTGTTTTTCTACTGTTTCTACACCTCGATTGGAGTCCACCTGTGGTAAATACAGTTGACTGGACCTGATTTGGGAAGACACACACCTGTCTATAAAAGGTGTCACAGCTGACAAGGCATATCAGAGCAAAAACCATACCATGAGGAGGAAAGAATTGTCTGTAGAGCTCAGGGGCAGGACTGTGCAGAGGCACAGATCTGGAGAAGGCTACAAAAAAATTCTGCTGCACTGAAAGTTCCTAAGACCACAGTGGCCTCCATAATTTTTAAATGGAAGAAGTTTGGAACAACCAGGACTTCCTAGAGCTGGCTGCCCCACCAAACTAAGTAATCGGGGGGAGAAGGGCCTTGATAAGAGAGGTGACCAAGAACCCAATGGTCACTCTGGCAGAGCTCCAAAGGTTCTGTGTGCAGTTGGGAGAAACTTCCAGAAGATCAGCCATCACTGCAGTACTCTACCAATCTGGGCTTTATGGCAGAGTGGCCACACAGAAGCCTCTCCTCAGTAAAAGACACATGAAAGCCCGCCTAGAAATTGCATAAAAACACCTAAAGGACGCTCAGACTGTTATAAACAAGATTCTCTGATCTGTTGAAACTAAGATTTAACCTTTTGGCCGCAATTCTAAGTGTCATGTCTGAAAGGAACCAGGCACTGCACATCATATGCCCGATACCATCACTAAAGTGAAGCATGGTGGTGGCAGCATCATGCTGTGGGGTTGTTTTTCAGCAGCTGGGACAGGGAGACTGGTCAGGGATGAAGGAAAGCTGAATGGGGCAAAGTCCAGAGATATTCTTAATAAAAACCTGATCCAGAGTGCTTGGGATCTCAGACTGGGCCGAAGGTTCACCTTTCAACAAGACAATGACCCTAAGCACACAGCCAAGACAACACAGGAGTGGCATATGGACAACTCTGTGAATGTTCTTGAGTAGCCCAGCCAGAGCCCTGACTTGAACCTAATCAAACATCTCTGGAGGGACCTGAAAATCCAACCTGACAGAGCTTGAGAGGATCTGCAGAGAAGAATGGCAGAAAATCCCCAAATCCAGGTGTGCAAATCTTGTGGCATCATGCCCAAGAAGAGTGGAGGCTGTAATTGCTGCCAAAGGTGCTTGAACTAAGTACTGAGTAAAGGGTCTGAATACTTATGTCAATGCAATATTAGTCCTGCAAAGCCATCATCTAAAATACATGACTCAAAATTTCATTAACATTGTGAAAGCTATTGCTTTAGGAAATGTAAATACTGAAAAATATTGTTTCTTTGTTACAAGATATCTGAGAGAAAAGTTGCAGATACACCGGAAATTCCAATATCAAGTGTGAACAATATCCTTAAATTATAGAAAGAAAATGTTTTCAAAACATGCTGTGCTCTGGCCATCCAAAAGAGAACTGGATGAACATCAGTACTTAAGATTTCAATTAGGTATTGGGTTATTTTGAGTTTCAGTTCTTTAGGTCTTTATTTTTGGTTGTAGCTACTTTTCCAATTGATACAAATAAATGAATGATACATTTAGCATGGAAAATAATAAATAAACAAGGTGCTGTACTCTGCACTCCAGGGCACTGGAATGAACCAGGCTCAAGTGCAGTAGATCTCCCAGTCTTAACTTTCTTACAGTAGTTCTACCAGACCGTTGAGGCAGATGGGTAAATCACAAAGCTTTACATAACGTGTCTTTGCCTCCAAAGCCTATGGCAGCTGATTATATTACAGGCAGGATCACATATGTTCTCTTTATCCCTCCCTAATTACTAAATCTTCAACAGTTACTGGGGTGTAAAAATACATCGGTGCATATTAATGCGTCAATCTGAAGGTGAAGATTCAACTGCTTTGACTTTTTTTTTGGAATATTAGACCATAATCAATATATGACAATATTGAATATAGTGTGCATTTATTTTTTTTGGCCAAAATAAAAGTCTTCTTCTTTCAAATATAAAAATTCACAAAGTGTGTTGTTTTTATCGGCTATATTCTACTGCAGTGTAAATAGTTACTCCAGTTACATTTGTGTATTCAGTGCATTTATAAAAATAATTCTGATTTTTGTATTAAAGCAATCAAATTATGTTCAAATTTGATATTTCATTACTCACTTTCCTAAATAACCATAATTGAATCTAATAGTAAGATCAGAGATTTACAGTGACGGTGAATAATTAGCCTTCATTTGCCCTCAGATCTGTACCTGCTTGGCGGAATCTGTGGATCAGACTCTCTCTCTTGTCTCTTTGCAGGTTGAAGTAGTTGTCCTCCTCGTTGGGCGTGTGCAGATAGAGGGGGATGTGCTGGAGGATGAGGACATGGTGTGCTGAACTCTGGGCTGCACTCTGTAGCTGCTGCTCCAGCCAGGCTTCATGAGCCTGTTCCAGATGAGGGCAGCAGGACGCATCGAAGAAAAACTGAGAATTCAGCACTAGGAACAGTACCCCACCCACCCAGTAACTGAAGTAATCATCACCCCAACAATGGCAGTACTGCTCCACTGTCTCTGGCGTAGGTGTGTTACTCAGGTCGTGGTTGCCACTGACAAAAATGAGGGGTATGTTGGGATCAGTTTCTCGAAGAACCTCCTTCAGGTCCCTCTCCTGCTCTTCTCTGAAAGGGGAACCTGTAGAAGATTAACAGGATTTTTTTTGACATTTGAGGTAACCTTTAAAAATCCATAGATATTACTTTCATTTTACTGTACTATATAAATCTAATTATGTAAATAAATATTTATAAATAAATATTTAATTACATAGAAAGTTATGTATTGATTAATTAGCAAGATATCCCCCCAACCCCTGCAAACACACACAATCCGCTGCAGCTTAGACCAACTTTCTATGTTGCCTTTAGCTTAGACACATTTAACATCAGTAGATTTAATGAAAATCCCACATTACATAATTTTGAGCAACTCTTAATATAGTACTGAGTAACATGTTTTGGTAATTGAAAATGACAGCGAACTGCTGGTGTGGATTCATGTTTACTTTTTTTTGTTTAATGATGCATATAAAAGTGACTTGTGTGCTAAAAGCTCATAATTGTGAAGAGATTTTAGACTGTGATTTAGCTCTAAAGCCATTTGTAGCGCTTTACAAACAACAAACAAGTATTTTCTATTATTTTTGGACTGAACTGAATTTTCTAGAATTCGGTTATAGATGCCTATGGGAAACCATGACATATAATATTTTCATAATCTTTCTAGTTCATCCAAACCAACCATGACACTTCACAGAAAATACTGCCAATTGCCCTAAGATGGCACGTTGCAGTCTTAAAAACTCCCAGAAGAAAATTTTTCTTCTCCTATACCTTAACGTCTTAATAATGACCTGTGAAAACTGTTTTTTTAAAAAACTTTTTTATTTCTCATCGATTTTCTCCTCAATTTAGTCGTCTCCAATTCCACCCACTAGTTAGGACTCCCCCAATCACACTATAGTACCAACGCTACGAGGGCAAAGGCTAGCACAGACTTCCTCAGAGACCTGTGAAGCCAGCAACCGCATCTTTTCGAACTGCAACGTCATTGGACAGCTGAATGCGCTCAGAGGAAAGCGCCAACCGTCAGATCTGTTACGTGCTGACTAGCATTGCGTTGAGTGATGCAGGGAGAAGGGGAAGCCATCCTACCCACCCACAGAGAGCGAGGCCAATTGTGCTCTTTTGGACTCCGGCCACGGATAACTGTAGCATCATCAGGGATCGAACTCGTGATCTCCTGATGATAGGGCCAATGCCTAGACGGTTGTGCCACTCTGGAGCCAAAATCCAATGTTCTAACAGTAGAAATGAACTAAACTACATGTACATATTTAATAACATTTTGCAAGCTGGACAAAGTAAAATTAGACTTCTCTAATCAGATTACTTGTCAATCACTGCCAAACTCCAATCACACTAACCTACTGCTCAGGCCTTGCTGAAAAAATATAAAAGAGTTACTCTGTTTGCTTTAAAAAGTTAAGAGGGAGAAATTCAGACAGGCCCACAAGTATTTGGACATTGACACAATTTTTGTAATTGTGCCTCCGTACACAACAAAGAATTTGAAATGAAGCAAGAAGTCAATATGTGATTCAAATTTAGACTTTAAGCTTTAATTCAAGCGTTGTAACAAAAATCCTGCAATCATTTAAGAATTACAGCCATTTTTTACATAGTCCCCCCATTTTCACAGGTTTAAAAGTAATTGGACAAACTAACATAAATACAACTTTATTGCAGCCACTTTGCTATTTGTTTGTGGGTCTTTCTGCCTTCAGTTTTGTTTCCAGTAAGTGAAAAACATGCTCAGTTGGGTTCAGGTCAGGTGACTGACTCAGCCATTTAACAACATTTCTTTGCCTTAAGAAGCTGTTGGGTTGCATTTGTGGTATGTGTGGCATTATCCATCTCTACTGTTTGTTTTGCAGCTCGTGACTGAGTCTGAGCAGAAAGTACAGTTCTATACACTTCAGAATTCAGTCACATCATCAATAACCCCCAGTGACCCAGTTCCATAGGCAGCCATACATGCCTATGCCATAACACTGCCTCCACTATGTTTGACAGATGATGTGGTATGCTTTGGATCATGAGCCCTGCCTTCTGCGTACTCTTCTCTTTCCATCATTTTGGTACTGGTTAATCTTAATTTTATCTATCCAAAGAATCTTGTTCCAGAACTGGACTAGCTTTTTTAGGGCATTTTCACACTACAGTTTTTTCCTGGACCAAGGACTGCTGGCTGCTTCCAAGGAAAATAATAAAAAACAGCAAACCGATGAAGCTAGTGCCTACCATTTTGCAAACGTGCATACGGAAAAGTGACGACAGAATTGATCAATCAATCCATGGTTTGGATGGAATTCTTGTGTATAAAAGCAAACAAGTGACAATGAGCCCCTCCCCAAAACAAGCCCGGAATCAGTCCTGGGTGAGGACTCAAGTATTCAGGACAAGTGTGAAAATTCCCTTAGATGTTTGTCTGTTTTTTAAGGGTTACCAGTGGTTTGCATCTTGACGTAAACCCTCTGTATTTACATTCACGAAGGCGTCTCTTGATGGTAGACATCGACAATGATACACCAACCTCCTCTACAATGTCCTTGACTTGACTAGATGCTGTGGGGTTTTTACTTCACCATGGAAAGAATTCTGTGATCATCCATTTTAGTTGTCTTCAGTGGTCTTTCAGGCCTTTTGGTGTTGCTGAATTCGCCAGTGCATTTTTTCTTTTTAGGAATGTACCAAATTGTTGATTTGTCCACTTCTAGAATTTCTGCTATTTCTCTTATAGGTTGGTATAGTTTTTTCAGCTTAATGACGGCCCTCCTTGACTTGCATCAACCCCTTTTTGGACTGCATAACTTAAAATTCCTATGGACAGCTACCAGATGCATATTCAACACTTGGAATAAACTCCAGACCTTTTATCTCCTTAATTTGTCATGAAATAACAAAGAAACAGGCCACATCTGGTCATGAAACTGCTTATCACTCAAATGTACAATTACTTTTGAGCCTCCAAAAATGGAGGGACTGTATAAAGAATGGCTGTAATTCCTAAGCAGTTAATGCAATAATTTTGTTAAACCCCTGAAAGTCTACACTTCAATCACATCATGACTGCTTAATTTGAAATTCACTGTGGTGGTGTGCAGAGGCAAAATTACAAAAATTGTATTACTGTTCAAATACTAATAGACATGAACATAATCACTATAAAATTTCAACATGCTTTTATCGCCAGTAATAAGTATGATGTTAAGGTATAAGCAATTTATAATGTCACTGTCACAAGAAAATGTCATATCTCCACTGCTTTCTTTTTTGCCATCACTGAATTAACATTTTACAAAGAATGGACCAGTAAAACATTTAAAGTTGCCACAGAATGCATTTATTCAGCATTTTAAATTGATCTCTGATGCCTACATAGATGGTATGTGACTTTTGGAGTATGCTAGTAGCTAACGTTACTTGTACTAGCTACTTGCTTTCAATCTCGGCAACAACACAAATTGAAGTTGTTAGCTCACTATGAAACTTTCCATTTAAGATGATCTGGCTTCAGATGAAACTGTCCAGAGTGAAATGTGCAGAACAAACTAAAAATTTTGAACTAAAGTTGTCCGGGATGCGGTTAAAGATGTGGGAGGTCAAGCTGGCTTTCTATTTTCCAGCTTAATTTGAGAATTTTCAGCTCCACTTTAAATGGTACCACAGTTACATACTTTCACCCGTACCAGCTGTAGCATTTAAGGTGGAACTGAACATTTGACTGAGAAGCTGGCGAATAGGAATGCAACTGCAGCCTCGTTTAAAGATGAATATCAGCCACGCCTGTTGACAATTCAGTTCAGTTGGTTTGTAAATATTGGGGGCATAAATATTAATGACTCAAGACTGTTACGTAACGGTTTAGGACGGTTTTGGAATTGGCCTGTTTTACCGCCCTCTTTTGCAAATGTGGGATTTTCATTTGAAGGATGAGATAACAGTGTTTGAATTTCACAGTATGTCAGTTCCATGTGCAGAACTTTCCTTATTCAACTATGCCAATGTAAATACAGTTTCCATTCTGTGGCACCTTTAAAAAGCAATCCTTTCAACTATTTTAACAAATATTAAAGAGGTCTCTGAAGAGAAAAACATAAAATATCTGTTTGCGTTGAGTGAAGCAGTCCCCTTCTCCTTCACAGAGGAGCATTTGTAATTTCAGCAACACTTTCTAACATGTCATTGTGGCTATCTATTCTTGTTATAGATGAAATCAAAGTCTACTGCAGACAAAAGAAAGCCTGCAAAAACATGTTGTCAGGCATTTCACAAACAACGACTCATATTGCTCTATATTTACCTCAAGGTCATTCCAGCCATCAAAAGTAAACAGAAACTAAAAATGTGCCATGGATTCAAAGAAAAAATTATTTTTACCCATAGGCCAAGAGAGATGTGTAAACAGTGTCCAACCGCATTTCTCTAGAGTAAAGGCATACTGTGAAACGCCGTGTTTTGAAGCTCAGTAATAACAGCCTTTGTTAGCTTTTAATGTGACAAGTGGGACGTCTTATTAATTGTGCGAGGAAGATTTAAAGCTTGATGAGGAGAGAGGAGGAAATTAGGGTTGCCGTCGCTGGCTAGCAGAGCTATTGTGGAGGGTGAGCCCTAACAGGCTAGAATTCACTAACTAATAGGTTGCAAGACAACAGTTTGGCCATTAGGAAACACTCTACCACACAACTAGCCCTTTCAGTGCTCCTAATCTACAATTTGTGAAACACTATAGGTGAGGCTAGTATATGAAGCAGTTATTTTTCCATTACAGATATCAAGAATAGGTTTTGTCTAAATTACCTGTTTTTTTCCCCCTCAAACTGCTGTTTAAAACACACATAAAGAACATTGTCAGAAGGTTGTCATTTTGTTTTGTACTGTTTAAGTATAATAGTAATACAGTATATAGTAGGGGTGCGTGAAAAAAAATCGATTCTTAGATGCATCGCAATGCGGACGTGAACGATTCTGAATCGATTAACAAAAGTCAAAAATCGATTTTCTAAATATTTAATTTATAACGTAACGTTGACGGAAAAGGCGGAACTTGGAAGTGGGTAAGTGCAGAGCCCGGACAGTCTGTGGCGGCACATAACAAAAACACACATGGATGAGCGAGAAATCCGACCGGCTCCCTCTGCATTAAAGCCAGGTTAGGTCAGGAGTCACACCCCGAATGATACAAAGGGCCATTTTGTTCTTTCAACAAAAATCAAACCACCTTGGGAGTCACAACATTTAATGTCTCAGTATGTGCTGATGTCCTAATTTAGGTTAAACAATATACACGAAAACGCGGGCTTACTCTGCTCTGCTTTAAGCTTTAGCTACAGCCGCTTTTCCTCCAGCTCTGCCAGAAAACTTTTCCTCAAAAGTTGAATAGTTTCTTGTAAAATGTCCTGTTTTACGAGGCTGAAGTCGCTTTTCACTCACCAGCTTCTTGCTGAACTTTCCTGTTCCACCTTAAATTCTGACTGAGGCACCAAACGTAAATGCGGCGCCATTTAAGGTGGAACGGGAAAATTATAAAGAGAAGCGACTACAGTTATAAAATCACTGAATTAAACGGGCAGGGCGGCTGTAACATCCATTACCACTGATCTAATTTCACCCTAACAGTGCATTTTATCGCAGATGAGTGGCAGCAGCGTCTCCAAACAAGAGCAGTTAATGACAGCCTTCTAGATCACTTGCCACATCACTTCCATTTATTTTATTAATAAAAGATATTGGACATAAATGCATTATGGGCCATTATAAATACTTTGCTTTAAAACAAAAAAGCAAAGCAAAAAGTCCTCACACAGTAGAAAAATAGAAATCATGTATAGAAAAATGAGATGTATCGATAATCGTTTTATAATCGCATCGCAGCCCTCTGAATCGTAATAGAATCGAATCGTGAGGTGCCTAAAGATTCCCACTCCTAGTATATAGTAGTAACTTTATTTAAATGCCAAGCCAAGACATGTTTGGTGCCCAAATTTTACTTCTTTAGTTTAAGGCTGGAGCTACAAGGCTAATGTCACTAAAAGGCTTGTCACAATTATTACATATCACACAATTATTACATTGCCTACTCACAATTCCTACTCACAATTTTTCAGATGATTGCAATTATTTAAGATGACTGCAATCATTTTTTGCATGTGATTTTACAATAATACTTAAAGCAAAACAAAATGTGAATTGAGTGTGGTGGGTTGAGGCCCTATATGTGAATAAAAGAAAGCAATAAATGCAATCACTGAGACACATCATGGTACTTGTGAAAATAAAAATGCTCTAAAAGCTTCTGATTTGGTGTTTTAACATGTAAGCAATGTTTTTATTAGCTATGTAGCTAATTCTAATGTTTTTAGCATGCATCGACTAGTAAATATAGCTAGCGTGCAAGATGGCTAATATGCCAAGTTGGCCAATTTTGGCTTGTACTTTAATAGATGCATATAAACAACAAGACAAGACAATTAAATAATGAATTTCAATTATATGTATGACACTTAATTGTCAGCTAAACTTCCATGGTCAAGATAGCCCAAGTCACTAACAAACTAAAAGTCAATGGACACCCAAATCTTTTCTGTAAATACATGCCCAAAACTCTCAAACCACATAGTGCTATTCATTAAGGCTTGATTTTACTGTGAGCTATACAAATGGACAGAACTTAACATGTAGCTGAATGCAGATATTTTAGAGAACTGGAGCTGTAAAAAAATCCAACCTACAATTATGTTTGCAATTTTGCTGTTTCTGTTCATAAATAACTGTTAATCTAGAATTAACTGTTTATCTAGAAAAAAGAATAGAAAATACAAATAGAATCTAATGTTCATGTGCTTGTGTGACATGCATGCACATGAAGGAGAGTCTGATTCCACAGGGGAGTGAAAATTCAGTACAGTACTCTCTTGTCTAAACTGGCTGCCTGTTGTGTTCAACCAAACAGTATAGTTTTGTTTATTTTTACAGTCCACAGCAAATCATACTGCATCACAAACCACTTTGACAAGTCTGTGTGACCTTAATGAAGACCAGTCTGAGCAGGTTGAAATAAGTTTTGGGCAAGTTTTTATTAAATAGACCCAGTTGACTACTGGCTTCTGGTGTTTGTAAGCTACACTAGCCTCGTAACTCCAGCACTAAACAAAAGATGAAAATCTGAACACCAAACATGTCTTGGCTGATTGTTACATCTGGGGTAAATGGAAAATTTTGAAAACCAGATTGGAGTTAGCACGCTTGCTGCATGTATGTCGCAACACTTCTATTCTTCGCAACACTTCTATTCTTCGCAACACTTCTATTCTGAAGCACTAATGAGCTCCTTATTAAACAGCTAGGTCCCCAAACTCTAGACAGGCAGTGCAACAGGCTAAAACCAATGAAAATATTAAGTAGGAAGAAGGCTATGCCACTCAAGTTGACAACAATACAGCTTAAAAGCCATTCAGGAGAGGTTTTGTAGTGAGCTAAGGTTCTGTTAAGCTGGTAAATTTGAAAAGATTTTGCCTATGCTTGTAAGAGGTAGAGTGAATCCAACTTCAACAGGTCCCAGCCAGTGACAAACCCCAAAGAAACCCATTAAAAGCTCCCCCAACAGAGATGTCTATCAGATAAACACACAGAGGATAGGCTAGGCCTCTTTCAAAAATCATTTCCCTCCAGTCAACCCCACTGTTGAGCTGCAATTCCTAGGAGAACTTCATGTTTATCTGCTTTCAACACCAATTAAAGGGCTAACGTATGTGGGACAGGGAGTAGTGAAGAGAATACAACCTACTCTCATGTCTAACCACTGCCCCACTGTAAAGCCCGCAGGCATGCTGGACTTAGCAGTCCTCATTAGAACAGCATCAGGTCCAGCGCTCTCTTAATCTAATCATATCTTCACATGAAGTTTCCTTCTGTATGCCAGAGGTAGTCCTTGACATGAAACCCCAGACGCTGCTTCGATATCGCAGAGAGATCTATCAATTATAGTGCAGAACTCTGTCCCTTTGACATATCAGCATCTGCGGTGCATGACAAGACGGTGCTTGAAAACGCAGAAAGGAGGGCTGTGGAAGCCAAAGTTGATCTGGTTGCAAGACTTGAGGCGAGTGTTCAATGAACGCAAGAATGATGAAAAGTGCTAAAATCAAATCTTTCCTTACTGCATTTAACATAGCAAAAACTCATTTTTAAACGCCATCAGGGACTCAGACCAATTATGACTCATCATTAGCAGTTACTAATAAAGTCTTGAGATTAGTAATTGAATAATAAACCCACAATTCAATGTAATAGTCTAGTTTTGGATGGTATGCATGGGTGTTCCGAAGTACGCTGGTAGATCTTGAGTGTAGGAGACAAAACACTTTGAAATCTTGCGTTTACTGCAGTTATTTATGTTCTTACTCATTTTCTTTGACCGGTGCAGTTCCTTATGGGCAGTGGGAGATCGCAGGGAGGTCCTTGGGGGCATGGACTCACCCGGAAAAGGATGGCATGCCTCCTCCAGGTAAGGGGCAAGGACCTTCCCCAGGTGGAGGAGTTTATGTATCTGGGGTCTTGTTCATGAGTGAAGGGAAGAGGGATTGTGAGATTGGCCGCTGGCTGGGACAGGCAGCAGCTGTACCGGACTGTAGTGGTGAAGAGGGAGCTGAGCCATAAGGCAAAGCTCTCTGTTTACCGGTTGATCTATATCCACACCCATACCTATGGTCATAAGCTTTGGATAATGACCAAAAGAATTAGATTGTGGATACAAGCGGAAGAAATGAGCTTTCTTTGCAGGGTGGTTGGCTACACTCTACTTGATAGGGTGAGGAGCTCAAAGTAGAGCTACTCCTCCTCCTCAGTGAGAGGAGCCTGTTAAGGTGGTTTGGGCATCTGATTAGGACGCCCCTGGATGCCAGGCATGGCTGACTGGGACGAGGTCGTCCTAGGACTTTCTGGAGGGATTATATCTCCAAGTTGGCCTAGAAGATGCTGCTTTCCCTATTACTACCGTAACCCTAGCTGGATCAAGCGGTTTAAGAAGATGAACGAATGAATGAATTCTTTTCTTTGGAAAATAATGTATAGTTTTAAAAATATAATAATCAATCATAATTGCATCAATATATTGCTTGATATATACAGTGACGATATATTAACACATCAATATATTACTCTACATATTTATTGACGATACTGCTCTGAAAGGCTCACTCGGTACACAGAGCAGGCAACAGCTTGCAAAAGTTTGTTTTCCATCAGAGAGATAAAATATGCTGCACAGGCACATGTTCACAGAGACGTGGCTAGCCAATCAGGATGGAACTGATGAAATCCCTGTAGTAGTCCAGCTTAGCATGTAATAGATCAGAGTTTAAGTATAAGAGTGAAGCATCTGAGGCTGAGACTAACACAGACTCTATCTATTTTTTTTAGGATAAAGCAAATTTGAAACAACAATCGTTACACTCTTTTTAGGAGTGTAAAAAGTAAAAAAGTCGTTCCAGTTACATTTGCTTTCCTGAAACCTGTTTTAATACCATTTTTAACAAGCCCTCATCCACCTGGCCACATTATTTGCCCTCAGTGAATCCCCAGTGCCATCTAAACTGTCATTTTATTATGTTATTAGTGCAGGGGACATTTGACTTGCTGGGGTTTAGGTAGCAAACTACTCCATCTGTTACAAATGACTGCTGATACATCACTTTCCTCTGCTAGCTTGATAGTTTGAATGATAAAGGCAATATGGCTAACAATAACAAAAAGGCACGACACCATGGCAGTCAATCACAATTTTTACATATCGCTGTTGTCGGAAGAAAACCTTGTATCTCCAGTTTTGACATAATTTGACAATACCCATTACCCTTTACATTGTGTATACATTTTATGATGAATGGACCAAAAGAAATGACCCAAAATGACTTGGAAAAAAGTCTGGTTCTACTGACTTACATTAAAAGTAAAGTAGGTTTTTTCCTTCTCCATTACCATTTTGGAGGTAAGAGGTTTTCTTCTGACAACAGCGATATATTTAAACATCTCAAAAAACATGTTTTGTAGTGCAAAGTTTGCATGGCTAGCTGATTAGCTCACTGAGGCTAACCGGTCTAGAGCAAGTGCATTCAATTTGAGAAATACTCTCCTCAATGTCCCCTCCTCCCCTTTTGCTACAAATGGCTGCTTGTGTAACATGTAACATCCGTGTAATGCACATCCGAGTGGCGAGTCAAAGTGGGCAAGGGTCCTGAGACCCTGGTCACACTATGATAGTCCCCTACAATTTATTTAAAGATTCTTTAATTGTAAACATTGTATCTGGTGAAGCAGTGTTAGGGTTAGGTTTAGGACATGAGTCTTGAGTGAAAGTTAGAGTTAGGGTTAGATTTAATAGAGTCTATTACATTGACCGTAAGTTCAATTGTATTTAAAAAATATACAGTTGTATGTTAGTTAAAGGCAAGGTGACGTACAAAACATCCACAATGGATTATCAAAATAAAGTGTTACTACAAATCACTTTCAGGTTTTCTGGTATCCATTTATCAGGCAGAAGCCTTTGAAAACTCCACCCACACCACTACACTGATGAAGAACTATTCCTCTCTCTGAAAAACTAGTGTGAAAGAATGACTAGATTAACAATTTAATATACCATAGACTGAAGAATTCATGAAAGTGTCCTACAAAAATACAACAGCAGCTTCCCCTGGCTTCTATGTCAGTTTAGAGTCAGAGGGTTTTCTGTTCTTTTCTAAGTACAGGAAAACATGTCAAAATTGTCCATGGTAATCAATGGCAAAAAAAAAAAGGCGCAGCAGATAGGGTTTGGTTTGAAAAATGCTGAAGTGTTCCTTTAAGAGGTTAAAAGCCAGGCCTAAATCCAAAGCATGTGTCTTTCCCTCGACTTCACAGTTGAGCAGAATTTCCACAAAGCTGTTTTCTCTGAGCGCTTCACAGGAGAAGCAGAAGAGAGAAAATATCAGAGGGGGGCTGTGTTGATTTCTGGGTGGTAAAGAGAAGTTGCATGACGGACGGGCCATGTAATGCATCTGCCACAGTCCGCCTGCTCTCAGGGCCTGACGGTAATGGGTGTTGACGCCAGGCTGTTTAAAGGTCCCCAGATCCCCCCAAGAGAACCAGATGTGCCTTTACAGCCTCTACTCATAACCAGTCCTACAAATTACACCCATCAGGCCACACACAGCCCCAGGGCTCATATTAAATCAAGTAATATGACATTATAAAGCCTTCACAGATTTTTACAAGGGGGATGATATAATTTTGCTTATCATTTAGTAAAATAAAACTAGGTTGATATGGCTACAGATCTGGCACACTGATTTTAAGCGAGGGGAAAGAATCTCTTAAAAAAAGAGAACCATTCCATATAGAGTAATAATTTAATTACAAATATTCTGATAACTATTTATTAGGAAATTATTGACATATAAATAACATGACATATCAATTTTGACAAAAATTTGATTTTGATTATTTTGACAAGATTCAGAATTATTTTTAAAAATACACAAAATACACAAATGTGACTGGAGGAACTATTCACCCAGTAGTGGAATAAAAACAATATACCAATTAAAACAATATACAAAGCTTTTTTAGGGGGGGGGGTACATTTGCATGATGGTGCACTGATGCATTTTTAAACGCCTAATACTTAATCTAATCTTTACAAACACATGAAACTAACTAACCACTCCAATCCTTTCGGATTACTTTGGCAGTGTTTAAAAAAGTCATTATTGATTTCTAGAGAAAAGTGAAGATAGACGTTCTTATCCAGAAGGTATTCCTGCAGTGAGTGATAAAGGGCAATCACCTATTTCTGTCTTCAGAGGCTCTTTTGATTGGTCTCTGTGTGTAGCTCTTTGGACTGAGCCAATTAGAAGAGCTCAAGGATAGTGGCTGGAGGTCCTGGGGGCTATGTGGGCAGGTGGCAAGGCCACGTGTACTTTTGTATACCCACCACCTGAGACACTACACAGAAGAATTGTAGAAGAACCCGTTCCTCTGCCAGCCATTTCCATGACAATGAAAGAAAGGTCTAATCCTACACATGCATTTTTCTTCCAGACACATTCCAAGATACACACAAAATTTTATTCAGTTCATACTTCTTGAAATATAAGCAAAATCTGTGACAACAAGAAGATGAAGTTTCAAACATAGATTGTATGCATTTGGAATAATAATAAAATGCATGCAGAGTCAGAGAATGAAACATTTTTAGAACGCTTCTTCAGAAAGGGAGTGTAAATGTTCAGTATGTACTTCAGTCTAGGTCCATATTGTTTACTGAGACATCACAAAATGTGGCTACATATGAAAATACAGTAAAATAACAGCTGATGGTTTTGTTTTGCTTTTAAATATGCTTCATCCCTACCAATTTCTCACAGTCCTTGTCCTCAAGTTCCCCTGCACTGTACATTTTAACATTTTAACCAAAATTTGTCTCATCGCAGCAATTAACAAGCCCTTCTTGACCTTATGGTGTTTTAGAGCAAGGAAAATACTTCTCCAAACAATGAATATTTAATGACTGACTCAGTGCCAGTGGTAAGCATACAGTGAGGAGAAAAAAAAGTATTCAGACACTTTTGATTTTGTAACTTAATATATTTCAAGAGCATATGTCCACTTCAAATTCACACACATAATATCTTTTGACTGTACTCATGAATATAAACAAAAAAAGTATTCATAGGTGAACAAAGATTTGTTTAAATATGTTAAAAATGTTTACCAAATTAATATGGAAAAAACATTCAGACATATTAAGATGTATAAATATCTTAAAATATACAATGACTGACCATTTCAAAAAGTATAAGCTTTGCATTTACACTCACTGTCCATTTTTTAAACTCCATTTACCTTATAGGTGCAGAATGTAGTCCATCTGTTTCTCTGCATACTTTGTTAGCCCCTGTTACCCTTTTCGTCAATGGTCAGGACCTCACAGAACCACCAGAGAGAAGGTATTATTTGGGTGGTGGATCATTCTCAGCGCTGCAGTGACAGTGACGTGGTGGTGGCATGTTAAAGAGTATAACAATGGTATGAGTGGATCAGACACAGCAGTGCTGCTGGAGCTTTTAAATACCTCTGTGTTACTGCTGGACTGAGAATAGTCCACCAAACAAAAAGAAGAAAAGCATAAAAGGGGGCTAAAAACTATGCAGAGAAACAGATGGACTAAGTCTTTAATTGTAGAACTACAAAGTGCACCAATATGGCAAGTGGAACTGATAAAATATACAAAGAGTGTAGATACAAGGTAGGTGTACTTAACAAAGTGGCTGTATATGACATATGCTAAAAATAAAAATAAATCAAGTTCTTTAAATCAAGGGTCAGTGGGTCTAAAATTTGTATTACATACTTCTGTAACATCAGAATAGCTCAACCAGTCCCTGTAGTATTGAATAATAAGCCTTACGTAATAAGCCTGTGATTTTAAGGGGTTATTACTTATTGGAAAGTTCACAAAACCACAGCTTATCATCCCCAGAAAGTGTATATGATAAGAAATATAGCCAAAGACAACCTGAAAGCAACAAAAACAACAGCTGCACAGAGAACAATAAGCATGAACGGCACCACAATCATCCACATTCTTACAACCCTCTCCTCTGTGGGAAAAAAAAGCAGTGTAAAATATAAACACAACCTAGACAAATCAAAACTGATTTGGAACAATGCACTCACGCCAGACAAAACAAAAATATAACTCTTTGGCAATAATTTAGCTCGTCACGTTTGGAGCAAGACCACTCCACCCGTATTCAGGCCCGCACTGAAGAACTAATTAACGAGAGAATTCAACATCAGAGCGTGATTTTCTCAGCGCACATCAGCGCTGTAGCCTACTGTCTGCGTAATCTGCTCACTCTGTTCACTCTTTACAGACACTCCTGTTAATAACATCAGATGAGCAACAAAATAACAGTGATTATAGATATGCGTTTTGTTGTGGCTCATGGACGGCAGAGCATATTTCTAGCCAAGCATCAGCGACCTGACTGCTTACATATAAATCAACAAACCACTTATAAAGAATGAGATATCAAGTATGATGTATTACTATTGTTATGATTGTGATACACTCTTTTCTATTTTTTCTATTTTCATGGTGGCAAATCTGAGAATAACAGAGTGACTGCTTCCCTGCTAAACTGTTGCAGGCTTTAGACAATGAACTGCGTACAAAAACAGCCTGATCTTCTTCAGATATGTTAGCTAGTAGAGTTTGGTATCTGAGGCTGAACACAGTAAAGCGCAGAGTCAAAACAAACACTGTCACTATTCATGAATAGATTTATGGAGACATGCTATTAGCATGACATGAAAGATAGTTTTAGTCAGGGGCCTAATTGGATTTCATCACTCAGCTAGCCAGGTTTTTTTTAGATATATCATCAGAAGGTATACTAGTCTTTAACCTGAAAAATCTCACTCTATAGACTATTGCGGCACCACTGTAGAGGCAGGTAAACATATCTGCAACAAATGTAGTAGTGGTTAAACTTTAATTGTAGCTGGAGTGTCCCATTAACTAAAAGGGATCATTTGTTGTTGCTGAATTATTACTCTGACAATAAAAGTTATAAATTTGATTAATAACAGAGTAGGCATTTAATTACCACCTCAACTGGCTAAGGCTTTAATCATCACATCCAAATCATCTAGGTCTCAAACCACAACAAGCAGCTAAGTAATCCCAAATAGACTTGGTTATGTGGTTTCTAACATGGCTCAACGTACTGATATCAAGACAGCTGCTTCTACTGTTTTTAGCTATGAGAGCAAAGTGTTCTGTTTTAAGATTTTTATAGATAAAGGTAGACTGTATACAGTGTCCAAAAAAAGATGTTGTTTGAAGCAAGTTTGTGATTATTTAGGCCTGCAGTTTGTACAAGGCTAACTGGTGGTTATATCCAAGACCAAGTGCAAAAAAATAAGCAAACTTTGGACACCAACCATGTCTCGGATGATCGACTACATTTGAGGTAAGGGAAAACTGTAAACTAGATTTTTTTGCTAAGCCAACATTTTAAGGATTACTGAATGAAACAGCACAAAGAAAAACGACGCTCTATAAAACTGGGTTATAGAGTAGTTTATCCCCACTCAACCTAATCCCAAGTTCTGAAGTCATGATTAAAAGTCAGCCAGTTTCGACTGATTTACTGAACCCTGAACTTACCTGGCATTGCATGGACCAAATCCCCACACAAAGCAATGAAGCGGGGCCGTGGCTGCAGTTTATTGATGGCCTGGACAGCCTGCTTGGTGAGCCGGACCTCCTCAGACCATTCATCTCCTCCTCCATCACAGTCCCCCACACTCCAGGCCTTCATGAGGCCCAGCTGAGGGTCCGCTGCCTGGATGAAGTAGAATGGCCCCTTCCATTCTTTCTCTTTATCTGTAAAGTACAGGAGAAGACCATTTCTGTTAGTAGAGTGGTTACAATACCAGAATTTTGACTTTGATACTGATACCAAAGATCACAATGTGTGTGTGTGTGTGTGTGTGTGTGTGTATAAACAGAACTGGTTGTGAAGCAGTCAACTCTACAGACTTAATTCAACACTAAATGACCACAATTCATCCGAAAACCCCCAAGAAACACACCTGGAAGGTGAGGATTCCTGGAGCACACAAAACTGTGAATTGTTATAAGGCTTATTATTAATATATTAATCACAATAACGATTAACAAACAATATATTGTGCAGATGTATTATCTGCTGCAACACTGAACCGCTAGTCAACAAAGGACCTCAATAATTAATACTGCATTTATGGAAGTTGATGCTAGCAGGACAAATTGTTTTACATAATCTAACATTACATAAGACATTTGCAATCAAATCGCTCTGAAATATTCATAAAAAGCTTTATCTTTACTGGGGCTCATTCGCTCTGTGACCTGTCAGAAGTGTGATGGGAAAACCTGTGAAGGATGCAGCTGCCCTGTCAAGGAAAAGCATTGCCCTGGTTGGAAAATGCAAATGAAAGATGCATCATCTCTTGTGTTAAAGGCAACACAAACACGAGCAGAACTGTGGCTTCCGCCTCACGGGGCTTGTGGCACACACCCTCATCCTCGACCTTACAACTCAAGCACCGTGTTTCTACACACACTCTCTATGTATCCTTATCTTCCTCCCAAAAGAATTTTTGGTAATAGCCCATTCTAACTTAGGCAAAGAAGAAAAGAAGAGAACCTTCCTACCGGGAATGCAATAAGAAGTTTCTGACTCTGCTTTTTCCTACCATCATTTAGTAAGAAGAGATTCTTTGAAGGACACGCAGCCAGATAAAAGGACATGAATAATGCTCCACATCAGAGTGAGCTATTAAGAGCATCACAATTCTCTTCCTAACAGCACAGACTATTTGAAATAATGCCATTAAAATAATGTTTGTACAAAATCTGCAAAAAAAAATCTGTTTGCATTTTAACAAGGCAACAACCTATGGGTAATAACTGCACAGCATCACACCTAAATTAGCTTAAATTAAAATAATAACCTCAGTGCTCATGTATTTTGCAACACACACCAGTAAATCTTAGGCTTAAGTTTGATGAGTTTGATGTACTATGCACGGTTGGGATAGCTACTGAAAAATTAGTAGTTAGCTACTTTGTAGCTACTTTCCCAAAATGTGTAGCTAGCTACAATTTAGCTACTTTTCCAGAAAGTGGCAGTAGTGGCTGCTTTTTAGCTACTTTTTGAAAAGTAGTGCACTACTTTTAGCTACTCTCAAAGCACGATTGTCAGAATGTTTGTGAATCTCCACCTGACACACCAAACAAGCCCAACTGATAGTGTGAACAAGACACTGCATTTAATCATGTGCCAGAAAGAAGCATACGATTACAAAGCTGCAAATATACAAAAAAATCACCAAAAAGTAAGTTTAGGTGTAACCAACTATCAAACATACCAACCAAAGGCATGATATCCAACAAAAATTCAGACTAAAGGCAAAGTCAATCATTCCAGGTTTTTCCTAACAAAAGTCAAAAAAAGTAACTGAACACAAACCAAACAATTTCGTGCAAACCGTTGTCAACTGTTGAAATGAAACTGCTCCAATTTAAACATTTCAGGAAGATGTACAGACATGACTTTCAGAGTCCTTTGTTAAACTTCAGCAACACTTTAGCCTCAAGTTCTCATCAGTGAACCTGGATCTGTTTGGGGTGAGAATCAGGCCTGCGCATTTGAGTTATCTATCCACTGCTGCAGAGCTGTTGCGGCTCCACAGCAGAACTAGATTTTTAGGTAAAATAACATAATCCACCTTTGCTGTAAAATCGTTAGAACACACAGTTCTAACAGTTTCCACAAAAAATGGTCTTAAACGCTGGAGTTAACGCATAACTACTAATTCACCAACTTTTAATCCTGAACACTGATGGACAGACTGCTGGTCACGCGGCACTGCAGATAACGAAAAGGCAAAGAGAGAGATTTAAGACGAACATCAATAATTTGGAGATGAATGGACTTATTTGCATTTATAATCACTCAGCTGGTTTCCTCATACATTTAATCTGCAACAAGTCACGAAGCTGAAGTTGCTTCTTTTTCTCCAGCTTCTCGAATTTTTCCCGTTCCACCTTAAATGGCGCAGCAGTACAATCTGGCGCCTCAGGAACCATTTAAGGTGGATCGAGACAATTCGAACGAGAAGCTGGTGAAAGAGAAGCGACTTCAGCCTTGTAAAATGTCGAACATTGAGAGACATTTTACAAGAAACTCGCGGAAGTTTCCTGAGATGCCAGAAAAGTGGCTACAGCTGAGCTAAATCTTAAAGCACAGCAAAGAAAGTTTGCGTTTTCATTTATTTAATTTTTAGCCTGAACTAGTACATCAGCACATACTGAGACATGTTTACAGCCATGATGGTAAAACGGACATAAAATGTTGTGGCTCCCAAGGTGGTTTCATTTTTGTTGAAAGGACAAAGTGGCTCTTCTTAACATTTCGGTTGCGACCCCTGAGCTAAGTCTACTAGTAAGGGGTGATCAGCGTGTAACCGTTTGCTCAAACTGTCCGTGGCTCAGTCAGGACTGCACAGTCGCCACCAGCCCAGTGAACGTCCACACAAAACGTACCATTCACTCCTCAGTCCAATACAAATGTAACAGCTAAACCAGCTGATGTTCAGACTGAAGGTTTTTCTATAATAGAATGCCTCATTGAAGCCGCATCGAACCTGACGCTGCTGTGAACGGTGATTAGAACAGCATTACTAGTAATTTCTGTCTCCAGTCCACGGTTGCAATAAATAAGGCACGATTTTCCCTTAACTGGCTCAAAGACCACAGCAAGTTTAACTTTTTTGTCGCCCTAGGGTAATACCCACATTTAGGCACTTTCCCTTTTCCAAAAGGATGAGGTGGAAAGGAATGTTAGTAAAGTACTTGTCATTTTTTAATTATTAAATATCGTATCAAACAAAAAAAGAGAGCATGCCAATGAGAAAAAGAAAAAAAGAATATATTTTCCATTGCAACAATTACTACAGTTGTCAAGGTAATAAAGTAAATTCACTACAATACCCATGGTGCAATGCCCTCAAAACTGTGCATGTCAATTGTAACACTGAATGTCAAAATCACAAATGTAAGTTTGGAAACAAAAGGCTGTCTGAGATTTCATGAGTCATAAGTTTCAAATCCAAGTTGAGTCACAAGTGAGATAAGCGTTTGTCCCAGTCAAGTCGCAAGTCAGGTCAACACATAACTTAGGTCCCCATCTCTAATTCTTAGATTTTCATAGATTCATAGACTTAATGTGGCACTGCTGTTTTGATGGTGAATTTTGGCCTGTCAAATGTCTTTTCAAACCTCAGAAAAAGTAAATGTCGGGATGCGTATTGTGCGTCGGCTTCAAGTATTGTGATATCATATTTTTGCCGTATTGTCCACCCTTAATCCAACCATTGGCTTAAACATTTCAAACGTACAATCTAAAGAAGCTCAAAGCACTGCTGAACCCATATGTACAGTCCAAGAAGGCTGTAGGAAATATCGCGGTTCAATATTAAACAAATGAATTGAGTAGAGCTGGCAGATCTTCTGTGACAGCAGTTAAGCACAAGTCTCTTTCAGCAAACACACAGAGCTTTCCTCTAACATAAATCAGTGGGATATCTGAGGTGGCACACAGAGCAGTCAAACACAACCTAATCATAATTCAAGATGAAAGCATTTCAATACCTGCAATAAAAGACAAAAAGAAGAGAAGAGCAAACCTAACTAAGACACCTTCACCATAAGTCAGTGACTATGGTGCACAAACACTATGTATTATTACAATGAATACAAATAAGCATAAATACAACAAAAAGTAATGAGTGCTTTGGTTTTAAAAGGTTATTATTGAAATCTTGATTAGAAAAATGCAGTAGACGAACATAAGCTTGGCCCCTGACATCTCAGTGCACTTCAGTTATTGCAAGGATTTGTTGAATTCCATCAGCAGCACACTGGATTTGATTTATTGAAGGATTGATTAGCTGAATTAGGTATCTAAGTAACTGTAAATATCGTCTTCCTCGGGGAGAAGTTTGGACATTATTAAGCTAACACACAAACATAAAAATCACAACATTTTTTTTTAATTTATATTAGTGCTTTTTAAAAAAATAAACAAGACATACAAATTTTTCTCAGATGGCTTAACACTGTTGCACAGTAGTGTAATTCCAGTGAATATAATGGCATCTGCACAAAGTCAACATTGCTCAGATTTGTACTTTGTCCTGAATGAAATACTTCTGATTTTAAATGGCTGGACCTTATTGGGGACAGACAGGCAGGCTGCTGCCATGTCTGATAACAAACTCAAAAGACTGGATAAGTCCAAAGTCAAGCCTGTCTAACAAGAATTCAGCTGAGGGACATTCTTATTGTAAAGGTTCTGAAATTTACCCTTGAGGCTACCACCCCAGTGACAAGAGAGGTACTGCCCCAGTGACAGTTTACAACCTTTTTTTCTGAGAGTGTATGTCAAATCTGTCACATCTCACATGCAGAAAACTCAAGGGTATGACTAGCACTGTAGCAGTTCAAATGACACATTTTAATATACTTGCAATACATATTGTGAACTACGGACATTAACACTACTGCAAATGTCGATTCACTTGTATTAAAAGATTGTTTACAGCACGTAAAACAGAAACCGGCGTAAATCAATACACTTCTGTCTAATGCATGTCAACAATGCATTATTCATAAAGCACAAACAAGATTAGGACAGGAATGCAAGACAGTATTTCTGCTGCAAAAGAAATCATGCTCACAGTCCCTGAATTTAATTGAACTTCTGTAAACAATCTACTCTTCCATTTCCCTTCGCCATTTCACTACATTTAACGTTACACCCGTTTACATCGACTGATCTCAAGGTTTGGTTAACATTTGATTGACAAAAAAAAGAGGAACAGAGCAGGACAAGGCAACAGAAAGGTAGAAACTACTAACAGGTTTAAGCTTGCTAGCTAGCTAGCTAGCTAACAACAGCCAGTTTCTTTTCATGTCGAACACGTAACCTAGCTATCTATCGGCAGACTTTGCTAGTTGCTGTACCTTCCGTTAAATCCTTATAACTCCGTTGATGTGCTCTTAGGAAGATGTCTTCGTCTTCTGCCATTGCCAACTAACGATACAACTGATACAACTGTACACTCCGAATCATAAAATCGGCAATAAAGTTATCTCGCTAAGCGCGCTGCTGTTTCTGCCTGACTGACTGTAATTTCCACGATCGATGCATTCGGTAATCTATTAACTGAGCCTGCCAGGAGCGAGTCTCGAAGTTAAGACTGCATGGATGTTAACACATTTATTACTGTAGCAGAAAGAGGAACCCAAAAGCACGCTGAAGTAAAAGCAGAGCTGTAGAGCTGTATTTAAACTGTAGTCCTTAACATTTTAGTACAACTTCCTTTTGTGTGTTTAATTTTATTATGTTGTTCATGAATTCCATTTCTGGACACAAAAAGAAATACAAGCATATTCATATGTTTGTATTTCTTATTCAGTTTAAACTGCTTCTTTTTATCCAGTCAAACCATTTATTTACAAAAAAAGGTGTTTGATTCACATTACCCCTTAACATAGAGACAATTGTTTGGGAAAGATGCATTGTTGCCGCTGACATCTTCAGGCACTCGGCAGCAATGCGAGACTAGATTCTATAGCTTAACTGATATCTGTCTGTCTTAGACTCTGTCATGAGCGTAGCTACCCGTCCGCTGAATTAAGTTAAAAAAAAAAATCAAGCCACTGATCAAGTGTCCAGAATTTTTTTACAGGGCTGAGGGAGCAACCCAACTTTTACATGAGTCACGATAAACATCAAGAAGAACTTGGCTGCCATCTCAACCATATACAAGTTTACAGTGGAATGAACTTAGACATCTGGTTAAATGTTCATGTACTTTTGCCTTTGTACCTGGGTAAGGCAGTTAGCATGGGCCGCTTTTGCATGCACTCAGTTCAGTATTAATGAGAGCCAATTTTAACAATTTGCATCATCACTCCAAAGATGACATTTATGCTTGAATATGATTGTAATTTTAGATTGTTGAAAAAAAAGAGCTTGCTTTTGTCAGATCAGGTGTAGCAACAGAAAAAGGCCTGCTTATAAGACACAACTTTATGGCAAAAGATCATGTGAAATTGAAGTTGGCACTCCTTCCTCTTTGTCAGGGTTGCAGTGCTGAGGCAGGGGGTTGAGGGGAAACAGGTTCAGTGTTGCAGAACTACTGGAACAGTTTGCGCTAAGATCCAATGAATAGATTTTTTTTTCATCAGAGAAAGTAACATGAATCCAAAACTCAGTAGTACTACAGCAGGTCAGCGTTCTTGGTGTCCACTGTGGTCCGACCTCAATCTTGGTGTGAAGACTTAACCCACTGAGCCACTTGCTGCCCAATGAGGTGGTAAACTGGCTAGAGCTATTTCAAATAAGCTGAACTACATACTGCCACAACTAAAATTTGAACTTTTTATTTTTCTTTGTGTGAGATCTTTTTAAATTTTCCACTTTTTTCCACTTATAGACATTTTTCTTACCCCGAAGCCCACTTATAATGTCATAATTAATTTTTGCAAGAGCATCTTCCAACCTCTTTTTATCTCTTAAAATTAAACAGACCGCATTTGTTACTTTGCCTATGTAAACGCCCCTTAGTGGGTTTGCATATTTGAGACACATCAACTGCGTTGCGTGTAATCACGCAGATAATACAGCCATGCAGTCTCTACAAACACTAGCAGTAGCAGTAACAGTAATACTCAGTGTGGCACCGTCAAAGGACGCTACCTTTCCAACAAGTCAAATTGGAGCAGCCGCGAACTGGTGGACTACACAACATCACGGAATGGGACCGCCAAGCGCTGATGCATGTAATGCGTAAGTATCTTTTCTCAGCTGCAGCTCTCCTTACTTACTCCCAAACTATCACTGGGGGCTATAGCACAGCAGTCACAATACAAACCTTTACGTTTACGATGTGCAGTGCTGTAGTGTAAAACACACAGCCATTAGACACTGGATATATATTATATATTTGGTGAATGGAGGAACAGTAAGAATGACATTGTACAGTGTAACTGCCTGTTTCTGCTGTGCATATGACAATAAAACTCTTGAACTTAAACTGGAGCAGGGGCAAAGATAAATCATGCTTCATCATCTGTTTTTCTAATCACCTCACTAGTCAGAGAAAAGAAAGCATCTTCCGCAAGTTTCTTGTGCAGTGTTGGACTATTGGATCAGTTTTATGTGATGATCAGTAAACAGTTTGGGTTATTTTCGTCTGTTTTTACAGAACTACCACTATGTTCCAGTGTTCAGTTGAGGCCTCAAACATATTGTAGCGACCAGCTACTGGCTGTGGACGCGCGGGAGGCGTGGCCATGCAGAGCGGCGTCGCGCGGGGCCTCAGGGGAGCGCAGCGTTGCGGTAAAAGAGACAGTTCAGAGTTCATAGCTGTGGGTCTGTGAGTGTATTTAGCGTCCACTTGTTGCTTGTGCCATTCTGTGTCGGGCTATGGGGGGCAGTTGGTGTGGTCGTTGTAGTCACCATGTACGGACATTGTATGTTGAGAGGTGACCTGCCCCCCCAAAGCCCAGTGTGTATCATACATTCGATTAAAGGTGTAAATGTGATGGAGATCAGTATGATGAGGTTTGTACCCGTGTAAGACAATATTCGAACAGGCACAAGGTGTGCTCATTGTGCAGTGTTAGGAGAAACTAAACATCTCTATGCAGTCTTGTTACACACAGAGCACAGCGGTGTGTCACTTTAGACCCAATATGCAAATGATAAATGGAACGTACTGTGACTGAAACAGTTGCACGTTGTGTCAAATCGTTGTTCTGTTTCTCAAAGCAGTGGCACAAAAACTTGGAACAATTTGGGGTGCTTGGTTTGTTTACAATTTTTTAATATATGGTGTGGTCACAAGAATTAAGTTCATTTCCATTCAATATACATGCAAGATTCAAGTCTAACTTTTTTCCGTTTAAATGTAAAGAAATAAAGTAAACATGACAAACGTAAAGAATGTTTTCTCTTTCTGAAAAATAAGACTGTACACACAAAAATAAATGTTCATAATTTTTAATCAAATCATAATAGAATATGTCCTCTTCAACAAATGTGGTGTCGATTGAAAGTTTGGAATCCATCAGAATTTTTTAATGCTTCGTTAGGCTACAGTGAGAAATAATTAGTATCAAATTACAGCATGGTTTTATCCTAAATTACCATGCAATAACTGAGACGTCTAACAATGAAGTGTTTGATGGATATGTCTTTACACATTTGGTTAATAGATCGTCACAGACTTTAATATTGGGTGTACATAGAATAAAATCTAGCAGTTGGAGGACATGGTATGGTTACAAACTTTAATGGGAAATTCCACCAATTTTTCAAAATTCAAATGTTGTAATGTAACATACAACACAAATACAGATTTATTATTCACTCTCCACAACAACTTATACTTATTTTCTGAATTATAATATGTAAAGTTGACAATGGTAAAATAGTGATAAATCCCAAAATGATGTTTTCTTTTGGCACTATTTTGCCTCACAATCCTCTAAAGGTACCTCTTCACCATGAAAAAATGTTTTAGACCAAATCCTTATTTCAAGACTAATGTAAAACAATGTCTCAGGCATCAGGAAACATATTTGAAACAATTTGATTTTATAATTTTCTGCTTCAAGAGGATTTTAGTGCTTCGAACATCTGGTTCCCGCTATTGCTGATGTAGAATGGCATTGAATTATGCAGGAATGTTGAAACAATCTGTACAATATCCTTTTAGGTAATTGATGGGCATGGTATAGTAATAAACTGTAGGTTTATTATTGTACATTGATACAAAAGTATTGGCAATGCATTTGAATGACTTGACGTATATGTTATCACTAACTAAGTAAGTACACTTTGGTGTAGATAGCATAGTCACAAATATTAGTATTTGGTTTACAGGGTTTGGACACAAATGTTAAGTATATGGTGTACGTGATAAGCAGAGGTGTGTAGTACCTAGTTCAGATCTACCAAGTAAAAAGAAAGCAGGTAAAGGAATCTACATTTTGCTCATTATAGCCATTCATAGTTACTTACCTATTCCTTTTTTGTATTTTGTTGGTGACTGTACTGTACTGCTTTGTGATTGGTCACATCTCTGACTTTGGAGCTTTGGCATTTTATTTTAGACCAAAAGAATCAGAAAAAGAGAAGAACAGAGCCAAACAATATTAACTTACTGATAGATGATGGATTTACTTAGAAGTTCCACTGCAGTTCTATATGTGACTCTGTTTTTACCTGATACGTTGGACACTCTACTCAATCTGTTTTTGTGAGTACTTTTAATTTCACTCAAGTTATTATTTGACCCAAGCATCAATACATTTACTTGAGTATGGATTAAAGCTACTGATCATATGACCAAAACGCACGTACCTGGTATGCTTGTAAACTTTACGCAGTGAAGCTCTCAGCACGCGCGCAATGTTGTCTAATCCCTCCCTCTCCTCCTCCTCCTCCTTTCTTTGTGCACGCGCTCCTCCGTCTCTCTCCTCTTCACTCAGTGTGTTGCGTATTGCGCGCAAGGCTGCGGCTTACACTTTGCGCTTCTGCTCGGAGACAGCAACCCCCTGCACGAGAGCTGCAAAATGAGGAGCGTTAACGCACGGCCGTATGTTTCCACTTGGATTTACGTCTTCTGACGGCTGCTAGCATCAACTCATCAGCTCAATCTCTCTCTCTCTTTCTCTCTCTCTCTCTCTCTCTCTCTCTCTCTCTCTCTCTCTCTCTCTTTTCCAGCTCGCTTTCTCCACACAGAAAAGTCATCAGTCAGGAAGGCAGCAGCAGGATGAAACGGACAGCTTTGCTTTTAGAGTATTTGTTGGTGAAAGTAATGGTGCTGGTGTGTCGCGCGGACGGCGAGCCCGAGCAGCAGCTGGACGGTTTCATCATGCTCGCGGGCTCTAACGGCTCGAGGGAGGAGGACGGAGCCGTGTCCGAAGCCCCACACTCTCCGGACGAGTGCAGGGGCTACTACGACGTGATGGGCCAGTGGGACCCTCCGTTCATCTGCCAGACCGGCAGCTACCTGTACTGCTGCGGCACCTGTGGCTTCCGCTTCTGCTGCGCGTTCAAAGACTCGCGCCTGGACCAGAGCACGTGCAAGAACTACGACACACCCGTGTGGCTCAAGGGTCAAACCCCGTACAAAAAGAAGGACCCCAGGCACGATCCGACCAAGGATAAGACCAACATGATCGTCTACGTCATTTGCGGAGTGGTGGCTATCATGGCCCTGGTGGGGATTTTTACCAAACTTGGACTAGAAAAGGCGCAGCGGCCACACAGGGAGAACATGACACGGTACGTTGGGCAAGTTGGAATTTTTCTTTAGATGAAAGAAAAACGAAACTTCTGAGCTGTTTTGTTACGTCTTTGTGTGGAAACTAATTGAAACTGATCGTTAAAGCAGTACGCTAGCATTTTTTGTACTTTGTACTTGCACTTAATATTAGCCGATGAGCAGGTACTGAAGCCTAGAAAAGAGCGATAGAAACCAGTAGGCAGGAAGCATTGTTATGAGTGCGCTTTGAGTCAGTAGTTTTTTCTTTCTTTGCTAAGCAGAAGGAAATTTTTGTCTCTTGTAATCGACAGGACAATACAGATGCAGCAGACAAATGTAAACCTGAAAAAACACTGGATTATGCTTTCATGGCAACCGTGTGAAAATAGGCCAGCCCACTTGAAGTGGACAATCTAAAAAAAGCATTACAGTGTACACGCTGCCTTTGAACAAATGGGCGTTTTACAGACTGCATCCCATGTGCATTTAGAATTTTAGCACGCGTTATGTTTGCTGGCTTGTATACCTATAAATAGAAGTATTGAGCCAAACTGCTGGGTAGGAAGAGAGCTAGTGGATATTTTCATAGGCCTATACATAAACCCTGTATTTCTTCGAGACAAGGCCGTTCACAGCAGTTCAGTGCCAGTCTCACGACTTCTAAAGCTCTTTCTAATTGTCACCATGTGCCTTGAATTTGTTTCCCAGCAAGACAATCTCTTTCCTGCTCAGAAAAACCGAACACGGGGGACTGTGTCGAAATTCAAAATCCCTCAGCAAACAGTGTGACAGTGCGCGCGCGTTTGCATTTTGCCCACCGCGTGCTTCTTCTTTACGCACTGCCTGCTGAGTCTCGCGCTCCGTTCAAAGGCGCTGCTGTGATAAGAACAGCACAACCCACACAGCATAATCCACCTGCGTTGAATGAACACCTACAGTGGTCGTTTAAGGGCAGCTGGACACAAATGAACACGGTGAGAGTGAACTGAATGCCGGGTTTTTGCTGTGCCACCACGAGCCAGTGGACCAAATGCAAATCAACGTTTACCGCTTTTCTTCACTTTAGCACCATGGAAAGCGCACTGGTGCTCTACTGCTTACATGTTCTGGTACAGTCCTAAAAATAAAGGTGCCACAAGGGTTCTTTTGTGCAATCAACCACTTTTGGTTCTATAAAGAACCCTTCAGTGGATGTTTTTTAAAGGAATTCGTTTTTAACTAAATGCCTATGTGGGACTTTCCATTGGCTTCTATTGTAAATGTATGTATGTGCATGTGTTGAAATGTGTGGTAATCCATCACATGCTACAGATGTAACAGATTAAGGTTAGATTGAAAAGTACTGAGGTATTCCTTTAAAAACATTTGAAAAACATTTTGTTGTTGGTGTTTTTTTTCTATGGCATCACTCCAAATAAACTTTTATTTACCAAACAGGAGCACAGCTGTGATCTTATGGGCCCCAGTGCAGAAATCACATTGAATGAATTAAAACAAATAACACTGTATTTTGCCCATCTATTTGCTATTGCTATTATTCAACCAAGCTGGCGCAGGCTAATGGTTAAACTGTATTAAGTTATGATAGCTAGCCATGAGTACTATAGGTTTAAAGTTGTTTAAGTGGCAATATAGCGGGTCCATTAATGATGTTGGGTGGTCTGGTTGCCACAATCCCAGTGCAATAACACTTCCTACACCACCAGGAGTTACACCACTGTGACCAACTCTGCTCCTGGACATCCACTGTTCTGCAGAATTCAGCTCTGTTCATAACCCACCACTGGCCACACCTGATCTAAATAATGACTTCAGAAGTCCTTAGTTATCTGCATGAAGCGTATTCAGTTTTGGTTGGAGGTAAAAACCCAGCAATCATAAAGGTTAGAGGCCATCTTAACAAATAAAATTGAATCTTAACAAATAAATCTGCTGTCCATGTGGGACAGTGTATATGAGTAAACAATAGTAATTTAAGCATATTGCCACTATCACCAAAACTATACTAGAGAAGCATTTATAACTTTTAATTAATTAGTAATTTTAGACTATTGGTCCAATCCTCATGAAATGTCCATATAATGTAAATACAGGTGGGATAAACAGCATAAAAAAGATGAAAAAATGGTACAAGGTCTTGATATGACAGGAACAATATGTAAGTTTTATGAAGTAATTTTGTATGTTTCACTAGTAAAATATTTGCTCCCCCAACAGAGCTGTAGCAAGTGTGATGCAAGGCGCCTGTCAGGTTGAACATGAAGAAGCCATCGGCATGCACGCGCAGCACTATGACAACATGCAACATGCCAGGACCCCTAACATACGTAAGTTACTCCAGAATTGCTTTTGTTTTGTCTTTTGTTTTTAGCAGCTGTTGGCACATGAGCCAACAATCCAATGCTATGCATCAAGTGCTGAGTGTGTTAAAATATTTGAGCCTAGTAGAATTTAGATGGATGGCTAAGTGGATAAAATGCAAAATACAGCAAAGCATTCCTCATCTATGACTCATATAGGTGTCATATAGCAATATTGATTTTCAGTTTTAACAGTATTAACAAAAAAATAAAACTGGAATAGATGCCAGTCCATGGGTGCTTCAGATTGTTTTGCAGGATCAGTTCAAAATATTGTAAAACCAAAGGGGAGCCCTGAGGCATAATGCTTTCTGGGAACTAAAAAATAAGTGTTGGTAATTTTTTTTATTTTTTTCATTTCATTTTTATTCAGTATTCAGCATTTAACCTCTGCATGTATTACAGTACTAGTCTCGTTTCATTGTTAAATATAAACAGAAGGGTTAAATTCTTGAACCACTGAGGAAACAAACAGACCAATCAGAATTTGTTTTCTCCATAGTATTTGGCTGGATATAGCTAAACGAGCTCTTCTACTGGTTACGACTTTAAGAGCTGAAAAGAATTCTTACTGTGTTAGGTTAACTTTCTACGTAATTGCGAAGTGATAGTGGAATCAACCAATCATGTTTTAATTTTCAATGGGTGGGACCAATTTGTGAGAAAAAACATCACTCTAAGCCTTCTGGAAGTCCTAGATACATCACTTACTGAATACGAATGGCAGCCTAATCAATAGGTTGGTCGAAATGGAAAATAGCAGTGATATGTCTATACCAGGGCTCTCACTGTGAAGCTAACATGAGGTACACTATATGGTAAAAGGTAAAATATATCTGTCACAAGCTTCAAGTAAAACCTGAAATGTCTTTTAGAAGGTTAAAATGTCTGTGTTTAATCTAGAACTGCTCTTTTCAAGTTTTCCATCCCAACTTAAACGGTGCTGCAGTCAAATTCTGGTGCCAGTGAATTTACTGCTCCACTTTAAGCACTTAAACGTGCCAGAGTATCAGTACTGCAGCATTTAACATGGAATGGGAAACTCAAAAAAGAATTTTGCATGTGTTACAGCAGTTCATACGAATTGCTGTTAGCTTAGCACTAATAAAGGAGTAGAGTCTTATCAGGACACTAGCAGTTAGTTTGTTAGTTAGTATTATGGTTGGAATATGATGGTTCATGGTACAAATTGAAGGCCTAGCTGTAATAGTCACAGTTAACTACTAACAAAACCTAAATAAATAGCAAGTTTTCTTGTGGCATTTAGAAATGTAGAAAATTTAGGACAGCGTTTAGAAATCACGTTCTTAAAGGAGAAGAGTAGATTAAAGGCAGAAATAGCTGGGTTTTTTGTGTAGCTATGAGTGAGTATTTACAGCACTGCATAAGGCTGTGTAATTTCAAGAAAAGCAGCACAAAGCAGTCCAGTTAAAACAAGCTTTGTAAGGTTGTGAGAAATTCTACTGGCACATAGAACTCATATTTTGGAAGCATGGAATCATTCTTTCTTTTTTTTTATACATACTTAAATATCAGCTGAAACCATAATATTGTATTATCATGATATTGCATTTATCAATATCATGGCTCATATTTTTCAAACAGAAATGAATTGAATCTGAGCTCTGTGTAAAGTTAGGAGGCATCAAGAAAAATTAATCAGATGGAGAGATTTGAACAGAGAAGAATAAATGGTCTCACAAGCACCCATTCAGCCTTCCACCCAATGGCTGCTGGGATAGACTCCAGCCCCACTTTGTGACCCAGAAGGATAAGTGGCTTAGAAAATATGTGTGTGAGTCAATTTAGTTTCAAGCGACTGAAGTATTTTTAGAGCAACTAAAGTTGTATGAAAATTTTACCTTGTAAAGCTGTTCATCATCATCATCATCATCATCATCGTTAACCGCTTAGTCCAGATAGGGTCGCGGTAGCAGTTGGGAGAGCAGAGAATCCCAGGTGACCCTGTCCCCCGCAACTTCCTCCAGCTCATTCCCGAGGACCCCAAGCCGCTCCCAGGCCAACTTGGAGATATAATCCCTCCAGCGGGTCCTAGGACGACCCCGGGGTCTTATTCCGGTAGGCCGTGCCTGGTACACCCCCACCGGGAGGCGTCCCGGGGGCATCCGGATCAGATGCCCGAACCACCTCAGCTGGCTCCTCTCAATGCGGAGGAGTAGCGGCTCTACTCTGAGCTCCTCCCGGATGGCCGAGCTCCTCACCCTATCAAATAGAGTGTAGCCCGCCACCCTGCGAAGAAAGCTCATTTCTGCCGCTTGTATTCGCGATCTCATTCTTTCGGTCATTACCCACAGCTCATGACCATAGGTGAGGGTCGGGATGTAGACCGATCGGTAAACAGAGAGCTTCGCCTTACGGCTCAGCTCCCTCTTCACCACTACAGTCCGGTACAGCGACCGCATTACTGCTGCCGCTTGTCCCAGCCTGTGGTCGATCTCACGATCCTTCTTCCCATCACTCGTGAACAAGACCCCGAGATACTTAAACTCCTCCACCTGGGGCAAGTCCTTTCCCCCTACCTGGAGTGGGCATACCATCCTTTTCCGGGCTAAGACCATGGACTCAGACTTGGAGGTGCTGATCCGCATACCAACCGCTTCACACTCAGCTGAAAACCGCTCCAGTGTGCGCTGGAGGCATCCATGTGATCCAGCCAAAAGAACAACATCATCTGCAAATAGCAGAGACGCCACCCTCCGGCCTCCACACATAATGCCCTCCTGACTCCGGCTACGCCTTGACACCCTGTCCACGAATATCACAAACAGGAGTGGAGACAGGGCACAACCCTGGCGGAGTCCAACGCTAACACTGAAAGTGTCCGACTTAATGCCGAGTATACGAACACAGCTCTCACTCCGGGCGTACAGAGATTGAATGGCCCGGAGTAGTAACCCCGGCTCCCCATACTCCCGGGGGACCTCCCACAAGATATCTCGGGGAACACGGTCGTAAGCCTTCTCCAAATCCACAAAACACATGTAGACTGGGTTGGCAAACTCCCATGCCCCCTCAACAATCCGTGAGAGGGTGAAAAGCTGGTCCATTGTTCCACGGCCAGGACGGAATCCGCATTGTTCCTCCTCAATCTGAGGTTCAACTATCGGTCGAAGTCTCCTTTCCAGCACCTTGGCATAGACTTTCCCAGGGAGGCTGAGCAGTGTGATACCCCGATAGTTGGCACACACCCTCCGGTCCCCTTTCTTGAAAATAGGGACCACCACCCCGGTCTGCCAGTCCAAGGGTACTGTTCCCGAGGTCCATGCACTATTGCAGAGGCGTGTCAGCCACGACAGCCCCACAATATCCAGAGCCTTAAGCATCTCCGGACGAATCTCATCCACCCCCGGTGCCTTGCCACTGAAGAGCTTGCCAACTACTTCAGTGACCTCCACCAGGGAAATGGAGCTTGACACGGCAGAGGCCTCTGGCCCTGACTCCCATGAGGGAGGCATGTCACCCGGATTAAGGAGTTCCTCAAAGTGCTCTTTCCACCGACCGACAATATCCTCATTTGAAGTCAGAGTTTCTCCACCCCTGCTGAATACAGCCTGGGCGCAGCCACCCCGACCACTCCTGAGTCGCCGGACAGTTGTCCAGAACCTCCTCGAGGCCGACCAAAAGTCTTTTTCCATGGCCTCACCAAACTCCTCCCACGCCCTGGATTTTGCTTCTGCCACCATTGCAGCTGCCACCTTTTTTGCATGTCGGTACCTATCTGCTGAATCGGGAGTCCTTCGGGCCATCCAGTCCCTAAAAGCCTCTTTCTTCAGCTTGACGGCCTCCCTCACCACCGGTGTCCACCAGGGGGTTCTTGGGTTACCGCCATGACAGGCACCAACAAGCTTTTGGCCACAGCTGCGCCTGGCAGCTTCCACAATGGAGGTTTTGAACAGGGTCCATTCAGACTCTATGTCCCCTACCTCCTCCGGGACATGAGAAAAGCTCTCCCGGAGGTGGGAGTTAAAATCATTCCGAACAGGGGCCTCCGACAGTCGTTCCCAGCACACCCTCACTATTCGCTTGGGCCTACCGGGTCTAACCCTCAGTCTTCCCTGCCATCTGATCCAACTCACCACCAGATGGTGATCAGTTGACAGCTCAGCACCTCTCTTCACCCGAGTGTCCAGAACATATGGTCCCAAGTCAGATGAAACGACAACAAAGTCGATCATTGACCTTTGACCCAAGGAGCTCTGGTACTATGTACACTTATGAACATCCTTGTGTTCGAACTTGGTGTTCGTTATGGACAATCCATGCCTGGCACAGAAGTCCAATAACAATTCACCATTCGGGTTTAGATCGGGCAGGCCGTTCTTCCCAATCACGCCTCTCCAGGTCTCCCAGTCATTGCCAACATGAGCATTGAAGTCTCCCAGTAAGACTATGGAGTCTGTAGTCGGGACCCTTTCCAGAACCCCGCCCACTTGCTCCAAGAAGGCCGAATACTCCGACCTGTTGTTTGGTGCATAAGCACACACAACAGTCAGAGTTTTCCTCTCTGCGATTTTAATACGCATTGAGGCGACCCTCTCGTCCACCGGGAAAAACTCCAACTGTACTGCCACCAGCCGGGGACTCGTGAGTATCCCCACACCCGCCCGGCGCCTCTCACCTTGTGCAACCCCGGAGTAGGAGAGGGACCAACCCCTATCCAGGAGTTTGGTTCCAGAGCCGATACTGTGGGTGGAGGTGAGCCCAACTATATCTAGTTGGTACCTCTCAACCTCCCGCACAAGCTCCGGCTCCTTCCCCCCCAGTGAGGTTACATTCCACGTCCCAAGAGCCAGTTTCTGCCGCAGGGGCCTAGGCCACCAAGGGCCCCCCCGCAATCTCCCACTGCCTGTACGGCACTGCACCACTCTCCCATGCTGGACCTTGCGGGTGGTGGGCCCACATGGTCCCCCCACGTTGCCTCTTCGGGCTGAGCCCGGCCGGGTTACGTGGGCTGCCCGTCCACCAGGCGCTCGCCGAGGGACGCTACCCCCAGGCCTGGCTCCAGGGGTAGGTCCCGGTGACCCTCTCCCGGGCAGGGTACGCGATGTTCTGTGTCCGTTTTTCATGGAGGTTTTTGGATCGAGTTAGTCTGGGTCTTCACTCCAGACCTGTTCGCCCTGGGAGACCCTACCAGGAGCATGTTGCTCCCGACGACTTAGCTCTGAAGATCCCTAGACCACACAAGCCCTTCCGCCACGACAAGGCCCTGATCCAGGAAGGGAAAAGCTGTGTTAACTTGTGAAATTTTTTTTGAAATATACACTTATTCCAAATATGATTTTTGCAACACTTTCCTTTTAATAATATTTGGGTGCTAAAGACATAAATTCATCCAGTTTTAAAAGCAGAATCATATGTAGTCTTCATTGTCAGATTTTTCATCTCACGAAGTGCCACACATTTTCAGAGGGACACAGGCAGGACATTTTAGCATTTAGCATTTTTAGGACAAACTGATCTTAGATCGGTGTTCTTACTGCTCAAGTATGAGCCATAGTATCTTTTGCATTAGTGCTTAACAATATTGGTATAACTTCAATGTCATGATGTTTCTTCTTAAAGATATCAAAAGATGCTTAATATGGTGTCCACAATTAGGGCCACAAAAAAGTACATGACCTGTGGTGAATGTTGAGTTTCTCTTCCAGGAATTTTGACTGAACGTGAAAAATAGAGTTCTGCCTTTGTTTGTGTTTGTTGTTTACACTTTACCCATCAAAATGTTTACAGAAGATGAGATTTAATTCCCTGTGTGTGAAAGCCTTCTATTTATGACAGGTCCTGTGGGTTGCAGCTGCAGTTCAGTGTATCGTGGTTGTTTAACACTGGGATCAAATAGCTGAAAGTGAATGGCTCAGTCTGGCGTGTTTAAGTACATCTCTAATTTGCTCCTGTTCCAGAGTGATTACATCACCTCCCTGTGTGGTTATCAGCTGCCTAAATATATGTGTGTAGAAATGATACAAAGCGCTGTGTGGATATCAAAGCCATGCTCTCAGGGACCCTTGTTGATTTGCTCTGAGAATGTAGCTGTAGATCTTTCTTGTTTCATCACTGAGTTAATGACACTCCACCACAGTAACTATTGCAGATGTTGCAGTCTTAAGCTTGTAATACAGCAGCTATGATTTCTTTTTGCAATCTATATCTCCAATAGACTGAAAAACAGCTAGGGTGCACTGGTTGTTTTTTATCAAACCAAGCACCTGGGCTTTGTAGGAAAGATCTGTGAGATAACTGTAGGAAAAAGAAATCTGCACAGATTCTGTCTCACCTAACTATATTATTAAACATAATGCACTATACAGCAGTAAAAGTCAGAGACCACCTTTAATTTATTTAATTTTCTGTCAAAATGGCAATTACGTGCAAGTTATTCATTTTTCAGGAGATATTTCTGAGGAGATTAAATATAAAAGAATCTATTTGCATGAAAAAGACTTTGCAAGCAGCAATTTTGCAAGACTGCCAGACCACAACATTTTGAATCTGTTTGAAATTACTTGGACTATGAGAAACAATAAATGCAACCAACTTCTAAGACTAAACTTCAGAAGCGGGGAAAAATATCTCTACAGTTTTCTTTTTAAAACTCCTGAAAAATGGAATTTGTAATAAAAGCAAATAATTTTTAAAAAATAGCTTGTATGTTTATTGCCATTTTGATTAGAAATTAGGTCACTGAAGGATGTTCTCTGACTTTTTCACAGTACAGTATTTATTCCAAATGATCATCAGTGCTCCACAATCCATAACATAACATGTTAAAGCATATTAACAACATCCAGTGCATAATAACTTCATAAACATTTCATTTTGTCATTAATCACTTTTTTGTAATGCTGTGATGCATATTCTCTGTTGTGAATATGTCTTTAAGCATTATGTTACATATTGCCCACCTTTAGGCTTAACATACTTTCCTACACATTATGTTGTGGCTAGTGTTTAAGCAGTGGAATAGCAGAATTTTTCAATCACTAGTGGATATATGGATAAAGCAGTAACACACCTGAACATTCCCTATGTACAACATAAAGTCCTGTGCAGTTCTGAAGGTTCTCAAATAGTTCACCCAATTACTAGCTTTATTAAATACTGTGTCTTTCACTTCAGCCTTGATGTAGTTCTCAGGATTTTGCCTAAAATTTTTCTTTAGGCCTTAGTGTTTTCCTGCAGCCTTCACTATCAAGGTTAAGATTATTAATGTGGAGCTGCTTTTTATTCACTATGTTAATCTGCAGGCCTGAATGTAATCATGTGGAATTGCATTACCCTCTCTGACCTGTTCCTCGGAGCTCTACTGTACAGTACTCTGAGCCCCTGTGGATGACAATAATGATTAGACTGAAAATTTGAGGGAAAGATTATTAGGAAAAAAAAAAACTAATTATATACTAATTCAATTTCAATGTTAAATTGTGTAAATTGAAAATTGGTGGAATGGTTATTAGTTTCTTAAAGATGGATTAAGCCTAGTCCTGGACTAAATATAATTTCCAGTGGTGATTCACCATTGGCACTGCAAATTAGTACAAGATTAGGCCTAATACTGATCTGGGAAACCAGCTTGTAATCCTAAGGCTTGTCCTCCAGTAATTTGATTTAAATGTAAAATGTAAGTTCCACTATTAATGCTTCTGTGCTTCCACTGTTCATGTCCATTTGGGACTTTGTGTCTTACCATATTGCTGCTGTCATAACAAAACCTTCTGTTTCCGGAATTGGTACAAAAAAACTCTTCTCATCCCTCCTCCCAATTCCTGCCTTGTTATTAGTCCTTCCCCTGTTTGTAGTTTGTTGCCCCTCCTTTCACAGATATTTCTTGTCTGGTCCAGTAGCAGTGCCAGGACTGCCATTTTATATGGGCATGTGGGGCTAAATCTTCCTCCCATGACGTCCCATGAAATATAAATCATATCTGAGACATTTCATAAGTGTCATTCAAGCACTGCAGTATAAAAAAAAGTATTAGACACTGGTGAAGCTCATAATAGAAAACATCTACACTTGTATTTCTTGCTTCGTATATAGGACAAACATACCTTTATTATATTGGTGGTTTCTGGCATTTATGTTTTCTGTGATAATGAGCTGGTCGATGATGGTGCCACATTAAGTTTGATATCTGTGTTTCCTGTTTTAATCTAATGCTATATGGTGTGCTTGGCTACCTTCATGCCTAAAGCAATCCATGTTCATACACCTGCAATCTTTAAATCTATGCAACAATCTCCAAAATACTGATCGTATCACTGCTAATGCAGGACTCCATAAATATTCTCAATAATTTTTGCAATAGGATGATAATAAGTGTCTAGATTTAGCTCTAAAATCTGTAGCTGGGTTTTGTTTCAGTGTGTTTGTGGCTCAGAAGGGAGTAAAGCTTAGCAACTGCCTCACAGTTATGGTTACTGGTTACTGGTCTTGTTGCTTGTATGAGTGCCCCTTTTGTTTTGTTTCATTTCAGTAAAGTTACTAACTCACACATGCATCCTGCCTCAGAACCCCATTCGTTGAACACAAAGAAACCAGAGTTAAGACATGCAAACTGACCCAAGACCTGACCAAGGAACACTGAAAGACAAGGGCAACTTACAACCCCAAAAACGTTGGGATGCTGTGCAAAATGTAAATAAAAACAAAATGCAATGATGTGCAAATCATTTAAACCCTATATTTCACTGAAAATAGTACAAAGACAACAAATCAAACCAAATCAATGCCAACAATACATTCCAAAAAAGTTGGGGCAGTGGCATGTTTACCATTGTGTTTTATCACCTCTTCTTTTATCAACACTCTGTAAGCGTTTGGGAACTGAGGAGACCAACTACTGTAGTTTTGAAAGGGAAATGTTTTTCCATTTTTGCTCAACATAGGAATTCAGCTGCTCAACAGTTCAGGGTCCCATTTGTCATATTTTTCATTTTCTAATGTGCCAAATGATATCACTGGGTGACAGGTCTAGACTTCAGGCAGGTCAGTTTAGTGTCCGGACTCTTTTAATATGGAACAATGCTGTTGTAATACATGCAGAATGTGATTTGGTATTGTCATGATGAAATAAACAAGGCCTTCCCTGAAAAAGACGTCATCTGGATCTTTAGCCTGAAGGACACAGTGTCCATAATTTCCAAAAAGAATTTTAAATGTTGATTTGTCAGACCACAGGACACTTTTCCACTTCACCTTAGTTCATTTTAAATAAGCCCGGGCCCAGAGAAAGAGGCAGCATTTCTGGATCCTGTTTATATACGGTTTCTTCTTTGCGTTCTAGAGTTTTAATTAACATTTGTGGATGCAGCGCAACAGAACAGAAGTGTTCCTGAGCCCATGGAGTGATTTCTACAACAGAACCATGTCTGATTTTAATGCAGTGCTGCCTGAGGGCCCAAAGATCATGGCCAGCAAATACTGGTTTTTGGCATTGTACTTGCATACAGAGATTCCTCTGGATTCTCTGAATCTTTTAATGTTATTATGTACAGTAGATGATGAAAAGCAAAAGTCCTTTGCTATTTTATGTTGAGAAACGTTATTCTTGGATTGTTGCACTACTAGATCATGCTGTCTTTCACAAAGTGGTGAACCCCTCTCCATCTTTACTTCTGAAAGACTCAGCCTCTCTGGGATGCTCTTTTTATACCCAATCATGTTACTGACCTTTTACCAATTAACCACAAGGTGTTTTTTTTAAGCATTGCGCAACTTTACCAGCATTTTATTGCGTGTTGCCCGTTGAAAGTGTTGCTGGCATCAAATTCAAAATGGGTATATATTTTTCAAAAAACAATACAATTTCTCAGTTTCAACATTTTATATGTTGTCTTTTAAATGATTTGCACATCATTGCATTTTCTTTTTATTTACATTTTGCACAGCGTCCCCAACTTTTTTGGAAATGGGGTTGTATATAAGAGGCGAGAATAGAAAGACCTGGGAAAATAAGAATTACAAACTACACACAGTTGAAGTACCAATGACACAGAGGGAAGGAACCATAGGAGGAGACTGGTGAGGGAAGAGCAAGAAAAGGAAAATTATGAGAGTTAATTGTGAAACTTTATTCCATGGTAACTTTGAACCATTTCTTCATAAACTGCTCACAAAATGTAAAGAACAGCTACCATTTTCAAAAGAAAATCCATTAATAGGTTTTAATATGGCATTGACAATATAAGAAACAGAGAGTTTGTGGCTTATTACCCTTCAAGAGAAAAGAGAATACCAACAGAGAGGCTAAATAAGTCGAATCTTTCATGACAGTTAAAAGTTAATACAAGTAACACAACAGCAGAAGATAATCTCTGAATGCACTGAAGTAGAAGTGAAGATGCTAAAACCAATGAGGATGACACTGCTGTCATCATAACGCCTAAAAAAGACATTAACAAAAAGCCAGTCCGCCAAGTCAAGTTTTAGCTTATCTCAAACAGAGAAAGTTTGAATTTTAGAGCCAAAGGGATTTAGTCCACATGCTGATCGGCCTTATCAGTGTTACAGACAGGATGGTGTGAAGACCTACACATCAACATCATTATCATCCTCATTTTTATTTATATAGCACCTTTATCATGCTTAAGGATGCTTTACAACCATAGAACACATCATATAGCATACAACGTGTATTTTAAATCTGTTAAGGGCTTTTCAAGGACTCTCTCTGAAAGTTATGCAGAACTAAATAGTGGAGAAACATGTGAGACAGCGCCACATAAACAGGATATTTAAAAAACAGTGAAGGAGTAAAAACCAGTGGAACTAAATTTATGTATGCTCCACTCAAAATTATGTTCTTTCGTGGCTACTGTTACGAAGTTGTTTGAAGTATGAAGTGTTTGTAAAAATAGCATTCATTAATGCACAACTTAGAGTGTGTTATTAATATCAAATGGTATTTATTTTGAATCCATATGAATGGTCACGCTATTAGGATAGATAAAAATAAGTTAGCATGCTGGCAAATTAATTGGCATTGCCAACCTGTTTAGTTTCAGTTAGCCTACAACAACATAGTAGTATAACATTATAATGTAATATTATTATTATTTTTTTGTTTTGTTTTGTTTTTTACCTTATTTTTCCACCAATTTAGTTGTGGCCAACTGTGCCTGCTAGTTAGGTCTCTTCTAACTAGGTGAAGACTAGTTAGAAGAGATATGAGAGATATAAAGAGATATGAGAGACTATGCTTCCTCAAAGACACACAAAGCCAGCCACCACATCTTTTCACTTTTCTAAGTCCTTTATTCACAGCTCTCCAATCACTGCTTAGCAGCCATTGCTATCAAGCTTTAAGATCCTTAGCAGCACTGAAATGTATTTAGAATTTAAAGCTCCAACTATGGTCAAAAGATGTGCCTGGGAGGGCTGTAAAAATAAGACAGTGACCGTTGTTTTCTGCTCATTTGCAAAGCCAAAAACTCATTTTCAAAATGTTGGCTTGCATTAAAAAGTTAGTGCATCTTTGGTCTTCAAATCTGGTGCTCTTTTACTACAAAAGCTAAAATGAACATGTCTAAATATCAAAGCAAATGTCAACTTCCATGCATGAAGACATGAAAGATAACATATAAAGAGTCCAGAAAAAAAATTTTCATGCCTGCCATGGCAGTATATCTTCAGTACCTTTATTTAGGGAACATTATTGTACCGTAATCCTTTGCAGTTGTTGTTTTTTTTAAGTGATACTGACTCCACACACTGTTTTAAAATATTATCATGTAACAAACAAAAGTTTATTATGTTGAATGAGATTTCTCACTAGATTAAATTCAAATTTTGTCTTTTTTCTTGACACTGAAAATAAAATTACAAGAACTGAATTGTGCATTACACATTTGCTCACTTTCTCATTTTTCTCAGTCTTACAGTCTTCACGCCGTTACTGATTATATCCTTGGGAGTCGTTATCTTTCCCAATCTCTTTTGTTTCCACACTCATGCTCTCTCTCTCTCACTCTCTCTTTCTCTCTTTCTCTCTCTCTCTCTCTCTCTCTATCCCTCCCTCTCTCTCTATCTTTCTCACACACATATGCACACACACACGCACACACACACACACACACACACACACACACACACACACACACACACACACTTACTCACACCATCCAAGGGGTTCATTCCAATACGTTTGCTCAAACTAATTACCTTAATAGGGTTTCCCAAAGAAGCAGCAGGGATCTATTATCTCTTGTTTATTAGAGCTGTGTGCCAGCCAGCAGATGACTGGAATCGACCACTGACTGAAATCATCTTACACCTACCAGTGCACTGTTTGTTAAAAGAAGGTATACACACAAGGTATTAACATGGTTAGGTGTCTAACAAGAAGGTGTCCTTCCAAATACTTACTGTTTGGTACCGTCTTTGTAAATTGAATGTTTAGTGTTGCTTATCCATCTTAATTTTTGCATGACGGCTGCATTTCGAGATTATGTCTGAAAAATCTCGTCGGGGAACAGAAGTGTCATTCATTACTGTTCTAGCTAGCCCAAGGAATGTGTGCTCACTTGTTGTAATGTCTCAGAGACATTCTGGGACAATGTGCAGTTTGCAGCACTCACTACAGGCAAGTAAAGCTGAAAGTACAGTAAGAACAGCAATCTGACGAGCATAAAGCTCTCAGAAAAGCACTGTTCTTCAAAAGACACATGGATGTGGCTTCATTGTCACTGCTGGAAGAAGACCAGTTGTTGTTGTTGAAAGGCTCCTTTACCATTGCTGTGTAATGCCATTTCTTTTATGGTTTTATGCCTCTACCTGCCTGTGTAAACAAAATGAAAAAGTTGAAATGAAATGAATAATTGGTGTGGGGTGTAATCGTCTGACTGAAGTGTTTCTCACACACACATTGAGATTTGTGTAGACAGATCATGTACAAACATCAGCTTACAAGCATTAGAGCATCCCAACAATATAGATTATTTACGATTTTTTTTCTATCATGTTGTCCTTGGCATTTAACATGTTAATGTGACTGAAATCATTTTACACCCACACACAGTGTGATAAATGAAAAAGACTGAGAACTCGGGCTCCAGAGTGGCGCAACCGTCTAAGTGTTGGCCCTTCAATCCCTGGTGATGCTATAGCCGTCCGTGGCCGGGAGTCCAAGAGAGCACAATTGGCCTCACTCTCTCTGGGTGGGTAGGATGGTCCCCCCTTCTCCACCCATCACCCAATGCGATTCTAGTCAGCGCAGGCGTCTGTTAGCTGATGTAACAGATCTGGCAGTGGGCGCCTTCCTCCGAGCGTTCAGCTGTCCAATGATGTTGCATGAGTGGCAGTTCGAAAAGATGCCGTGGCTGGCTTCACAGGTCTCGGAGGAAGCCTGTGCTTGCCTTCACCCTCCTAACGTTGGTAGTATTGTGTGATTGAGGAGTCCTAACTAGAGGGTGGAATTGGAGATGACTAAATTAGGGAGAAAATTGGGAAAAAATCCAATATATATCTTCTTGTTTGTTTGTTTGTTTGTATCATTTTTGTAGATTTTTATTGTTTAAGCAAAAAAAGAGGGACCTGGTAACTGTAAGCAGTGGTCCTCTTTGAGGAGAGGTTTAGAAATGGTTAACACATGCACATAAAATGACTGTGTTGTGTATTTGTTTTTCAAGCAAATGCATTCCTACTGCCCAGATAAAAATCTTTACATATTATTTTCTCAGATGGCCAGTACTATATATATATATATATATATAGTACTGTGCAGATATCAGAGGCCACCCTTCTTTTTCATATAATTTTCAGTCAAAACTGCTGAGTACAAGTTATTCATTTTTCAGTCATAAAAAGCAGGAAACATACAACACTAAGTTTAATATGTAAATTGTCCACTCCTGATTTTTGTGCGCCCTACTGCCACTTTAACTCTTCCAACTTTCCAGTCTTAAAACCATCAATTTAAAGCTGTGTTCTCCCATAGAAGGTTCCCAAAAGTGTCACTGACATTCTTACCCTTCAGAGAGTTACTATCATCCACACAAGCAGATACCCAAACACACTCAACTGCCTTGCAATTTTCTCTGTCATGTGGACCTAAAATGGCTAAAGGATTAAAGTTTCTAAAACTGAATTTCAAAAATATAATTAAAAGATAAGCAAATTGGACTCTAACAACTGTGTCTGACCTGGTAGACCACCAAAATTCACCATCAGATAGTATAGTATTTCAACAGTATTTCAAGCTTTTGATCGGGAAGAAATTCATTCTGCAAACATCAACCCCAAGCAAAATGCTAAGAAGATTTAGATATACTTATCAAAAAAAGAAGCTGCTGGTGTTTTCAGAACAATGTACTGGCCACCCCAGAGCCCAGACCTCAACATCTTTGAATGTATTTGGGATTACGTGGATAGTGGGAAGCAGAAAATGCAACCATTCTGTGTACTTTTCTGTTAATTTATGTTATGAATTTTTTTCATCAAGCTGAAAAAAACCTTTGTTGATTCAAGAAATTATATATATATATATATATATATATATATATATATATATATATATACACATTTATATATATATATATACATATATATATATATACACACACATTTATATAACATTTGTATATATTATTCGCAATAAGCATTTATATATGTACATATGTATGTATGCATGCATGTATAAATACACACATGTATATATATATATTGTAACACTTTATCTGGATGGTAGATGCTTTGTAGATGCTCAGTCTATCTTTAACTAACATTCGACAGAATACCTATTAAATGCAACTAAACTTGAAGTTACATGTGAAAGATTCTATTAAATCATTCCCCAACCCTAAACCTAACCCTACCCCCAACCTCAAGGCAAAACCTACACCTATATCACTGTCCATTTTATCAGCTCCACTTACTATATAGGTGCACTTTGTAGTTCTACAATTACAGACTGTAGTCCATCTGTTTCTCTGCATACTTTGTTAGCCCCTTTTTACCCTGTTCTTCAGTGGCCATGACCCCATGGACCCTCACAGAGCAGGTACTATTTGGGTGGTGGATCATTCTCAGCACTGCAGTAACACTGATGTGGTGGTGGTGTGTAGTGTGTGTTGTGCTGGTACGAGTGGATCAGACACAGCAGTGCTGGTGGAGTTTTAAACACTGTGCCCACTAACTGTCCACTCACTGTCCACTCTATTAGACACTCCTACCTTGTCAGTCCACCTTATAGATGTAAAGTCAGAGACGATAGCTCATTTGCTGCTGCACAGTTTGTGTTGGTCATCCTCTAGTCCTTCATCAGTGGTCACAGGACATTGCCCACAGGACGCTGTTGGATATTTTTGGTTGGTGGACTATTCTCAGTCCAGCAGTGACACTGGTCTCACTCAGACCAGCACAACGCACACTAACACACCACCACCACATCAGTGTTATTGCAGTGCTGAGAATGATCCACTACCCAAATAGTACCTGCTCTGTGAGGGTCCATGGGGGTCCTGACCACTGAAGAACAGGGTAAAAGGAGGCTAACAAAGTATGCGGAGAAACAGATGGACTACAGTCTGTAATTGTAGAACTACAAAGTGCACCAGTATAGTAAGTGGAGCTGATAAAATGGACAATGAGCGTAGAAACATGGAGGTGGTCATAATGTTATGCCTGATTAGGGTATATATGTGTGTGTGTGTGTGTGTGTTTTGTATATATTATTCACATTATACACGTATAACTGAAACTGAATTTTCTCTTCGTCTGTTAACAGTGGGGGCCTGATTTAATTTCATTTCATTAATTTCAGGGTGGAAGTGGTGGGAGTGGTGGGGAGATAAAAGCAGTCAGAATGTAGCTGTAAAAGTAATCTAAAACCTTTTGGCTTTCCCAGTAAAAGTGCTGGTTCTTTGTGAAGTGAAGACATGACAGTTGAGAGGAGTGATAAAAGAAGAAATAGTAGATGAGAAGACAGGGTAGAAATGAGAACACGAAAGAGGACTAGAGCAAGAAGTGTGCACAGAGCAAAACTGAACAGATGGGAATGATCAGGCTTTGCACAAAATGTCCAAAAGTATAATATATAATAACATAATATAAAATAATAATAAATACATGTCAACAAAATCAAATGCTAAAGAACACAAGTTTATGTCATTTGTTAAATTGGATTTCATTTTAAAGAAATTGCAATGTTCAGTTGTGTTCCAGTTAAAGATCCTGTACCTATACATATAAGTTCCTGTACATATAAATTTGCATTCTAAGATGCGTCCTCAACAGCATGGAAAGATTTTTTACTTAAATTTAAAAAATATCAAACATAGAACTGCATCATCACAGCAGAGCATTTAATGATTAGATGGTTATATAAGGCTTCCTTGTTTATCTGTTTACAACAAATCCCTTGAAAGCTGTGCGTAGTTTATTACTGTTTAATGAAATCTATTTTTGGTTTGCCTTTAAAAAAAAAATTGCTTAATTAAGAGTCAAAAATATCAAGTAGACTACCCAATTAATAATATAATTTAGTGAGTCCTACTGCCCATTAGCTCCTCGAACATTTGTTTACATTTACTAATGTAACTAGCTAACAGACATTTACAGTAAAACATACACCATTTGTCTTTGTTTACTAAAGGTTGTTTAGTTTTAACACCATGTAACGACTAACCCCACCGTACAGAGCCTGTACTTGCTGCGAGTTTGTCACATGCTTCAAAACGGCCCTACATTGTAGGCAACAAGATGGTGATTAAAGTAATAAAAAGTTGGATTGCCTTTTTGCCTTTAAAAAAATATATTGCTTAATTAAGAGTCAAACATATCAAGTAGACTACCCAATTAATAATAATAAGTTAGTGAGTCTGTACTGCCCATTAGCTCCTTGAACATTAGTTTACGTTTACTAATGTAACTAGCTAACAGACATTTACAGTAAACATACACCATGGCTTTTAAGTTTGATAAATAGCTGTTATACCTGTTATTTAAAAACATCAAAGTAAGAAAATAAGATTAGTTAGCCATTCTGCTAACTGTTTATATGCTTGCATGAGTTGTAAAAAGCAGAGATTTGGATTGTTTTCAGGAGGCTGATTTGGCAGCTGATAATATTTGAATCAGGCTGAAGTGTAGTGTTTTTGGACATGGGAGCTTCTTTGTTTTTACTGGCTTTCAGAACTGAGTAACCAAGTAACCAGGCTGTCTACTATTAGGTTAAAAAGCAAAAGTACTTTATTAGAAATGAACTCAAAGGTAAAGTACTATGATTTAATTCTATTTAAAAAGTACATGTACATGGAAAAATGTACTCAAGTAATGCAATGAGAATGAATTCATAATTTGGATTCAGATCATAAGTGGGCACTGGAGAAGCAGATGTAAACTGCTGTACATCCCACTGTCCACTTGTGGTCAGATCACAAAACGTGCGTAAGAGTCTATTACATCAGTCTATAATGTTCTAACCCAGGGCCAAGTTTTTCGGTGCACAAACCAGATCAAACACTATACATAAAACATTTTGATTTTTGTCAAATAGTTTTAAAAATATTTAAGTTGTAATAATCATGTTTTTATACAAGCAACATATACATCTTTGCTATAAATGAACACTTGAACTTTGTTTCTAGCACCTACAGTTCATGTACAGTTCCTCCAAAAATGGCAGAAAGTGCAATGTTACACTTTACCCCATGGATGGGGTTAATTGTAACAGACAGAGAGTCAGTTTAACACATGCTAGAAAAGTCTGATGAATTAGTACAAAGTTAATTCAATTTAATTCTACGCTGTAAGAAACAAATATACTTTCCGACAGTACTGCATTATATATTATCTCTCTGTAAGACAGACAAACAGCTCAATAGATACATGCACACACACACACACATGCACACACACACACACACACACACACACACACACACACACACACACACACACACACATTAAATTAAATATGAACAATATATAGAATCGCTCTGAATTTTCACAGGAGACTGTGGCTAGAAAATGTTGTAATGTGGCCAGAAGCACACACTGCTTGACCTTGTATAACAACATAAAAACTCTGTGTTAAATTGTGCCCTGAGTTAGGTTGCTCCGCGCACTCAACAGGGATTTGGGTGTATTCCCAGTAATATAAATCTTGTTGACAGTGTGTTAACTATTGTCTGTTCAGGCAATCAGCTTTATTCTTATACAGAAGAACAAGTCTGCTTTCTTGCTAACAAGGAAGATACCGTTTATAGCCATAAGTCCAGAGAACAGGGACAAAAGCACAAAGAGGGATTAAAGCACCATTAAGCTGTCTGAAATTCCTGATGGTAAAAAATCCTCTTTAATCTCGAGCTTTTCTGCAAGACTTTCTCATTTTGTCAGTGTGCCATTGTGAAGAATCCATATGTTCTGCTTTTATTTTTCCACCATAAAGCTCTATAAATAATCTATTGCAAGGCAAATCACATACACTTCTCTCTCTCTCTCTCTCTCTCTCTCTCTCTCTCTCTCTCTTTTGGCTGTGTGTGCATGTTTGTGTGTGTGTGTGTGTGCGTGTGCACGCCCATGGCGCTGTATTGTCTCTTTCTCCGGAGGTGCTGTCCTGGTCTGATTACTGGGCCACGGTTCATGCTCCTTGAGGCAGGCAGCATATTTCTGTTGGTTCTCTGACCACAGCCACCAGCGCGCACCCTCTGCAACGACAGGAGCCCCCTGCCAGGAGTGTATTTGGGCCAGCCTGGCCTCCCCACTCTCAGTAAAGTCCTCTGAGCAGAGCTGGCTCTGGCTTGACCCCCGCAGAAGTGGCTGGCAGCCTGCTTCCTCTTGAGCTCCAGCACACTAGGGAAACAGCCATGTGGCCATCTGAAGTGCGTCACCAAAACAGGGTACATACAGGTCCACTAACTTCATGCCAAAGCTAATTTTACTTCAGATACAGCAGTCTGCTGTTCATTATCCCATGTAAAATGTTGTAGAATATACTGAAAGTACTACTACCTTAAAAGAATTAGACAAAATGTGTAGAATTGCAGATATGAACAAGTGTATTTACAAACATTCTGATCTGAAGCCTTCATGTTGTCCATTATTACAGGAAAAATATGAAAATACTATGATGGTTATTCATGTATGTGAAAGAATGTGCAAAACAAAGATAACATAATTTTTTTACATACAAAGGATATGTAAAATTATGATTCTAAAAATGTTAAATTGGAGATTCTAAAGTCTTAATGCTTCCTACTGACCCTTTGTTACTGTAAGTGCTCAAATACCTGAATGAATATGCAAAAAAACACATAAAATGAATACATAAATATATGTGTGTGCATGTATACACACACACACCCACGCATATATACATATAAAAAAATTGTTTAAAAAATACTCAAGATTCTGATCTAAAGCCTTTGTGCTGACATGCTAGCTGTGTAAATGAAATGCTTATTAAAAAGTTATGTGGTATAAATGAGGCATTTCTGTTACCTAACCTGTGACCTTTGGTGTGGTCTGACTGGAAGGCTTTTTCCAGCCCTGCAAAAGATGGCATAAGAGCGTTACGTTAATAGGGATTGTTTTTTTGCCCTTTATGCAGGGGTTTATTTTGTCTCATGCATGTATGCTAATGTACCATTTGCGAATCTGTGCCGATCTCAGACGCTGACTCTGGAACTCAGCAAAGGAACGCTGTGTGAATTTAATCTCTTTCAGGCGGGTGGAACTGGATATCAGGTTTGGCATTGTGCCAGCTACCTGCATAACTTTGTAGTCTCTGTAAAATCATATGCAAAAATCATAATGTCAGGCGCGGACAAATTAAATGCATTAATTGATGAGCACATCAACACTGCGATGACAGGAAATCTCAAGTTAAATAGCACACATTACCATGCCTCAGTACACATGAAGGACATAACTGCCATCAAGAGAAGCTGTTCAAATATTATTGATCCTTGGACTGGACATGCCAAACATAGGAATCACAGGAACCAAAGTATTACTACTTTGTTGTTAATATCAAACAATCATGCATAACTGCTTGATTAAAAAATGCTTTTATACACAAATTTTTAAAAAAGCTTGCTCAACTACAAAGACATAAATCCAGTTTGCTTCCACTTTTTATATAAATATACATATATAAAATACATATAAATACATTTCATCAATGTTATTGAAGAAAAGAAATATTGCATAGGACCTCCAAACATCTGGAAATTGCATTTCAGGGCTGCTTTGACCAGGGATTAAATGCTATACTCTGCCATAATACTGTTCAATGGTACTAAAAAGTAGACTCTTTTCTTCAGAAATATACAGTGATATACTCTAGAAGTAAAGGTGTCATTATTAAAAAAAATTAGTACATGTAATTGTACTGTTTAATTGTGTAATTGTTCAATCCTGAAAAGAGTTGTTGTTTTAACCTAAAAAAGTAACCTGTCTGCTTTGTTTTGAGTGTATGTCTAATAGCAAGTTAACAAAAGAATAATTGGTGTGTAATATTCTGTAAGTTTATTATTAAATTGTAATGCAGCCAGGTAAACTTACATTTTTAAGCTTAACTCATTATTTTACAGTGAAGGTTCACTCTTATGATAAAACAACCATGAATAGCAATTTCATTTAAAGTGCAGACTTTTCTTAAACCTAATCCACAGTTTTTTTGTCTGTTTTCAAAAAACTCTTCCTTCACACAAACAGCTTTTCCAAAATGTCTCTGTACATATGAGAATGCAAAAACGACTTAAAAACACTCACATGAGCATGCCAGCCCAACAGGAATCAATAATACCTTATAAAATGTGATGTTAAAGACCTCAAGAAGAACATTGTGAGCATGCCTATTACATAAAATATGGAGTGCATAGCAGAGATTTTCCAACAAAGTGACAGAGGCATGCTGCAAACACAATAGAATTGTTGTGTGATTTACTTCTAAAAGTACATTTGAGGACTGTGATTGGACAGTTGTTACCTTAGACCCTCTTCTTTTTAAGCACTGTTTAACAATGTTAAGCCAAATGATCAGTACATGGCTCTTTAAAGACCAATTGTTATAAATCAGATGCATTCAGTGTGAAGAACATTTTTGAAGTGTAAAGATTCAACACCAATGGAAGGTTTTTCCCAGCACTCTACATCCAAGCTAAGTGCACATGGAACAAAGCTCTGGGGTTTAACAGCTATAGGCATATCTCATGTGCAGTGCTGATCCATGAGGCCCCACCTGGCATTTGGTTTTCTGACTGAAACTCATCCTTCTAAGCTCCCTTTTCTATTTCACTTATAGACTTCATTTATGTAAGTATTGATATTAATAACAGTGTGCGGGGCTCCTTCCTCTCTTCTCTTTCCTCACACTGTGGATTGGAAGCATTGTCGTAGCCTGTACATTCACACCTACACACACACACACACACACACACACACACACACACACACACACACACACACACACACATACACCCTTAAATCTTAGATCAACAATTCTGTGGCCAAACATGATACATAATTCATTACATGTAACATTCAGCAATGAATGAAGTGACAGATTAATGGAATTCCAGCAGAACATCATTAGACTGTTTATCATTTTGCATGACAGAAATTGGAATAATTCCTGTTCTCTGTCTGTTCAGCTCACACTTTAAGTGGACCAAATCTCACTATTACCTAAGATAAAGACTCAAAAAGTCTCCCTGAAATGTCATTTTGTAAAATGAGTTAATGAATACAGATCAATGTAGGTCTACAAAATATAGTTTAAATTCTAGATTCTGCATATTTCAATCGTTGAGATGTTAACAAAGTAATTCCAACTAGTGTGATGTAAAGTAGTGTATTGTAGAGAAACTTAAAAGAAGTCAATGATTTTCTTTACAATGGTGAGAATAGGAAACAGATATCTACAGCACAAATATGACCTTTTTATTTACTGTTCAAAAGGACCAGTTAACTTACACGTGTTCTGAGTTTTTATCTCTGATGTCAATAAAAAAGTGGTAAATCTAAAAAAAATGTGCATGGTTTGAGGGGTGGGTGGGCTATTTTGTCTTACAAGTTCTACATGTACCTCTCCTATGTGTAAACGCTGCATACTAGTGGTCCCTAGTCAGAAAAAGTAAATAAATGCAGTGCATCAACAAATGTAGTTTTAACTCTTTGACAGAATGAGAGATATCCCTTCTGTAGGTTAATGTTGTAAACCCACTTGCATCTCCCCCTCTTCAGCAGTATAGCAGTACATCACATGGTGAGGAAGCTAGCATGTCAGGTTTATATTGTTTTATTGTTTATGTTTGTCATCTGAATAAAATTTATTTAAGCAATAAAAGAACAATACAATATTATGTGAAAATACAACTCAAACAGCTACCGCTTTTGCCTCGCAACAGCACATAAACATAATTTTATGTTAACACATTATTATTCAAAACACGTTAACACTTTCAGTTTGTGTGTTTGGATTTTGTTGCTGTCGGGAAACCTTTGTTACGGTGACCCACTGAGTCATATCAAAACAACATTTATGAAACAAACAAAAGCTGAAAATACAACAGTATTATGGCAGAACACAAACACAAATACAAAAGTGAGAATGCAAATACACAAGAGACAGAATGCAAATACATTACCAGAAATGAAGCACTAAAAAATGCTGCATTTGTAGATAAGATAAAAACCCAGGGCACCGAAACATTATGAGAGCAAATGCTTTACTGAGAATAGACCACTGTAGTCGTGTTGTCATTTTGTAGTTGATGCCATGCTCTTACGCCCAAATAAGGAACTTTGGGTCTAAAAGGAATTTCTTTATGAGAAAAGTGAATGGAGTTTTTGAAAATTGCCTCTGTTGCATACTCTGATTAACAAAAAAGTCTCAAAACGTTTTGTCCTATAAACTTTCTTCTCTGGAATACCACTGGATCCTCTGAATTATGAGGTTGTTAAAGAGTTGAAATATAAATATTGCTCCATGTAAGCTACTGCTACTGCGCACTGACCTGATGTCATTAAACTGTCAGCCTCCTTGCAAACCATACAATCCAGCACGCTTTGCCAGTGTGGTAGCGTATTTTAATGTACAGACTGAGGGCAGATGAGAACAAGTCAGAACAAAAGAAGCACCTTACTTTCATGTTTAGTGACATCAAATTAATGCACATTAACGTTAGCTTGCATGTAGCAATATTAGTATTAAGACTTTTTAATGAGTTTCTAATATGGGCATAACATGAACTACAGAATGATGCACTGTATTTCATGGCTGAGTGATCTTTGAATATGTACATGTATACGTCGACACCAGTGGCTGGGAGCATTTCCAGTGTGAGCATTTCCGGGCCTTAAATAATTATTTGAAAAAAATCACAGATATTGGCATTGCAGATGGTAAAGGAATTTTGTATATATGTATACACATGACAAAGTACATTGATAGAGTTAAACAGAATTTCTATAATACTACCCAAAAATATTGTGTAAAACACCAGTTTGGAGGTCTACAATTAATGATGACTTTTTTATAAGTTAAGTAAAAATATGATCACTTAGCTTGTTAGTATTGCTTCTTGTGCAGTCCCTAAAAGTACAATTGCAGTTCAATAGAAAGCTAAGCCTATGCAAAAAAAAGTTTGTTGGCTTCTCCTTAAAAAGGATGTTATCCTTATTTTCTCTGTCTGATGAGGTAGGCTCAGCGTGGCCATGGCACTCGGCTCATGATACTATAAATAATTTAAATGAAACGAAGGAGCAACGTTCACATAGGCTTTAACTTCCGATGTCGGTTGTAATGTGTTAAGTAATTTCTATTATGAATATGCATGTATGTATGAATTTGAGGCCTCCCTTTGGCAGAGAACTTAAAAAACATAAACATGTTTTTGGACAGGGTACGATGACTAAATTTTACGTGTTACTGCACAAAATTTTATTAACGTGTTAATAACATGTTTTAATCCAGATGGCCTTCGATAATTCCAATGTGTTTTAATCCCAAAGGTCTGCCATAGTTAATGCCACAGTGCGAAAGGCTACGCTGATTAAGATAGGAGTGTACTGCGCACTGCATCATGCAGCACCGTTACTGCGTTATTAGAAAGTCTTCTGTCACCACAAACCACTACTACTGATGATGTTGATTGTTGTTGGTGTTGTAGTACAATAAATATGAAGAGCATCACTACAATCAAATAAACTTACAATTAACAGTAGAATTGTATGGGAATTGTATGGGAATTGTATGGGTTTTTCTGCTGAATGCAAGTAAACCTTTTGTGAGTGAACTGCTGGGAATGAAGAGCAGTTAATTCTGCATTCTCAGTGTATTTGTTTACTAATTCTGCTCATTTCTTAATTTTGACACTGTGTATCTACTGCTGTGTCATTAATGAATCAGGCACATGGCAGACCCACGGCCAGTAATTTGAGACCCATTATGTAAAAAAAGAACTCTTTCATTCTGTTTGAAGGTTTTGTTTATTTTCAATAATCGTAGTAGGTATTGCACTCAGCTGGACTCCAAGTCCACCTTACCCTGAGACCGAGACCAGACCAAGTCCAAATGATGTTGAGACCAAGACCAAACCGATAGTTTTTACGTTCTCCAGACTGAGAGTGCATTGCATTGTGAGCATACCTTCTCATCCATTGAATTTAGCAAAAAATTATGCCACTGATGTGTGCCCACAATTATAACAGGACTAAAGTGGCAACCCTGTCTATTTATCTTGTTCGAACATACATATACAGTGTTCGAACATACATATACAGTGGCAAAATACTATGATAAAGCAGTGATGGCTAAACACTATCCTAAATGTATTCATTGATATATTCCACTACATATTCCACTATTCCATTACTCACTACAATTAGAAGTACAACCCCAATTGCAAAAGAGTTGGTTTGCAAATCTCATAGACCCATATTTTATTTACAATAGAACATAGAACACATATCAGATGTTGAAAGTGAGATTTTACCATTCCATTAAAAACATTAACTCATTTAGAACTTGATGGCAGCAACACATCTCAAAAATGTTGGAACATGGCCATGTCTACCATTGTGTAGCAACCCCTCTTTTTTTAACAACAGTCTGTTAATGTCTGGGAAGTGAGGAGACCAATTGCTGGAGCTTTGGGAGAGGAATGTTGTCCCATTCTCGTCTGATATAGGATTCTAACTGCTCAAAAGTCCTGGGTTTTCTTTGCCAGATTTTTCGTTTCAGGATGCGCCAAATGTTTTCTATTGGTGAAAGGTCTGGACTGCAGGCAGACCAGTTCAGCACCTGGACTCTTCCTCTGCAAAGCCATGCAGTTGTGATAGATGCAGTATATGGTATATGCAAGGCCTTCCCTGAAAGAGACGTGGTCTGGATGGGAGCATGTGTTGATCTAAAACCTTAATATACTGTTTAGCATTGATAGTGCCTTTCCAGATGTGTAAGCTGCCCTCGCCATAGGCACTAATGCAAACTGCTACCATCAGAGATGCAGGCTTTTGAACTGTGTGATGATAACAAGCTGGATGGTCTCTCTCCTCTTAAGTCCGCAGGGCACAGTGTCCGTGTTTCCAAAAGGAATTTCAAATTTTGATTCATCTGCCCACAGAACAGTTTTCCATTTTGCCTCAGTCCATTTTAAAAGAGCTTTGGCCCAGAGAAGACGATGGTGTTTCTGGATAAGGTTGATATATGGCTTCTTCTTTCCATGATATAACTTTAACTTGCATTTGTGGATTGCACATGCAGTGATTTCCAGTCCAGAATCATGCCTGTTTTCAATGCAGTGCCACCTGAGGGCCCAAAGATCATGAGTATCCAATATTTACCGGCGGCCTTGTCCCTTGTGTACAGGGATTTCTCCAGATTCTCTGAATCTTTTGATGATATTATGTACTGTAGATGGTGGGATATCCAAAGTTTTTGCAATTTTATGTTGAGGAACATTTTTCTGAAATTGTTCCACAATTTTTAGACACAGTTTTTTGCAGATTGGTGAACCTCTGCCCATCTTTGCTTCTGAGAGACTCTGCCTCTCTAAAATGCTCTTTTCATACTCAGTCATGTGAGTTAGTTGCAAATTGCTCCTCCAGCTGTTTTTTATTAGTACCATTTACTTTTCCAGGCTTTTGTTGCCCCTGTCCCAACTTTTTAGAGATGCGTTACTGCCATCAAGTTCTAAATGTGTTAATGTTTTTCATTAAATGGTAAAATGTCTCACTTTCAACATCTGATATGTGTTCTATGTTCTATTGTGAATAAAATATGGATCTATAAGATTTGCAAATTGTTGCATTCTGTTTTTACATTTATTCATCTGTTGCTTTACATTTATTTACATTTTACTGTATATTTATTTTATTTAATTTTTATTTACATTAGCTCGGGGCACAACAATCTACACTGTGAAAAAAAATCTTAAATCTAGGCGATATATCTAATTTTGTCATTTTTAAATTGTTATAAGAATATTATACGATTTTTTGACCCACTTTTTACTGTAATTTTATTAAGAATTGGAATGATCTTGCTATATTGGGAAATTATTTAGCTTTTTTAGAAATATGCTTGAAACAAGCAAAGTTATCTGTCTGTAAATATAGCAAGATAATTTAGTACAGAGTAAAGCAGAATAAAAGTAATAAGTAACGTAATCCCATTACATTTTGAAAGAAGTAATTAGTAGCTTGTAATGGATTACTTTTTTTGAGTAACAGTCTGATCCTGGCATTGTCACTCGATTGGGAAACCGAAGTGATGAATGCAAATGACTCAACTTGTTCCAGCTCAAGCTTGCTCAAGCTTGCTGCAGTCACCATTCTAAAACAGCTCCACCAATGCCACAAACAGACTACATGAATTCAGCCCAATTTTGACACAATTTTGTCGCAGGCAACAACTTTCCAGCATCAGTGTAGTGTTACATAATCAAATAACAATGATGTGGCATCTGAGACGTCCCACAACCCTAACGACTTTTGTTGGTGGTTATTACTGTAAGGAATATCATTAATTATGTGAAATGGAACTATAGAAACCATTTACATTATTCTGCATAATGTATAATCATCTATAGCATGAAATCTAACTATATCATTTCACGACCCCTATATAGAAAAAAGAACATAAACATGTGCATAATTACATTTCTTATTACATCATTTAAAAAAGCAACATATTTAGAATACATTTAGAATACATTATGATAAGGTACATGGGGAACCCTCCCCTTGTGGGTCCAGTGTGGGCCATTGTATGCTAAAAATTTGGCCCACAATGGGCCCTAAATCTTGTAATTTTTATTTAATTCACACTGTTCCTTGACTTTTACTAGTTGGGAGTTTCCTTCTTGTAATTCTTCTATTAATATGAAAAATATTAAAATGAAGTTACAGATTTCTCAACATTATTTTGGCTCTCATTGCCTGCTTAGTACTCTGCTGCTCCCATAATCCCACTGCTCTCTCATAAACTAAGCTAAAAATATCCCAATGTTTTTCAAAAATATTGCAAATTGGATTGAAAAGTGCTTAGCTATGTGATGTTCAATTAATCACATGTATGCAGTTTGCTGAAATGCATGCACATGTAATGCTGAGATTAGTAACGTTGCACACATTAATTTATCAATATACTCAGCCTGTGGCAGGAACGTTTTTGGACTTCATCTTTAGAGTATATCTTTATACACCAAATGCTGATTTTAAAATAGTTAATAAACAAGCACTGATGGTGTTTCTTTTAAAGTAACATATATATTATTGAAAACTAATTGTGAAGTATTCTAAAAGTATTCTCCTAAAAATGTAAAAAGGAACTGTATTCTGAATAGTGCCTTAACAAAATGTAACCCAGACTGAATGCAGATACATAATTACTGTATTCTGAATACATTCCCAATACTTATATTCTTATATATAATATAAGATATATATATATATATATATATATATATATATATATATATATATATATATATATATATATATTCCTAATCATGTACACATAACATAACACAGTGTGCCATCTGTAGCTGGGATGAATAATAATCTGATACAGAATGTAAGAATGAACGCCCCTCTTTTTGAAGCCAACCAGAGGTTGAGTAGTTGTTTATGATTGAGTATAAACGCATTAACTCGGTTCCTAATAGCAGGGAAAGTTGCACAGGTTGGAATACTTAATTAGCTACAACTACAGATTCACAGGAAGAATCAAGTCGAATTAACCATTTGGAACAGTTCTGATCATAGTCTCATCTGTGTGTGTGTGTGTGTGTGTGTGTGTGTGAGAGAGTGTTCTGTTGTGTTTAAGAGGAGCATCTCCTTAAGATGGTTTTTGATTGTGTCCAAAGTGATGTTTTAACTATTGTAAATTGTTTTCTGTCATTGGCTGTTTTTCCAGAAGCTTTAAAAAGCTTCCGCTAAAAAAGCGTAGCATAAATCCTTCTGTACTAAATAATTTTAGACCAATTTCAAAGCTTCCTTTTTTGAGTAAAGTCTTACAAAAAGTTGTTTTCAAACAACTGAATGTGTATCTAATATCAAACAAGTTATATGAGATGTTTCGATCAGGTTTTCATTCTAACCATAATACTGAGACAACATTGTTTCATTTTGTTGGTGACCTCAGTCTCAGCACTGATGCACAAAATCTTTCTATTCTGGTCTTACTGGATCTGCAGCTTTTGATACCATTGATCACAAGGTTCTAATCCACGATCTTGAATACTGGGTACACCTCTCAGGCACAGTTTCAGAATGGTTTAAATCATATTTAGTTAATAGACAGTTCGTGGTTTCACCAAGAAATCACTCATCAAAAAAAATGAAACATTTCTTATACATTCCCATTCTTTCTGATGATCAAGACTCTGTAGACAGACTAACCAGCTGTGTCAGATAATTCTCATTGGATTTCACATAATTTTCTACAACTAAATCACAAAAAAACAGAAATACTGATCTTTAGTACTAAAACTCAGAGAAAGCTGCTTTATGAAGATTGGTTATTTCGCTTTATATACCAAATCTGAAGTATGAAACTTGGGTGTAATCTTAGACTCTGAGCTCTGTTTCTTCCACATGTAAATGCAGTCATTAAAGTAGCTTTTTGTTATTTGGGAGGTATTGCTAAAGTTTGGCCTTTTCAAATCCCAGAATGTCACAGAGAAAGTTGTTCATGCATTTGTCACAAGCAGAGTCGATTACTGTAATGCTCTTCTTACTGAACTCCCTGAGAAAACAATACATCCTTTACAACTCGTACAAAATGAGGCAGCACAGATCCTAAAAAGAACAAAAACTATTTTTAATTTGATCTTTTTGAAACAATACTCAGAATTTCTTCTGTTACTGTTAAGCTTTATCATCTGCTTGTAAAGCACTTTGAGCTGCCACCGACATTAAACGTGTGGTATAAATAATAATAATAATAATAATAATTATTATTATTATTATTATTATTATTATTATTATTTATTTATATGTATTTATTTCTAAAAAGAAAGCATATGCCATCTTTTCTGATTTATATTAAAGTGTAAAGAGACAGACATGAGAGAATGTCTTGCCAAAACTGTTCTTGAAGTTTAATCCAACTTTCAAACTCTGGGTAACACAGTAAAAAGCAGTCCAGTTCGTTCACTTTATCTTTCCCAAACGGTTTCAGGTATCCCTGTACGATAAGTCACGAGTCTGTGAAAACTCTGCCCACTACCACACTACGACATCACTACCACTTTGCTCTGGAAAAACTAGTCCCATCTCTGGAAGATTTACACGTTTACAGCTTAGTTTGTGAAAAAGAACCTTTGACTGAAGAATTCATGAAAAAAGAAATGTTTTGTATAAACTTTTCCAGATAGCAACTGCTCATCACCATCTGTATAAGTGTGTTTCAAATTAGGTTTTCAGTTCTTTTCAGGGAAAAACTCAGAAACACTTTAAAATTATTGTCCTAGTAACTATCTGACTGCATGGTACAGATGCGACAAAGATTAGGTTGAAAAATTATACAGTTTTCCTTTAACAGAATTCACCAATGAAGCTTTTTAAAGCTTTAAAGAACTTGGCCACATTACTGATTTATGTGTATAATGGACATGTTTCCCACTAGATCCATCCTGAAAGCCTTGAAGTCTGATATGTATATGCTCCTTTTTCATTTTTCATCTCTGGGTAAAGCATTTATGCTCACAGCTGACGAAAGCACTTCAAACTTTGTTTGAGTGGATATTGTGTCTCCATATGGAATTCCCTGCTTTTTTTTCAGAAGAATGCATGCCTTGGCATCTATTTTTTTCATCCGCAGGCAGAGATCCTTTGCTTTGCAGAAACTGCAAAGTTTGCTGTTGCTAAAGCTTTTACTTGAGTTCCATAGTCATCTTGCAGCTTTTCTTGAAGAGAAGGTAGCAGAGGATGCTTAGTGCTCGAATGTTAGAAGCCTTCTCAGCACTTTCTAGGTAAACATCAGCCACTACAATTGCCAGTTTTTCAGTGCCATCACAATAAATAATAAAATGTACATATTTTATGTTCAAAAATTCTCCCCAAAGCTGAATGTTTTAGGCAGTTCCTGCTAAAATCACCATGCATATCATTGTGTTCAGCTGAAGCCAAAGAGATATATAATGCACACTTACTGCCTCTGATATGAAAGCGTCTCAGATATGATTTATGATGGACTGTTATTTTTACTCTTTACAGATGAGTGCTGATCAGTCTCTACTGTATACACATAAGAATTCCTGCTGAATGCTTTATAATTTGTGAAAATAGCAATTACTTAATTAAATTCCAGTTTTCCACTGGGCTATTGTAGTGTAGATTTTTCTAAAATCTACAGTGTAACAGTTAAGTACACATTTCTTTTGTATATGTTTAGAATATCTTCAGAATGCAGTGTTTACCACTTGAACTGCAGGCTAAATATTCACAATTTTAATGTGTAAATTAGAAACTACTATGGAACTGATATGAACACTATGGTCAAAATGGAGGAACTCCAGTGGCCTGCACTGGAGCAACTTTGGGATGAATTAGAATGTTGACTGCAAGCCTGGCCTTCTCATCCAACATTAGTGTCTGGCCTCTTAAATGTTCTTTTGACTGAAAAGCCACAAATTCCCACAGACACAGTCTAAAATCTTGTGGAAAGCCTTCCCAGAAAAGTGGAGACTTTCATAGCTGCAAAGGTGTTCCAACTCCACACTAATGCCCGTTGTTTTAAAATGGGACGTCCAGCAAGCTTCTATAGGTGTCATGGTCAAGTGTCCACATACTTTTGGCCATATAGTGTAAGTTATGTAGTTACGAGAGTAAATTGAAGTGTGGTCCCACATAAATACCGTAACAAACTTTGTATCTCTGAAATGGTACATTGAAAAAAAAAAAGGAAATGTTCTTAAATGTGGGTTAAGATCTTGAAGTATTTTTAATATTCTATTGGGTCGTTTATAACATGTTCGTACAATGTAAATAGCCAGCCATAATTTGTTTCCTAATTACGCTATATGTTTAGGCAGGCCACAAAGACAAGTTCACGCCCCCAATCTCAAATCACCAGCTATTATCAGCTGATCTCAATCAGTTGATGATTCATTTGGCTAAATTTGTCAGTGCTTTCTTTAAGCTGCTTCAGCCAGGCCATTCTCACCACTACTGCAAGCCACTTTGCATTCTTCTGCTGACCGGTGTTTACCTGGTATAGTCGGTGGTCTTTCTGCTGCTTTGTTACGGGGAGGTCCCATAACAGAGCCATAATACCAAACATAACTACTGCAAATGGATTTTACATAAGTAATAGGTCCTACTGGAAGGTATTTATAGTCGGTATGCTACTTCCGTATGTACAGTAGCCTGCTGTAGTAAAAATTGTATTATTATTATTAATAGTAGTAATAAGGCTGTGCACAGTAGTTTGTGTTGAGCATAGCCTTTACAGCAAGCTCAGTAGGATAGCTATGCCTTAATGATGCTAAAGAAAGGAGGTGTTTTATTTCATTTGGTTTTGAAATTGGGATGTTTTGTAAACTATTGTGACTTCAGAAACATGTAAGGTGAAGTTGGCTGCCTGCAGTGGGTTTTTAAGTAGAGAATATGTCTGTAGTTTAAGATAAGATAATCCTTTATTAGTCCCTGTGTCGTGCGCCCACCCCCCGGGCCCCAATGGTGGCTGCGAGAGCCTGCCGGAAGGCGGGGCCCGAACATGGAATGGCGTCGAACCCCGGTGAGGACGGCGGGCAGGGAGCCGTGAGTGGGTGGGGGACGGAGCGCAAAGCCCGAGCTCCGAGGGACACGAGTGATGGCGGGAGGAGGAGGACGACGATGCCGGCAACGAGAGGCATGAGGGCAAGGAGCAAGTCCTGAGCTCCGCCGCCCAGGCCCTGCACCCTGTTACGCAGCAAGGCCACTTCACTAAACCTCACGTTCGACCCGGGCGGCCGAGCTGCAAGCTGAAGGCGGAGCAGCGAGCTCTCGTTCCCTTTCGGCTCAGGTGCTCATGCTACCCTTAATGAGAGCCAGCTGATGCTGATCTGGCTGGCAGCGTGAACGCCTTTTAAAAAGAGCTGAGAGGGAGCAGAGCGCAAGAGAGGGACAAGCCACAAGGGACTGACTGAAGAGCTGAAAAGCTTGATTAAGAATTTGTTTTTTTTTATTTGGTTTTGTTTTGTGTTGTGTTTATTTTGTGAATTAAAGGAGTGACTGCTGTTCATCCCTCTCTCTCGCTCTGCTCCCTCTCAGCTCTTTTTGAAAGGAGCACCCAAGCCGAAAAGGAACGAGAGCTCGCTGCTCCGCCTCCAGCTTGCAGCTCGGGACTTGCTCCTTGCCCTCATGCCTCTCGTTGCCGGCACCGTCGTCCTCCTCCTCCCGCTGTCACTCACGTCCCTCGGAGCTTGGGCTTTGTGTTCCCTCCCTGCCGTCCTCACCGGGGTTCGTCGCCGCTCCATGTTCGTGTCCCACCTTCTGGCAGGTTCTCGCAGCCGCCATCGGGGCCCGGGGGGCCACAGTCCCACAACAGGGAAATTCTCACACTGCTGCTTGGCGAGACAGCATGTGTGCAAGTTGGCGTTTTACTATCCAGAGGGGCGCATCGTAGCATCTGCTAGTGGTGATTTTCATCCAACTGGAGTGTGGTGTGTTTGGCATCCAGTGACACAAGCTTGTCTTCAGTGTTTACGAGAACAGGCTTATGTCACTATTTTATTGCTGTAACGAATCCTCTATAATTACATCTGAACTGAATGTTGTTCATAGTTTTTCGCATCAGTGTTGCCCAGCAGTTCTGTGATTCTGTTGGCTAAAATTTGTGGGTAAATAAATCAACAGCTTTTCACCTTTATTTGATTGGTCTTCATGCTTCTCAGGGAAAACCTATGTTCCATTGTTTAAACCATTATGCATAAATTGGCTAAATTTGTCAGAGAGCCTATTTAAGATGCTTTAGCCTGCCCATTCTCAACAGTTCCTCTGTAAGCCTCTTCACAACTTCCTTCTGGCCTGAGGTTTGCCTGGTGTGGTCGTTTTGAGAGTCTTTCTGCTGCTCTCCTTGCCTCAGGCATGTATGCAATGTAAGGGTAGGGAGGTCCCAGAACAGAGCCATACCGACAAATAACTGCAAACGGAACGTGACTGAAATTGAGCAAAGCGTTAGTTCAGGCAGGCCACAAAGACAAGCTCACGTCCCAATCTCAAATCACCAGCTGTTATCAGCTGATCTCAATCGGCTGCTGGCTCATAGCTGCCTGCTATGCACTTGATTGGTTAGATTTGTCAGGGTGTTTATTTAAGCTGCTTTAGCCTGCCTATTCTCACCACTACTGCAAGCCTCTTTGCAAACCGCCTCCACCCCAGCTCCTCCTTTATAATGTGTCTGATTTACACAATGTCATGTTTGTTGTCATTAATGCCTGCTCTGTTCGGTACCCTGGGGAGCTTTCCATGTATGCACATGGAAGGGCAGGAGGGTCCCAGAACAGAGCCATACCACCAAATATAACTTACTACAAATGGAAACTAAATGTTTTCCATAACAAAGTGGTCCTGACTGAAAGAGTTGAAAGAAATGTTACAATGAAAGCAACATTTGTAGTCAATCACAGTGTTCTCTGAAATTCGTCTTTTCAGTAGACCTTACAAACTGGATACACCGCCAGCTTTTCTTCTTATAATGTCCCTTACTAAAGCAATCCTAAGAGTGACAAAATTCACCACAGAACTGGACTGCACTAGCTTTGTCTGGCTGCTGGTTTAGGACCTGATATGAAGAAAAGAATAGCAGAGAATGAAGCAGCTCAAGGTAGAGAGATGAGGAGATGATACTTGACATTTTACAGTCAGGATGCTCGAGTCTTCCTGCATCGCATGCATTTCACTAATGTCAAGAACAAGAGGCAGACACAAGGAGGAGAGTCGTCTGTGATGTGGAACGGAAATCACTTGTGAGTCCAGATGCCCTTCTCACACTGCCGTCCCCCGAGACAGCGGAGCTCCTAAAATATTCTCCTGCATCTTTAATGAGATGCTCAAAAGGTATCTCATGGCTACACTGTTGACCTGCCCTCTGTCTGCTTTGTGGTAACCCTGAAGGAATAGGCTGGCCAAAAATCTAAATTACACAGTTTTTCTCTTACGCCCAAATATAGTTGATAAAAGAAGACATGTAATGGATGTTTTTCTCAGACAGACTCTTCAGAGTTGACTGATGAATGTGGGAATAAACAGATGTGAGCCAGTATGCTTTACAGCTTCAAAAGAAACACAATTGATCTGCTTGTCATGATCTCTGCTTTCCAACATTCTGAGAAAACAGAACTTTATGACTTAATTTGATGATTACCTCTTCATATGAAGCCTTCAGTAAAGGAATGGAGTGAACCACGTCCATCCTTTACCAGTCAAACAGGATTTGATGGGTTGCTGACATCAGAGAGGTGACATTTTTGCAAATCAGCATGTGTAGTTGAAATAGGCCACATTCGTCTATCCTATTCCACTTATGTGATGGCTGTCCTCTTGAATCAAGTGGTTCCCAAACTAGAGGAACATTTTGAGTGGTAGTCAAGAACTGCTTGTCGACATTGAGAAGCATTTACATCATTATATGCCATCATATTACCAACAGTCAGAGGTGGGTACACTGAACTCATACTCAAGTAAAAGTGTTCTCACCTCAGTGATATATTCCCAAAAATAAAGGGGCCAAAAAGGGCTCTTTGGATCAATGCCACTTTTGATTCTCTAAAGGACTTTTCAATGGGTGGTTCTTTAAAGAGCCATTTTTGCAAAAGAACAAGTGTTCTTCACAAAGTTCACAAAGCCTACACATAATGTAATAGTTATATACTAATTAAAGGTATCAATTAAAGAACAGAAATTTTTAGGTGATATTATTCCCCTTTTGAATCCTAAATAAAATTCTAAAGCTAAATGTAAGAAATACCCACCCAAGCCACCCAAGAACTGAACCAACAGAATGAAAATTAGTAACTCAGTGAAGAAAAGTAAAAGTGAAAAGTAAAACTATTTGCATTTTAAAATATTCAGGAAATTAAAAAGGCCTAAACATTTTACTTAAAGGGCCCATATCATGGAAAACAACATTTTCCTCACTAAATTCAACTGAGTTTGATGTAGTACGTGAATATTGTTACAGAGCATTCACTCCCCAGCCCATACAGTAAACATATTGTTCAACCTATAGCAGTTTAGTCCCACCCCATGAAGTTATAAAGAGTGTTATAAAGAGTGTTTCAGCTTGGATTACTTTTTGAATGTGACATAATACAGGGCAGCCAATTAAATAAAGAGGTCATTTATAGACATACACATAAATGTTCAACAGTCTGTTTATTCTAAGAAATAAAGAGAGGTTAGAAACAGTCTTGTACGATGAATTGTGCTGTTTTTAGTACGTAAAACAACACAAACATTATAACTAGAAAACAGTAAAATAAAGGATATTGGCCAATTCATCTAACTAAATACTAGTCACGATCCCCCTCTGCCTGCAGTGCATGCTTGTCAAAACCAGTCCAGTCCAGAACAGATAGGAGTAGGTTAGATAGGGTGTTTATCTGCTGTTTCCAACACACAGCAGGCTGCTGACCCAGATAGCACACACAGGAAACATGCACGCATAACTTAAAGTGGTATATCTAATAAAAGCCTCTCTTTCAAGGCAATGAAGATTTAACAAGGTAGTTGGTAGATAGAAAACAGGGTTGTGAGTCAGGAGAACGCTCTACTCCATCAGTGTTCGTGTGCTTGCTGGAGATTAGCACTTACTAGCTGCACTTACAGTAAGTAGGATTAAGTAATGGTGTTTTGGACAGTGCTGTGATTATTTATTCAACACAGCACTCACACCCCCACGATGGTGAGATACAGCTTGTACAGAGAGATTTCTTTAAATCCAGACTAAATTATTCTTTCCCCATCCAAACACATAGTCATGTGAATAAATAAGTACACCCAATGAAGTTTAGACTTTTTCAGCATATTTGGATGTACAGATGTCCGGCCTTCATTTTAACGTTGACAGAGATAAGTGATACAGTTTAACAAGTGACACCTAAAATTAACATTTTTGTCAACCTTTATATAATTGAAATAAAAAGAAATGCAGTGTCCTTATGTGGAAAAAGTAAGCACACCCCTATATATTTCACTTCTTCAAATATGTTAAATTGAAATCAGGTGCACCTGAAAAAGGTGCTAATGATTAGAACACCATCAGAAAATATCCTGGAAGAAAACGGTCTTATTTAAACCTCAGATATCTGGTCTGGTTTGCTTTTTGCTTTTGGAGTTTGGATTTGAGAAGTGTTTCCAAAATAAAAAATAAATCAATGTGACCACTCTCTGGAAGATCACCTACAAATAAAGAAGATTTAAAACCACTGTTAACATATCCAGGCCAGGCCACCCCTGCAAACTGAACCTAAGAGCAGATGGAAAGATGCTAAAAGAAGTCTTTAAGGACTTAAAAATTTCATTACAGGATCTCCATGTAGCTCTTGCCACTATGGATGCGAAAGTGCATGAATTTACATTCAGAAAAGACTGCACAAATTTGACCTACATGTGAGGTATGCCAGGGGGAAGCATTTGCTGTCTAAAAAGAACATTGTGGCAAGACGAAAGTTTGCTAATCTATATGTAAGCAAGAACCAGGACATCTGGAACAATGTGTTTTGGACAGAAGAAGTCAAAGATACGGTTGTTTGGCTACAGTACCAGAAACCATGTTTGGTGAAAACCTAAGCCAGCATTTGATCAGAAGAACCTCACACCAACTATAAAGCATAGTGGTGGAAATGTTATAGTTTGGGCCTGCTTTGCTGCCTAGTGGTATAGACAATTTGCAGTCATATAATCAACAATGGATTCTCTTTCATGCCAGACAGCAGTTGAGGAGAATGTGAGACCGTCTGTAAATAGTTGAAGCTGAAGGAGTGGACTTTAAAGCAGGATAATGTTCCCAAACAAACAAGTACATTCACCAAGGAATGGCTCAAAAGGAAGAAATGGAGGTTTATTGAATGGCCTTGGAAAAGCCCAGATCCGACTGAAATGTTGTGGGGGGGTGGTTTGAAATGAGCTGTACATGCAAGAAACCCATCAAACATTGTACAGTTAAGGAATTCTACAAAAAAATTCTCCCAATGTATGTAAGAAATGGGTAAACAATATTAGAAAACACCTACATAAAGTTGTTTCTACCAAAGGGGGGCAGTGCCAGTTACTGAAGCCAAATGTGTACTTACTTTTTCAACAGACAAAAATGACATCTCAGTTAATTTATTTTTAAATAAATGATTGCAAAGTTAAATTTCCATTTTTTTCTATTACATTTTACAACTTTTATCTTTGCATACTTTTTAACTAAAGATCAAATACTGATGTGTGCACATATGTCAAAAAAGAGAAACATTTTGTGGAGTGTACTTCTTTACATGACATTCTTTTACATTTACGCCAGTAGGAAGTCCTCTGGGCCTTGAGAGATGGCCTAAAGATTTCTGTGAAAACAAAAAACGTACATGTCTGTAATTTTTAGTTAATTTTTATTCAACAGAATCATGTTTAATCTCTGTAAGTATTGTAGTGTTTTTGGTATTTAGGTAGATACAGTCACAAGTTCTCTCATTGTTTAAGACTTAAAGATCTGAAATGAAGTCACTAACACAATAAGTGACTGACAGTAAAAAAAAAATAAAAAAATCACATTTTGATTTCCAATGGGTGGGACCAATTTTGTAAGAAAAAATGTCACTCTAGGCCTTCTAAAAGTCCATCTGACAGAGTGGTACACTGAGCAGGGTATTTTAGTCAGATGTTAGACATGGAAAACAGCGTCAGTTCTATGCCAGGGTAAATAATATGGTCACTGTGTCCATGAAAGTAACAGGAGAAGGTAAAAACATTCCTAACCCCTAAAAATCTCAGGCTTACTACATACTAAGGCTCATTATTCAGTAACTACAGCCCAAAATATATGACTAACACATTTATTGACAAAAGTAAGGACAAAATTGCGTTGATGCAATGTAAATTTTTCATGGGGAAATGATGTACACCTTTGAATCAAGTAAACTGAATCCAATGCTTATGTTTGTATCTTCTGGAACACTGTGTGTCTAAAAGTTTGTGACACCTTCTTCAATGTTCAGTGTTTCTTCTGAAATCACAGGTATTTATAGAGGGTTTGTTCCCTCCTTTGCTGTAGGTTCAGTCTCTATTTTACTGGGAGGTATTTAATTTTGTAATTAATTGTAAATCCAAAACATCTCAAGTCAGGGTTCCACATCGGTTGTGATCGGTCAATTCCATGAATAATAATACAGGGTTTTAGTAGTTTTGTAAAAGACTATGACTTTAAAATAAGGCCAAAATATTCGGAAACGTTTTTAAACAAGAGAGCTGTTACAATTAAAAAAAATAAAGGTTTGCAAAGAATTAAATTCTCTATCTTGTGCCTATCCTAAAATAGATGAAAGGGGAGAGGGGGAACACAGAAGTAGTTCATGTGAGCTCATGAGCAATGCAAACCAATACTACATTAGTGTTGTGCAATAAACTACATGCATATGAAATGAATAACAGTATTTGAATTTCAATATCTGAAAACATTACATTTACCCTCTCTCTCTCTCTCTCTCTCTCTTTCTCTGTCTCTCTCTGTATAGCTCTATAGAAGTTTATTTGTTGACCATTTGTGCTGGGCTGGTGCAGATTTATAGTATACTCACTTTTTATTAGGACTACACCACTGACTGTAACCCATTCCAAAGGTATTTGCTGGTGCTCCATCACTCCAGAGAGTGCAGTCATCCTGCTCCACAGCCCAGTGCTGGGGGGTTTTATACCCCTCTTTATACCCCTGTGCAGCTACTCCAGAGCATCCTATTCTGTTGAAAATGTGGTTGAATTTACTACTTAGAAAGGGTCTAGATACTTTAGGATTTAGAGAGTATGTAGAAAAAATATATTCCCTGTGTTGTTTCAGCATTGTTTTAAGGTGTGGTTGTGAAACTAATGAAATCTTTTGTTCATGTCTGATTTTTATTGGAGCATATGTTCGTCTGACATTCTGAGTGATTGTGCTGTCAGATGAGGAAAGATTTGCTGTGGAAATGAACAGAACTTGAGCCCACCTGCCCCAAAGCTGTTGCCTTCATCTTGCCTAACTTCAGATTTTACAAGTCTAAACGTCATTCAAGTCCCACTACAAAGAGTTCTTTCAAATTCAGGTTCAGCAAGATCCAACAATCTATGTATACGAGGGGATTCAGTACAGTTTTGGGTTATGACTTGGGCTTCTGATCAGTGAGGCTTTTATATAATCTTGAGTCTGCCAGTTAATCAGTTGGATGCTGTCTTTTTCAGTTAATTGTAATCTATGTATTTTGCGTTTAGGAAAAAAACAGTATTTTCACTCCTTACTATTTTATGTATCAGTAAATGAATAATAAACAATATGCTAGCATTGCCTTTCATAGCCTAACAAAAGTCACTTGCAAACAAATTACTTACTGTTTGTAAAATATTCATTGTCCCTTGGTTTGTATCAGCAGAGCTTAAAACACAGTCCATTGCTTTTGTTCAACTCTCACTAATAAAATTGAATTAAGATTGCATTGTCTACAGGTTGTTTGAATTGTTTATTCATTACTTTATGCAAATTATGGTAAATTGTGTCTTTTATATTATGCATATTATTATATAGTATAACCTCACCATTGGGTTGGTTTGACTAATTTAATTTAATTAGTTTATTTATTTATTGTACAGGATTTTTTTTTCTTTTTTGGTGCAAGAAGCAGCGTTCATGACTAATAAGTGGGAATGAGAAGAAATGAACAGATGAACATATGGAGTTGATTATGAGGACATCAGTGTTTGTAACACCAGGCTAGTAAATCTCACGTCATATACTATATACTATCTGTATTACATGTGCTCACTGTAGAAAATCCCCTGTGCCCTAGTCTGAGTGCCTTAATCTGAGGTTTATTATTCTGTAAGGGACTTCAATGCAAACTGGTTGAGCTATTCTTAGGTTATAGAATTGTGTAATAAAACTTTGGACACTGGCCATTTAAGGGGCTTACATACCTTCTACCTAGAGTCATTGGCCATTTTATCAGAAACATCTACCAAAGAGGTGCACTTTGTAGGTTTACAAATACTGACTGTAGCCCATCTGTTGCTACACTGTTTATTAGCTGCCCTCTTCTCTAACCACCCCAGCAATATCTCTGCAGCTGACACTCTTGTTCTAATGCAACACACACGATCATATTGGTGCAGCATATGCTATGCTGACAATAGTTCAAATAATATCTGGGAAGCAGTGGTCCTGTGGTAATGGTTGACGGTGGTTAATACATGTTGCAGTAATGATGGGCTGCAATCAGTAAATCAGTAACTGCACCTACATTATATGGCCAAAAGCCTTCACTAAACTGTTGCCACAAAGTTGGAAGCATATATATATATATATATATATATATATATATATATATATATATATATATATACATATATATATATATATATATTTACACTTAAGTGTTTATTGAGTTTTTTACACAAGTAGACATTAGACCTAGACAGTAGGTGTAAGATGTATATAATGATGAAACATCACAGACAGGACAACACCAGGAAGAAAGAAGGGGAACAGAAGCCCCCCCAAAAAAGGAGAAAGGGCTTGTCTATGGTTACAAAACTATTATCAAATGATCATGTTTAAAGATACAATATCCTTGCATTTATCTCTATTTATCCCTTATGGTGTCATATGTCGTCCATTTTCGCCACTCATAAGTTGGAAACATATAATTGTCTATAATTTCTTTGTGTGTTGTAGCATTAACATTACCCTTCACTGGAACTAAGGGGCTGAGCCCAAACCCTGAAAAACAACCCCAGACCATTATTCCTCCTCCACCAAACTTTACTGTTGGCACTATGCATATCAATTGCCAGCGTTCTCCTGGCATCTGCCAAGCCTAGATTCATCTCTCAGTCTGCCAGATAGTGAAGTGTGATTCTTCACTCCAGAGAACACATTTCCAATGCTCCAGAGTGCTGAGTGCTTTACACCACTCCAGCCAACACTTGGCATTGCACACATACTCTTAGGTTTGTGTGCAGATGCTTAGCCATGAAAACCCATTTCACAAAGCTCCTGACACAGAGTTATTTTGCTGATGTTGCTTCCAAAGGCAGTTCAGAACTCTATACTGAATGATGCGCTTTGTGGCTGAGTTGTTGTTGCATCCATTTCAGAATGGCTTGATTTTATTCATCTGTTAGCAATGAGTGCAGCTAAAAAACCTGAATTAAAAAATTAGGTGTGGTGTCCACATACATCAGGCCATATAGTGTACATAGCAAATGTTTCTGATATGTCCAATGAATGTTGACACTAGGGGTGGGAATCTTTAGGCACCTCACGATTCAATTAGATTACGATTCAGAGGGCTGCGATGCGATTATAAAACGATTATCGATGCATCTCGATGCATCTTTTTTCTCTATGCATGATTTCTATCTTCCTACTGTCTGAGGACTTGGTAGTTTTAAAGCAAAGTATTTGTAATGACCCATAATGTAAATGCATTACGGATCATTACAAATACTTTGCTTTAATTATCTAAAATATCTTTTATTAATAAATCAAATGGAAGTGATGTGGCAAGTGAACTAGAAGGCTCTCATTGAGAGACGCTGCTGCCACTCATCTGCGTTAAAATGCGCTGTTGCCCTGAAATAAGATCCAGTGGCAATGGGTGTCCACGCAGTACGTTACAGCCACCCTTTTGGTCTCGTTGTAGAGAGTGGGGTGGTATTTTCGAGACTGGACGCTGAATCTCGGCTCCAAAGTGTGCAGCATAGCGCGAAAGCCCTGGTTCTCAACGACTGAGAACAGACAGCAGACAGCAGGTCACATAGCCCCGAAGTCTGGCCTCGCCAGTAGCGAACAAAAAACAGATTAAGACGAACATTTGGAGGACTTTTTCGCATTTATAAGCAGCGCGGTTGGTTAAATCTGCTGAGAGACTGTCTTCCTCTAAAAAGTTGCGAAAATGAACTCCCTTCTCTTTCGTATTTTCCCGTTCCACCTTAAATGGTGCAGCAGTTACATTCGGCACCTAAGGCAGAATTTAAGGTGGAACAGGAAAATTAGAACGAGAAACTGGCGAATGAGAAGCGACTTCAGCCTCGTAAAACAGTCGCATGCTGAGACATTTTACAAGAAACTCTTCTAGTTTTGAAGAAAAGTTTTCTGGCGGAGATGGGAGGAAAGCGGCTAAAGCTAAAGCTTAAAGTAGAGCGAAGTAAATCTGCGCTCTCGTTTATATTTTTAGCCCATACTAGGACATTAACACATACTGAGACATACTGGACATTAAATGTTGTGGCTCCCAAGGTGGTTTGACTTCGTTGAAAGGCAAAATGGCTCTTCTTATCATTTGTGTTGTGACTCCTGACCTAACCTGGCTTTAATGCAGAGGGAGCCGGTTGAATTTCTCGCTCCTCCAGTAGTGTTTTTGTTATGTGCCGGACTGACTGTCCGGGCGCTGCACTTTCCCACTTCCAGTTAAGCCTTTTGCATTCTGTCAACATTACGTTATAAATTAAATATTTAGAAAAACGATTTTTGACGTTGAATGAATCGATTCAGAATCGTTCACGTCCGCATCGCGATGCATCTAAGAATCGAGTTTTTCCCGCACCCCTAGTTGATACTAATTGTTTACTAGTGCACCTAGTAAACTCAGTGTATGTGGACCCTGCAAAGTCATAAGCAAAGATGGTCATTATTTTCAGGAACTTTTAGTGTGAAACCCTCAGTACATGCAACCTGTGAGGAATCAGTAGGAGGTCCACTCATGTTAACTGGCTTGTCCAACCAGAGCTTTTATCATCACAAGTTCTGATGTGCCCTGTGCTCAAGGAGAGCAAAGCCTGCCCAAGACTTATGCCATATCCCTGACGTTAGTCACATAAGACATCAGTATGAACAAAGTAGCGTTTAGTATCTGAAGCCTCGCCTCCTATTATGTCCTGACAGGCAAAACTGTGTTGCAAACATGGAGACATCCTATGCTTGCCAATTATCCGAAAAGAGATTTAATTTCTTGGCTGCGCCCGTTTAACAGAAAATGCTTGTTAAGATTGCTCATTAATGCAAACAGAGCACATGGTTTTCCCACTCCACAGTCTGATAGGAACAGGTTATTTCTAGACACATGAATAAGCATCGCACTTCCATCGATTGCAAACACTGCTTGCTTGGCATGTGGGTGGTTGGACAGCATGCGAGCAGCTTCATGGATCGCAAATGGAACACAAACAGATGTGTTGCTATGATGAGAAAGACAGCGTGAGGATAAGATGGTGTAAAGGCAATTTGCAGCTGAATACTTGGGAGGAAGTCGTCCCTGTAGAGATGAGTCAGCTCCAAATGCAAAAGCAAAACAAATGGCGAGATAGCCCTCACAATTGAACCGAACTAAGCATGGGATCACTCCCACTTGGCTGCTACTTTTGTCAATTTTTTAAGCAAGTAGGCTATGTTGAATAAAATCAACAGCATGTACATTTAACGGCAGTGATCTGGTCCAAAACGAGTTCAAAATGTTGCAGTTACTGATTTCGTCACTCTAGATGTTGTCTATGATGATACGCTTGTTTTTACAAAGGGGACTCGAACATGTGCTCATCTAGCAAAGGCCTTTATCATTAATCAATGTTGTCTTTAAAAACTCATAATTTAGCCAGTTTTGTCCAACTTTGTATTTTAAATGTTTGTAGTGGTGTGCATCAAGTGCCCCAAGTATTTGCCTGGCATTTTCAGGAGTAACTGTTTAATGTAGCATTTTTTAGCTCACATCGCTAGTATTTTTTTTACACCACCATGATTATAACCCTTTTGTCTCATACCGTTAATAAAGTTATGGTGCAAAATGGCCTGTAGCTTTAAGTTTGGGCTACAATGCTAATTTGGTGATGTTTTTAGCTAATGCAAAAGCTTCCTGAAGGCACTCAGAACATAAGTTGACTGAAAATGTGTTAATTTTATAAAAATGTATTGTAATAAAAATTCCTTGGTCATAACACCATCATCAGCACCAAAATGTGTCTCCAAATATAAACTTATAGACCACTCACATAGCTCAACTACATCTCAGCATAAGTAGTTTTTTGGTTTGAGGGTTTTGGTTTGTGGCTTTATCCTTGGCTTGTCTGTCTCACACATTTCACTACTGCGGAGCAGTGCTAGGTAGCAGAGTATGTGTAAAAAGCCTCCCCAGGCAGGACAGGAGATGAAGTGTTTGAAGTCAAGGTGGGATAAAGGCACATCAGGAAAGGAGCTCACTTAACTTTCTCAGTAGATTTGGCCTGAAGTCACAGCAGATTCAACACATCTGAGTAGACTTCAGGTCATCCGTTTGATTTTTAATGGCGCAAAGTTTACCTCATTTGTGTGAAGCCATGAACAAAGTGTTGGAATTTTTAAACCCTCAGAACTTAAGAGTTGTTACTGTCTTTTTGCTATACCGTTTAAATGCGATTATATAATGACATAATTAATTACATGCTTAGTTATATTCATTACATGCACACAGGGAAGTAAAGAGAGGGTATATGGCATGTGCAATGCATGGGCATGCCAAAGAAAGGGGGCATCAATGCCATGGCTTCAAAGAGAAAAAGTTAAATTAATGCACCTTAAGGGCCTATAACATGAAAAAACACTAAATGTTCCTCACTTTTACGAAATGAAAGAGTTTGATGTTGTTTGTGAATACTCTTAAAGTTTTAAAACATAACATTCACTCTCAAGCTCATACAGTCCATTCATGGAAACTGAGCCACAAAAACAGTTTCATGTTTTAAATTCAGTATCTCTGCGATATCATGAGGACAAGGAATTCGATCTGAACCAAGAGAAATAGCAATAGATCCAAACACAACTAGGAGCTGAATGTAGAGTAACAAGCCACAAGTTTCAGCACTCCAGCGTTGGATGTATGCCACTAAGGACATAGTTCTGATAGAGAGACAGTGTAGTCAAAGCACGGATGTGAGCTTTGAGTATATTTTTTGCTGACTGACATTTTTCACTCATATGGTGTGAAAACAGACACAACTATCACTAACAGTGGCACGAATTAATACCCATTAAAATGATGGCTTAACACACTGGGGATAATGGAAATGTGACACAACTTCTTTTGATAAAATCCTAGATCAGTGTTCTTATGCAAAACAAGGCATGTAAGAATAATGCAATTGTGAGCAAATATTGTGAAGAAAATGTTACAGCATGAGGTGTGGCGGGGAATTTGTTTGAGTGCGGGGCTGCATTAGAGTTTTGTTTTACTCTGGATGAAAGACACCATGACTGATATGGGCAAGTTCTTTTTGCTTAAAAAACACTGCAAGTAAAACTGAAGCAAAATTGTTGTTTTAATGTTTTAGACTGAAAAATCTGGGGGTTTTTACAGTGCAGAGGCATATCTGTATAGCCTACTGATTGGATTTTGGTATTGAGTAATCAGTAGGCTAGTTGTCATCAACAGGCACAAAATCTGAATGATGGGGGCACTAAAATGGGTCTTGCGAACACCTGAAGAAATGGATAGTTACATCCCTGTCTTTACATTCAGTTTACATTTTACATTGACAAGTTTGAGTCTGCTCTTTTAATTTTTTTGGTTTGTTTCAGTGTCAAAAATTTCCACAAAAATATATGTTTTTTTTTCTTTCTGCATAACAAGACTGTACACAAAATAACTTTTTATCAAATTCAAGTCATCCTCCTCTGTTTACAAACACAAATGCACTGTTGATCGAAAGTTAAGAACCCACACTTTCAACAGAATTTCTTACCTTGTTTTAATGAGCTACAAATAAGAAATAATTCATATCAAATTTTACTCTGCTTTTGTTATTGGCCTAAGCTGAAAATTCTAAAGGTTACTGTGTGTGCCAGGAAGATTTGAGCGGAGAGGATAAATAAAGCAAACTTAGCACTTTAGTCTACACAGACGTCAATCCGTATTTAATTTCGAGGCTTGCACTGTCATGGAAAAAAGTCGTGCGAAAGAATTTTAATATGAAGGAGGTAAATCTGCCTTTCTGGCAAAAGATTTTTAATATCCTTGCGATCTATCTCTGAGATGTCCAAATTCAGGTTAAATTGCTTCTGTGATTAATGAAACCGTTATTAGACATGCTGAATTAGGAGCTCAGGAAAGAGACAGGGACATCCATCGATTTATCAGGATGACTTCCTCGAAAGCTCCATTGAACCTCACTGGCTTTGTTTACTGTATGAAACACTCCAGTCGACAGCTTTTCAGCGAACAGTCTTGAGGAGGATTCAGCATGTTGACTGGTGTGTGCATGTGTGTGTGACTCATTGCCTGGCGCTCGGTGCCGACGTGTGTCAGCAACCCTGCAGCAAGGCTAAGTGATTAATTAGTCACAACAGGAGCTGCTCGCTGACAGCTACACCAGGCAGGTTACACCGCTTTGATCGTCATTCACCGATGACAATCCATCTCCACCAAGCAGAACGAGGCGAGGGGGAAATCAATGGAGATCCGTCTGCATCTCTGTCTGTCACACTATTATGGCTTGTGCAGTGACATTGGCCATGTAGAGTACAGTACAAGCATAAATCCAGGAGCTCCTTTTGGCTTGTCATTTACAGATGTATAATGCAAACATATTCTGCCCATTTTGATCAGCACTAAAAACATTCATCCTTTTAGAAACTGGAGAGCTGTTTTGCACAAATGCCCATTATGTTTGCTGTGGTTTTTCTTTGTCTTATTTAATAAGGTCCCCATGGTGACATTGTGGGCATGTGGAGAAAAAAAAACACTGTGTCTAACAGTTGAAAATAATTCTGTCATTTCAAACACTAGGAGTATAAAAATGTATCTATGCATTGATCACTGGGTGCCAATTCAACTATACTCATTTTGAAATGCTAGACTCAATTATATTTGCTTATAATAATATTCTTAAACTTCTGTAGTGTATTTTGACTAAAACTGAGTTTTCCATAAAACTATTAGTTCTCCATAGGTTGAATGGGATTTTTGTCAAACTTAGCAACAGTAGCTACAAAAGAATGCAATAATGGGTGGAGCATGGATAGGCCAATTCATTATTCAGTATAAATTTACATTCTAGGATTTCACTACAAACAAATCCAACTGGAAAAATTACATAAAATTGTTTTCTTTCTTGTGTAAAAAAGACTAATAGCATTGAAACTCTTAATTTTCTCTCATACTCTTTTTGTGCTATCTTTGAACCATTAGCCTGATCGTTTCATTCCCCATTTCCTCTTCTCATCTGGTCAGCATTGTGAGAAAAGAGAGGTGAACCCTTGGTAATACATATAGACATGACTCAAGCCTCAAACTTTCTTTGTCTTTTTTTTGTCTTGATCTCAGAAGGGTCCCAGATGCACAACATGAGTCAGCCACACCATTACCCTGCCCTCAGCCAGCTGGCCCACGTGTACGAGCAACAGCAGCCTAGCAAAGAGCTCAACAAATATGCCTCACTAAAGGCTGTGGGTAAGAGCATACATTTACTCTTTTTAGAAAAAAAAAATGCATGTGTGCTTTACTAAGCTTCATTATGCTAGATATTCCTGCTCTGTAATGTAAATGTGCTACAACACACCTGCATTTGGAATGTCTTCCTCACAGCCTGTATTGATTTGAACATTAGCAGAAGAAAATATGAATAATGTACCATCATATCAGTGGCTTCAGAACTAAAATCAGTTATAACTTCTCAAGAATGCCCATGTTCTACTTTGCTTGCCTTTAGACCGACAAATATGTTCCACTCAGTAGTTGAGCCTGAAAATAGCTTTTGAATGATTTCACCATTTTAGACATTCAGACAGCCAGCAACAGCAAAATTGAATGCTAAGAATTTATTGCTATTCCTTATTCAGCATTGTGGTACACAACAGTCCTATTTTCTGCCCCCACCTCCGCTAAAACATCTCATTCACCACCCGGCCCAAACCCAGTGGAAAAGAACATCACTCAGGCGTGAAATGTATTTAGGCCATTTGCCGCAGGTGTGTGTTTTCCTCCTCTTGCTCTTGTCCGCAAAGCCAGTCCCACAGCCTAATTTACCCTCATCATGAGTGACACACTAAGAGATCATTGAAAAGAGAGAAGCAGACTCCCTGGAGTCACTGTTATTTTTTTTTTATTTAATTGCCTTCCCCCTGAAAATTCCCAAAGGAACAGAATCTGCAGCCTAAGAGCTGATAAGCCACAGTTCTACCAATCGATAGTTATCTTCCCTGTCCCTCGAATGCATCTCTAAGGTCACACTATTGGATTTCTCCTGGACATGGAGACGTGGAGCTAACCAATAAAATAAAACACACCAGGAAATTCACCTCTGATATATTTGGATAGCCTATCTTTCTTTTATGGGAACAAATATGAGACCAATTACCTCTTGTGTCACTGGGCTGAAAAGAAAACAAGCGGCCCTCTGTATAGCACAAACTGCAGCTGGACATCTCATAGAAGTTCAGTGTATTTTCCCCTTATCAAAAACTTTTTTAAATGCATGCCAACATATTGTCACTGCCACATGAACTCATTACTTTTAACTAATTTTTTTTACAGTTAGGAAAGATGAGCTGTCCTGTTGCCCTGTACAGCATGAGAATACTTAATGATGAATGGACCAAAAGATATGGTCTTAAATGACTAAGAACAAAATCTTGTTACATCAATAAACATTGAAGTTAAGAAAGTTTTCCCTTATAGAGGAAAAACAAAATACCAAATTGCTAATGATGGGTTAAAGCAGACCTGGTGGCAACAAGTTACAATGCCTCTACTTGATAAATAGATAGATCACTTTATTAATCCGAGAGGGAAAGTTGTCTATTACAGAAGCCCAGGTACAGTAAACAAGTGCAAAACAAGAGCAAAAGTATTGTCATACACTATTATACAGATGCATAAATAGAAGAAGAAAAGATATATAATAAAATAAATTTAAAAAATAATATTTTTATGCAATATTATGCAGGTGACAATGCAGTGGTGCGTCATGTCGAGTGGATGAACCAATGAACGTATGTTAGTAGTTGTGCAATATGTCTGTGTGTATAAACAAGTGGCAGTGTAACATGTAATATTTATGGACATATAAACAAAGTGTCGGTGCAATATGCAATAAGTGTAGATGTATAAACAAAGTGGCAGTTTATAGTAAAGAGTAGATACATAATGTTCAGTTGGTGCTCAGTAAGCCTTTTCAGTTGCTTCTTTTATTTCCATTAGTTAAATATACAGTAGCCTTAGAATATAAACCTTCAGAAAAAAAGGTACTGTACAGGTACATTTTTGTTCATCAAGGTACAATTTAACTGTGCCCTCAAAAGAACAGTGGTCTTAAGGTGTGCATTAAATAAGGTTTTTCGGAGGGGAAAAGTACACATTTGTGTCTTTTCATAACCAATTCATAAGCAAATGTTTTAAATCAAAAAAGTACAATTAAAAACTTGCAGTTAAGAGTCCATGTCAATTTAAAAATATAATTGCAGTGGAATATAGTACAATTATGTTCCCTAACTAAAGGTACCAAGGACATATGCTTGAGAGTATCACCACAGTGACATGAGGGATACTACCTCAATGATAGTTTTGCATTTTTTTTTCTGAAAGTGTAAAAATGATCAGTGTAATAACTTGACTGAATGCATATTACTCAATCAAGTATCTAAGAAGCTATAACATAACATTTTAAAGTAAATTCATTATTTTAAGTGTACAACACACCACTACAGAGTGATGCATGCAAATGCTCGTATATTAATTGATGTAGTCTTTTTAACTGAGCATGCACAGCAAGCAGTGCAGCAGTGTGCACAAAGTCACTTTCACTTTGATTCTTTTTTTTTCCCTTGACACTATAGAAATATGTACAAAAAAGTGGGTTTAGTGGGGCATGATGACTGGTTGGGTCATCTTAAAACTGAACAAAATTTTTTTTGGTCATCTTAAACAAAAATCCCCATTTTAGTCTTTTGAATGCTTATGCATCTACATACTGTGACAGAGAGTTAAAGAAAACACATAAATATGTGCTGTACTATAAACCAATAGGTCTGCACACTTAAAAATATGGTTCTTCAAGGGTTGTTTTGTAAAGAAAATGGTTCTATATTGAACCATGAACACTCAAAGAACCCTTTGCATGATTAATGTGTTCTCTTCATCATGAAAGAGATCTTCAGATTGATGGAAAATGTGTTGTATATAGCACCAAAAATTGTTCTTCTATTGTTAGAGCCTTGACATTGTAATAATAGAAGAACCCTTTTTGGTGCAATACATAATCCTTTTCATAAATGTTCTATATAGAACCATCTATAGCACATTGTCCATCAATCTGAAGAACTATTTAATGATGCAAAGAACTCTTTAATCATGCAAAGTTCTTTGAGGGTTCATGGTTCTATATTGAACCATTTTCTTATTAAAGAACCCCTGAAGAACCATCAACCGTGTTCAGATACAGAACTAGCCAGAGCAAAGCTCAAACTCAATGTGTGAACTAACAGAGCAGGGATCTAACAGATATTTGAACTCCATCTGGGGCCATTTGTCTCCAAATCAAGGATTCGGCCTTATTATGGCAGAGCAGAGCATATGCTATTGAACGGTGAAATTGACTGGTGTGACGGCTGAGTAAGTGTGATGTGCGAGGCTAGGCACCGGTGGGAAAAAAGTCCACCACAAACAACATCTCATTCACCTCCCACAGGATAGAGGAGCAATAAATAAGATTTATCATTGCAACACACACCAAAGTCAGCATGTGTGGAAAGTTTATCTTCAAGGACGTTAAATCAACCAACCAACAAACACAGCAAGATGCCCACTGCTCCAGGCTTTAGAGAAATGATCCTATGGTGAATATGAATCACCTGGAGAAAGGATACATCTCTCAACACTGTGTGACAGGTTCAACTCGCACAAGGCCAGGATTCATGAACAGATCAGTTTAGTTAAACTAAATTCACATTACTGATAATACAGGGATGGTGTGCTGAATATCATTGTGGACCGTTTTGCAGATAATGGAACTCTCTTGTAGGAAATCAAAGAGGTGTTGAAGAGATGAAAAAAGATCTTGTTTGAAACCCATCTCTGCAAATTAATTCAACTGAGGACTTTTACAAATGAGTGAAACATCCCATTAGTGTGAGGGGCATGGTGGGAGCACACAACCAGACACAGGCACTGCCTCCGAATAAACTGCATGACAGATTAAAGGTCAGAAGAAGACATTTGATAAACAAATGCCAGTGAGAACATTAGAGCCCTCAGGGGTGGTTGTGTTAGCCCTAGAAGGCTGACCATCCTGTTGTGTTGCAGAGAGCACACTCATAGATCAATGAGCATTTCCACTATAAGAATGCAATGGTCAGTGGTTTTCCTTTGGCCTTGGTCACGCGAACAAGCCAAGAATTGTCGCTGGTCCATGACAAACGTGAAATAGATTGAATCAGTCTTAATAAGCAGGTCACATTAACTGTTAGTGACAATAAATATAACCCACAAAAAAAGCCTGAAAGCATTGTGGACCACTCGAGTACTTACATTAAGAGGTGGTTTATTAAGATACATAGCATGACTAATTTTGTACAAGCAAAACAGTCCCTTAAAGAATTACCAAGTAAGACAATCGCTCTTTGAGTGGAATTTCATTTCTCATCCCCTAATTAATTTTTATTCTCTCTGTGTTGCTGTTAGCAGCAAAAGCCAACGGTGACTTCTACAACAAGCAGCACCGCCACTTGACAGAATTGGCAGCGAAAGGCACCCTGCCCCTGCACACAATGAGGGTGGAGCATGTGGAGCCCATCGCATCCTATGTCACAGAAATCCCCTGCCCCAAGCAGAATGGACAGAAACCTAAGACTGCTAAGGTCCATTTGCAGCATCATGTGGCCTACAGCTCCAACACCATAGCCACACCAGGCATGCTGAAGGGCTGGGACGGCACAGAGACTGTGGGCCGACGCAAAACCTATGGCCCAAAGAAGCCCTGCCCGGTGAGTCAGATGAACGAGCTCCACACTGCCCACAGCCACCATTACCTTCCCACACAGCCCTACTTCGTAACCAACAGTAAGACGGAAGTGACCGTTTGAAGGATTGACCTGCCTTCAAGAGGTTATTTGCGCCCAGAGAGAATTCAGAAAGGAAGGAAGCAGAATCGATCAATATCCTGACAGTAAACCTCCAGTCTGCCCCTAGTGGAGTGGCGTAACTGCGGAGTTGAGTTGGCCGCACTGTGATTGGCCACAGGCGGTCAGCAACTAGAGACCTCACCATGCCAACAACTGATTACAAAAGCAGGAACAATTCAGGAACTGTTTTCAGAGAAATGTTCACTACGGTTTATACCAATTAACAATCGATGATGTGTTTGTGTTCAATCCACAACATGATAAAGTTTCAGACACAAAGGAGTAAGACAAAAAGAGTCAAAGTAAGCAAGCAATAAAAACTATCTAACTAAGAACTAAAACAACAACGAATGGCTGTAAAACACTGACTCTTACAAATGCATTGCAGTATTAAGCCCAAAGGTCCAAGGGCTAGTGTGGAGTACGGAAAAAAGTCCAGAACTCTACATAATAATCAACATGATGTCTGTTTAGCTGGATCTTCCCTCAGATAATTCCTACACTGCTGAAACTAGTCTTGTTTACTATATGGGCAAAGAAATTGGTGGCAGATGCCTTATTTTGAAGATACCTTTGAACGCCTTATTAAAAAGATCTATAGTAATACTACAGGAATTTCTGCAGGATTCCTTTAAGTTCCTATAGTCAGTTTGGACACTTACTACACAAGTATTATAATTTACTGTAAGAAAGTACTTCAGGAATATTGTGGGAGGTGAAAATATTGTAGATTATTATAGAAGTATTATACAGCACTACATAAGATGTATAGTTTCTTATAGTGTTGCTACAGTTCTTTTTTCTAAGGGAAGAAGTAGTGAAAGAAACACAAATGAACCGTCATATCATGGACTGGTATTCTAGGGCTGCACCTTTCATTTTCACATCAAAAAAAAGCTTCACAGGTGAAGATGGGAGAACTTTCATTTAATCTCGAAAATCTCATGTAACAAGCTTCACAAAATGTGCTCCATTTCTCAAGAGCTAGAATTATCTTTCAAGGAGATCATTTCTACTGTATTTGTCACAGAGTACCATGAGGTAGCACCGGCAGTCCATGGGAAAAGGGAAAGTAGTGAAAAGTACTGTTAATGAACATGTTCACTCTGCTACAGATTGTGCCTGTTAGCTCTTGATTTAAATAAGTGTTTGATCTCCCTTTCAGAATATTTAACTTTCATTTCTTATGTGTTTTATTGTATCCTCTTGGACGCATAAGAGCATGTTGAACTATTTGTCCAATGTCTCTTCACAACTGTAGATGTATTTGCAGCTCAGTTGTAACCACGAGGTTTTAGCACTTTGATTTCAGTAGTTGAGTAGGACTGGAGGAGCATTATTTTTTCAAACAGACATTCTGGTGAAAAAAAAACAAACAAAAAAAACATATATATATATATATATATATATATATATATATATATATATATATTTATACTATTGCCAGTATATGTATGCAAATGATACAGTACATTGTGCCAAGAATTAGCTTGTTGAAGTTTGTGTTTTATTTTATTATCTATTTGTCTTTTTCACTCAATTGTACATTCCAGATAACAATGTTGCTGCATCCCAATATAATGGATGTGGTGGTTCTGGAAATCAAAATCAAGTCATAATATTGGAATAAAATAATAATTTCTTTCTTCTTCCCTTCTCTACCTGCTATTTCTTCATTACATTTCTGTCTACAGTGTTGACAGGTAGTTAGTAAGCAGTTTATTGAACAGGTAATTTTCTTTTCACAACAAATGGTTCCAGCTTTACTGTAGTTAGTCACAAAATGGTAATGTGTGAACCAGGATGTATCAGTCATGAACACTTCCACAGATTTTTGAAAATTCCTGTATAATTTTGTTGTTTTGTTGATGTAAACAAGTTATTCATAGTGGTTTGATGTGAAATGTGGCATTTTAGAGAAACTTACTGAGTCAGAATTGTTCACAGTGACAGTAATAGGAACCAGCTGTCTGAAGTGTTTAATTGCTCTAAAAGCCACATTACAGAAAGTTATTAAATAAAATGACTATGAATACACTGATGCCTGAGACATTGTTTTACAGTAGTTTTGAGATAAGATTTCTGAGCTAAAAGATATATATTTTTTTATCCAATCAGGGCAGTATGTACATGCAGAGCGTTGTAAGGCAAAGTAGTACCCAAAGGAAACTTTCTAAAAAAAAAAAATTTTCTAAAATAAATTTTCTTTTAGACTAACCACTTTTTTAGAATGATCAACATTACATATAAAAACTCAGATGGCATATGTGGATTCAATGGTCATTTTAGATAATAAATAAAAAAGCTATATTTGTGTTGTAGACATTGTGATCCCCGGTTGCAACCCTAACCCTAACCTTCCTATCACCATCACATTGCAACGAAAAGTGAGTCTGTAAGTTTCTCTACAATGTGCCATTTCACATCGAAACATTTGGAAAACATTTCAATGAAAACTGAAGGTTTTGGTTTGGTTCCTGAACATCACTTTAGTTTGTGGGTCATCACTAATAAAATGGAAAACAGTAGTAGTCCATCATTTCATGATATAAATCATCTCTATATAGTTAATTGTGCACATCCTTACATTTAACTTAATAATATAATATAGTAATATATAAAATGATGTAACAGTAATATAAAAGGAAAGAATCATGTTTCCATTTGTGTTAGAAGAAGAAGCAGGCCTTAAGATCTCCATCCTTTAAACTAAGAAAAGAGGCTCTGGTTGATTTGATTCAGTTCCTGGAGCGAGAGTAAGGCACATAATCCAGTCTTCAGCTGGCACCCCTTCACCTCTAAACAGGTGGCTGGTATTAGCCAGCGGTTGAATGCACTCATTTCAGCCCAGGCTTTGTTGCACTGCCAAAAAAGTTTCAGCTTGTTGAAGAGAGGCGCATTAAGGTGCCAGGTGCAAGTGACCTAATTAGCAGAATCAAGCCCTCTCATTCTGTAGTCTGTTCAGCACTCAGACACAATCAACCAGCCAACTGGGTGGTCCAATCAGTTACAGCATTAAAGATGCAGCTGAATCTGTGTACTAAACACTGAATCTTCAGCTCCACTCCCCATAATGTTTAGCCATGTGAGCGTAAGCTGTGGTGTATTCTGTATACTTGAGCAAGATATATATATATATATATATATATATATATATATATATATACATACATGATCATTTTGAAAATATAGGTTTTCTTCTGACAACAGCGATATATATGTATCAATGGAAGAGATTAGACTTTAACAAGAAGCTGACCTTTTTGCACAAAGACTTTAACATGGTCAATGTCACAAATTGGCTTAAATTTGAATGGTGAGAATGTTAACGCAGGGAGTTTAACTAGAGAAAGATATTATAGTAGGGTTGCAGTGCATAAAGCCCTCATTACAAAGACAAAGCATATTTGAGGGTTCAGTGGTGCAAAAACCACAGGCTCTGGTCTACAGAGACATGAAAAAAGTGATATGGTGAGATGTTATCCTTCACAAGTCAGCAGATATATGTGTGTACTAAAAGGATGGTACAGGCCTGAATACTTGACCCCCACAGTGAGGGTGGCAATGCCTTCATCAACAGGGTTCAAGAGGTCATTGAATGGTTTGCGTAGTATGAAAATAATGTAAATTATCTATAAAAATGTTGTAAATCATCTTTACAGACCCCAGTCCACAACACAGTTAAATAACTGTAGGAGACTTTGGACCAAGACTTCCAGAGACTTGCCAAGACTCATTGAAGCTCTTCTGGTGGTTTGTGGTGGCACAACACCTTACTAAGTTACTTTATGTTGTTTTTATGTCACCTGTCTATAGTGAGGAATCTCTGTTTTACTGTGTATTGTCTGGCATTCTGTTCAGGAATGCTCTGTATACATACTAAAACAGAAAGATACACATCCACATGTTCCATATTTTATTTAACCATTTATTTTAAAGGGAAATTAATTCTGCATGTCACTTTGTACATTTACATTTAATACTAATAAGCTACAGGCCCGGATCATCAAGTTATAGGCCCCTGGCCACCAATATTTGGTGAGTCTCTACCTGGCTACCTTTTTGGGTAAGTAGGGATTTTATTTTGATGATATCACAGCTGGCTATATGAGGACTATGCAGAACCATGATGGCAGCATACTAATCACAGTGTTGGGCATGTCACCATTATAAGAGCATATTTTTTTTCCAATCAAGACAAAAAAACTCACAAGATTATGCATACATTAATGAGAGCACAGGTTAGGATAAACTTAACAACCACTGTAACATTTCTTTATAATGCATACATCCACTTATAACAAGCAAAATGAAGATGCCAGATAGAAGTAAGCAGCAAACCTAAAAACTCAAACCATCAGGCATCCTTTTTTTCACGTATGTCTTACCTCTGATGACTTTATGCACAGAAGTAAACAGTTCACAGGCTAGCGAAGTACCGACAAGGATAATGCAACCTTTTTTTTAGTTCAGGCGGTTGACCTTTTATACTGGGCTTTCAAAATGATCGTCCTCTACTCTGTCAAAGTATCTGGTCTCTTACAATCTCTTATAGATCTCCAGACAATCTTTTACATTTCTGGACCTTCAAATTCAAAGTACAAGTAAAGGAACAAGCTTATTGCTAAAAACCATGAAACCTTGACCAAGTTAATGGTGCATAGTGGAACAGTTGCTAAGCAATGATTGAATGAGAAAATTAAGTGGATGCTGAGGAAAGATCAACTCATGGGATGATCTGGGCCTCACAAGCTGTCCTCAGAATAATACTGCATGTGAGAGTTATTTGTAATATACCACAGCACAAAATCAAAAGCAAAAAACATTATGGGTTTGATCTAATGACCTTAAATATAATCATTATACCAATTTAGGATAATTAAGCAAATATAACTATATGTATGGACAAAACATTGATTCTCAACAGGTTCAACTCTTAACACGCTTCGCTTCGGGAAGCAATATTAGCACAAGACCATTTGCTGAGAGCTTCATGAAATGCTTCCCATGGCCAAGCAGTTGCAAACAACCCTATGCTCAATGCAAAGTGTTGGCTAGAGTTGTGCAATGCACACTGTCACTGGACTCAGGAGTGTTGTCTAGAGTGATGAATCACTCTTGTCTGGGAGTGTAATGGATGAATTTGGGTTTGGTAGATGCCAGAAGAATGCAATCTATGCAAACACATAGTGCCAACAGTAAAGCTGTAGTGTGTACTAGCCCCCGTAGTTCCAGTGAAAGGTAAAGTTAATTTTACAGCATACAAATACATTTTACACAGTTATATGTTACCAACTTTGTTGTGACAGTCTGGGGAAGGCGCTTTCCTGTTCTAGTATGACCGTGCCTCTGTGCACAAAGCGAGGTCCATGAAGACATGGATTGACAAGCTTGGTGTGGAGGAACTCCAGTGGCCTGCACAGAGTCCTGACCTGTACCCCACTGAACACCTTTGGGATGAATTGGAACATTGATTGTGACCCCAGCCTTTTCATCCAATGTAAGTGGCTTACTTCACAAACGCTCTTTTAACTGAATGGGCACAAATTCTCACAGATGTACTCCAAAATCTTGTGTAAAGCATTCCTAGAAGAGTGGAGGCTGTTGTGGCTGCAAAGGGCGGGACAACTCCATATTAATGCTCATGGTTTTGAAAGAGGAAGAGGTCCAACAAGCTCATACAGGTGTAATTGATAGGTGCCTACATACGTTTGGCCATACAGTGTATGTGGATTTCATATGAATTGTACATATAAAATATGTAACATTTAAAATGTTATTTAAGTTTTACACACCAAGTAAAATACATACAGTACTGTGAACTTTTTTAAACTTGACATAATACAAAAAAAGAGTAGACCTACATTTCAGCAGCATTTTAAAGTCAGCATGGATTGGAAATCAAAACGCATTTTCCTCTCAAGCCATGACATATTTCTGAATGAAACATGGTATCAGGGAGGGTCTCTGAGTGGCTCAGCAGTTCACTCAATCATAGGTGGGGGTGGTGGGAGACGGAGGTGAAATGTTAATATAATTTTTACCCACCTCCTGATGCACAGTGATGTAATCAAAAACCACAAGACTTTTTAGATGCAGGCAAAATCATTACATTTTGATAGGAGGTTATGAAAAATCAAGATTTTTTTTCCTTTATATGATATGATCGTGCTTAATCCACTTTGGAGTCCTACTCTATTTGAATAGTTCCCAGTATATTATACATGTGCTCAAATTCTCAGCAATCTACTTGGTGAAACTGATCAGCATTAGATTTAGAACTTTTTTTAGAAGTTTTAGGCTTAAGATTAAGTTTTGGATTAAGTTTTAAAGCAATGGTTCAGCCAAGAATCAACTTTACACAATAACCACCAATTAGCATTGTGCGTACTGCACGCCTAAATCATCACACACTTGCCTTAAACAATGTCAAGCTAGTGTTTGCTATTTTGTGGTGTATAAGCTTCCATTAGCTGTTACAGACATTAGCCTCATAGCTGCAGTGCAAAACTAATAAAGCAAACTTTAGACCCCAAACAGGTTTTCTGATCGACTACATTTGGACAAGGGGAAAATTGTGTAGATTTGACGTTTCTATCTTTTTAATACAATAATAATGTTATAGACAAACAATTAAATCAAATCATCTACAGCAGACTACTCAAATAAAACACTACCTACTGTGGTTTCCCATGGTAAATTATGATTTTTATTATTCTTATTATTTTCAACAGCAATGCTGTCTGCATATCCAGTGCTCTGTATCTTCTTAGGTGGTAATACATGATCAGACCTGTCTTTTATAAGTTTGGCATCCTCTCTGCTGAGCCTGATTTTGTCTTTTGTCTTTTCAACTTAATTATCTTTAAAAACCTCTCCTCATCCTGATAAATGCAAATTCTACAGTGAATTAATGTGCTTGGAATGAAGCATGGTGAACCGTGCCAAGCAAATAAGAACCTTCTGTTCAATGCTGAGTATTGTCACTCTGATTTTTTTTTTTTTTGCTTCAAATGTACTGGCAGCTCATGAGAACACAAACACAAGTGCTCCCATTTGTGAGTGAACAGCACCAGTTTTCCCACACATTAATTACACTGTATCCCTCCTGGCCGTGGAGCTGCTCTCCTGAGTGCACGCTGAAACATGAACAAAAGAGAACAGAGTTTTCCTTCCTTAATTACGACAGCACCTTCTCACTTAGCGTGTTTGAAAGAGCCCAATTAACTGCGCAAAACAATCTACTGATGCAATCTGTTATGCCAGACAATGAGCTCATATAGGAGTTTTTAATGGGTCTGCACCAACTGTGCTGTTTCCTTATGAAACCAAACCACAATTACATCGCTGGCATCCCCACCCTCTTAAAAATAAAGGTTCCTAAAAAGTTATAGGCTTGCATGTGCCAATCTAGGAAAAAACCTTTAATGAGTAAAGAACTTTTACATTATGTGGAGGTTCTGGATACTTTTGCACATACAGTGTACATACAGCCAAGCTACCTCTCCATCAGAAGCTGGATAGAAGGCCTAATTTTAGCTGCTGCTGCATAAACTCAAACTATTTAACCATTGCTCCATCTGTTTTCCCTGTTTTGTATTCTAATATTTTATACTAACGCTGTTTGCTATCTGTTGTCGACCAAAGGAGGATGGGTTCCCCTTTTGAGTCTTGGTTCCTGTCAAAGTTTCCTCCTCTTGCTCTTAGGGAGTTTTTCCTTGCCGCTGTCGCCATTGGCTTGCTCATGGGGGCTTGGACCCGAATTTTTCTGTAAAGCTGCTTTGCGACAACACATATTGTAAAAAGCACTATATAAATAAACTTTGACTTGACTACTCATTACAGATTATTACACAATTAGGAATTGATAGTGGAATCAACCAATCACATTTTGTAAGTGAAACCAGTTCTGTGAGAAAAAACCTCACTCTAGGCCTTCTGATACATACTGATAAGTCCTAGATACATCACTGAGATTGACTGTAGGCTCACAAACCTAAGGCCGCCCAGGCCCAGATAAAAGGCTCCTAGAGAAGACCTTCTTTAAAGGCCATCAGGGGCTCCTGCCTGCCTGACTGATTACCCACTACAAGTGAGTAAGAGGCCATGCTGAATGTGCCCAGCCACATTACTTCTCTGCAGTGGAGTGTCCAGCAGTAAGGCTCAAGGCAAGAGGCCCCCATGAGGAATGAGCTTGCATCTCCATGTCTCTAAACAACACTTTTGCTGCATGCTGCTGGCCTCGAATCATGAAAAAGTGCAGCTGCTTTTATCATAGACAATAATTTCAACATGTTTTCCTGAACTGAGAAGAATAGAAAACTTCTTGGCCCAAAGCACACTTATAAAAGAAGTCTTTGTTTCCGTTATGCAGTTGCTGAATTGTGTCAGTGAACATTTACACAAAAGTTTTTGAGTACTTAAACAAATCTTCAGTTCTGGTATTTCGTTAATTGCAAATGAAGCTGTGACTCTGAATCCTTCCATAGATGGGACTAGTTTTCCAGCAGGATGAAAAAGCATAAAGGTATGGACAGAGTTTTCTCAGGTTCCTGCCTAAATCGCTATGGATACTAGAAAAACTTTGGGAAAGTGAAAGTAATTGCTTTTTAACTTTATTGCTCTAGTGTTTGAAAGTTTTCTAAAACATCATAAGATCAATTTGGCAAGACATTCTCTCATGTCTGACCTGTATGGTTTGTATGTTTATGTATTGGGCATAATAGTTGTAGTTTCAAATTCACGTTATGTAGTTATGTATTTCAAACATTATTTACAGAATGCTGTTATAAGTGAGTTTATAGTCAAGTGAGTAAGTTTTCAGTTCTAAATACAGGAACATTAGTGTTCATGGTAGCTGATGGTATGGTACAAAAAAATGCCAGAGTATTCCTTTAAGACCCAGCAAAAATTGGGCCTCATTCACCAACCGTTCTTAAAATATATATTTTTTTAATCCACTTACGCAGTTTTCATGATGATTCTGACATTCACCAAAGTTTTCTTATTTGGGATTTTTTCTTAGGTAAGAACAGAATATACACACGGTATAAGAATAGCTGTAATTTTTCTCAAGAACAAATTTGAGAAACAACATAGAAAAATATTGATGAATGAGGCCCATTGTTCTTATTGCAGCAACTGAAGTAATTCAACATCCCATGGGTAATACCAATCCAGTTCAACACAGCCATCATGGAGTCTAGCCTGACCTCTTCCATAATGGTCTTGTTTGGTGCTGCACCTGCTCAAGCCAAGGGCAAACTGCATTATTGGGTCATGTAAAAAAAGATCATTGCATGTAGCCTGCCATTCATCCAAGACCTGTGTGAGTTCAGGATAAAAAAGCATGCTGAGATCATTATAGACTCTTCACACTATTACCATCATCTATTTCAGGGATTACACTTTAGAAAATGCTTCCAGGCAAGCAAGAACAATTCAACAAGTTAATCAAAAAACTTCCCATGTTCAGTGTTATCAACTAACCAGCTCTGAATGTGTCTTTTTTATACCTGTAATTTTGCACTTTCGCAGGGGTCTCGACTCAAGTACATGTTTCACAACCCATTTGTCATATTCCAGTTTGTACACCTGTACCTGTTTCTGTCATGTTCCATCTGATCTATATTGCTCTAAGCTAGGCATGTCATGTGAATATGTATATTTTGCCTTTGTGACAGTCTTGTATTTACTGTATTCTTTGATAACTGTTTTCTCTGTTGGCTGTCTTTGTGTGCATTGATTTCAGAAAGTCAAATTCCTCATACACACGGACGTACTTGGCCAATAAATTGATGAATAAATCATGGCAGGTCATAAGAGCAGTTAGCGGGAGGCACTACTATGAAAAGAAAAAATCTTTTGAGCCGTCCTTTCACTCTGTAGTGTGATGTCATATTGTATAATTAAAGTTGAGTGGTAGGTTGAAAACTCCAATAATATCTCCCCGTTATTACTGACAGGATCTGTGAGTACTTTTGTATTCCTCAAATTAAATCTGGTGAGTGCAGGGCACAAGTCAGCCTCGCACTGGCTATTTTAGATGGACCGCTAGATTATGAAACAACCCAGTTTCATGCATAAGCACATATTAGCTGACAAAAGAGAAAGTTTCTTTTCAGAGATGACTTATTATGCGGTGCTGAGCATCCAAAAGGAACATGAATCAGCCAGCATGCCAACACTGTCCAAATTCTGTAGCCTATTGTGCTGAAAGATGTCTGTATTACTCTATTATGCTAATGCATTAGTGAGCATTGTGCGGTAATAGTGTAATATGTAACAAAGTAGATGAAACTCTTGGTGGTCAGTTTGTCAAATCTGGGCAACCGGAGAGAACCAGACCCTGAAAGACTGGATGAAAGCCAACGGTTGCCACGGTGACAGAACTTGTGCCGCCTGCTTAGAAATCTCTTTGTATGTTTCCACGGCAACAACTGTGGCTAGGTGGAGAGGAGGTGGCAGTTGATGGGGGGGTGGGGGAAGTGCTGTGGGCATCGCTTATTCATGCCTGCATTGTTTATGATCTCAAAATTCATTGGCACGATTATCTGTCATAAAATCTAAAAAACATGAACGTTAGTCGGCAGTGCAGATCTCAGAGTTTCATCAAGATTAACACATTCAACTCAAGTTACTTTAGAGGATTTCCCACCCAAAAGCGCTGGATTAGGGGTATGAGTCTCTCCCTTTGGTCCTCCAAAAGCAGCTATTTCTGCCTTTAATCTTCTTTTCTCCATTAATATCTTGACTTGCATCAATGCAGTTGCATACATTTTATTTTGATATGATTTTTTGTTTGTGTCACAAACTACTGCTGTAAAAAAGCAGACATATGAATACAAATATGCTACACACACTTCGGCCACCTTTTATTGTTACTCCGATTAAACAAATCAATAAGCCTTTGGTGAGCTAAAATCACTCTCACTCAGAATCTATTGCAGAACATTCTAATCGGGATCCAAAGTATTCTTGAATATTCACTTTATTTTACGGTACAGTAAATAGCTAGTATTTAATTAATACTAGATAATTATGTCATAAAAGTAATTTTCTGGTACATAGTACATAGTTCATGTACATAGTATGCATAACTTAATGGAAAGTAGTAAATATGTCGTACTTACAAGTAATACTTGGTGCATACTTTGCAAGTTCAATATATAAGTACAGAGCAAGTGGAAGATGTAACCAAACTGCTTCAGGAAATATATGCCTATGTAATGGGGAACAGAAGGTTACATTGTAGATACCGGTGACAAAGATGTAAAAATTCCAGGGCCCTTACAACTGAGTACTCAGTGAGTACCTTTTTCCAGTACAGTATTCATTCCATATTAAATGGTATTTTTAGTTATGATATGATCTAACCACACATACAAGACATAGGTAATTACTGTGTAAATACTATGTACATAACTTGTAAAATACCAATTAATATGGAACTGGAATCTTTCTTTGTGCTTCTCTATTACTTATGCATTTATTTTCTGTAGCAGTTGGTAGTTCTAACCACTGTTTTGTAAGTTATGTATATCCGGTGTTTCTTACATTAGTTATTCTGTAATTACAAAAGCATTGAACTCTAAAGTATGCACCAAGTTCTGCTTCAAAGTACTAGTTATATACCATACAGTTCTAAGTAAGTAGTGTCATACATACATAGTAGTTTTCTTATGATTTATGTTTTATATAATCTATCATGCAAAGTGTGTACCAGAGAATTACTAGTATCACATATTTACCTGTTAAATACTAGTTACTTACTGTACTGTAAAACAAAGCGCTACAGAAATAATATATGTACATGAGTATAGGCCAGTCTTTTTGCAAGTGTCATTAATTATGTAATAAAGCTTTTATGTCAGCATTTTTTCTTTTACATTGAATGTAGAATTGCTATATAACAGTTCATGTTGAGTGAACTGATTTCCCTCTCATTGGAGATAGCATTAGCCTTGATTGACACGTGCACCCACAAACATTCTTTCATATCTGCTAATAATAGAGTAAACAAGTTTTACATAACGTTGCTAAAAATCCAATTCAGCCTAATCAGAAACTGTAACATCAAAATACCTACATTTAGAGTGCATTATTAATTACAAATTATTTTAAATTTGCATGCATGTGCTACATTGTAAGGATAAGCTGAATGCAATTTTTTTGTCTTGTGTAACTCAGCTAACATTAGCATGGTGGCTGTCATTTCCAACATGTCAGGATTTTATTTGCTACAACAACATTTTACAACAATGTAACATTTTATACTGGAAACTTAACATTATGTAGTAACTAAAGAGATCTTAGTACATGCTTTATTAGGTGGAATGGAAATTTCTGTCAATGTTCTGTAAAGCTTTTCCAACTTCGCAACAGTTGCTACAAAAGAACGTAATTGTGGGCAGAGCTTGGATAGATCAATAAAGGAGGGATTCTGCTTCTTTTACATAGTGATAGAAAACACAGAAAGCTCCTGTTCCACTAGTCGATAAATTTTACTATGTCTAGCATGGAAAGGCATGCAGCCCAGCTACAATGGGGACAAGGTTAAATGAGTTTAACAGGACAGAGTCAAAGTCTCTGAATGTAGGGTAAAAGGTTTGGTAAGTTTGGGGCTGTAACCAAAGGGGATCCCAACTTCATCATTGTGTTGAACTCTTTAGTTTTCAAAATAGTGGTAAGAAATAAATTAATAAATTAATTCAGACTCTTACTCATCATCAGTATGTCAGTATTCACTAGTTGCATACACAACATTAATTGTTTGCGCTAAGCTGTAGTTGGTCCCTTATTCATAGCTGTAGACATGTATATAATGTTTTTAAAAAGTGCAAGAGATGTGAACTGAGGGAAAAGAAGTACAAAACATTCCTTGGCTACATATTTCATTCTTGTTCCATGATAACCTACAGTAACCTACAGTTACAATTACAGACAAGCAGTAAACACATTGTTTTTAACTGTACAGAGCAGCTGTTTGTTCACATGTGTGTTTTGACAAAGAGTCCGGAGAGTCTGATAAGTTTCATTTTCAATGAATCAGTGGCTGCCCACCTTTAATATTAGGTAATGTTCCTCTGTCCATTGTGGACTAACAAGAGACTTAAAATACACTGGTATATCAGCTGATACAGTGATCTACGGTGTTCATTAGAAATTAGAACTGCACTGTGGGAGACCGTAGGGCCCTAAAATCACTCTAAAATTTCATTTTATTATTTGAACACCAGGACAAAAATGGTTGACGTACATAATAGTGCTGTTAAAATGAAAAAAGTGATCAATTTTGGTTATAGCCTGGCTGGGTTAACCATGGCAACCAAAAATGAAGTAGAATTCCAAATCATTCTAATCCTGCTTTATGACATAGAGAATATAAACAATGTATAATCAATGTGCTCCTGCTATTCATTTTAAGAGTACAGAAGGTACACACTGCACACACTTCACCTGAGAGCAGGCAAGCTCCACTCAACATTGAGGGCTAATATTGCTAAACAGTGCTACTGTGTACACAACCAGAACTGCTTGCATTATTCCTCAGGCAATACACACATATGTACACTCACAAGCACATTTGTGAACGCTTGAAGGCATTTGCAACTGCACACAAACATACAAATACACAACATCAATGTAAGTTATAGAACAAAGCATTTCAGCACATCCACTGAGTGTAACAGAATATGCTGCTCCAGCTTTCGCCTTTCACATGTTCCCGTGCTCCACATTGCCATACACATGCTCCCATGCCCCACATCTCCATACGCATGCTCCCATGTCAAATCTTCATAGAATTAGAATTGTTGAATGTTTTTGGTACAAGTCATGTTTGTCTTTTAAAACGCAAAAGTTTTGTTCAATACAAATGTAAAACATCTAACCCTTCACAAGTCACAGTTATTGCCAGCAATAAAAAATCATTGTGTAACTTGACATTCATTATTTCTCACACTGCTTGAAACAACATTGAAACATTTTGTTATGATTTTTGTTGTGATTAAAGAAATCACAACAATAAATGTATCACAATACTTTTAGTCATTTAAAAACTTCTATGAAAAACCATGAATACAAGGATTATCATTCAGTAAACTAAATCCAAATAAACAGGTCTGCTGTCTTTGTAATGAAACATGTAGTTGTTCAGTCATCCTTAAGTACTGACAATTTCCACAACGTGCTTAAAAGAGAAAGGAAAAGTGTGATTTACATGTTTTGCATTATTTTAGTCATCATTTGACCACAAAACATAGAGAAAAAAGTGAAAGCCTGTCAATGCAGAATGTAAATCACACATAACATAAATGTTATACATTAGCTATGTAATTCATTTTAATTATGTAATTGCTATCAAATAGTATAGAAAAACAACAGTAATAACTCCAAGCCTCTAGTGGTCAAACAATAAACATTATGGTAAATAATGGAAAAAAAGCAAATGAACAATTACTTTGGCCACAGTTTGTCTCATCGAGCCATAAATACTGCTGCATGTTCTAGCTATGGCTGAGGTGAGATTGGTGAGTTTCAACTTAATAAATTAAAGTTGCTTCAAGTTAAGGACTAATAAACAAAATGAAGCAGTCTGCATGAGGGAGAACATTCTAGAACAATGTGAATAGAGGAGAACATTGTAGAACACTGAATAGAGAGAACATTCAAGAAAAGTATAAAAGAAGAAGAACATTCTAAATGTGAGAATTGAGCAATCTTTAAACCCAATAGACCCTTTTTCACAAGAAACAGAAGTGTGTAAATGCTGGGTAAAATGAGTTCTGCTATTGCCTTACAGACAGTAATAAACCTCAGAAATACAGGCATTTGTATCACTTCAGCTCACAGAAAGGTGTGTCACTTTATCTTTGAAATTTAAGGATGTGTCCAAAACACTGAACACACAACATTTTGGAAGTCCAAACTAAATAAAGAACATAAATCCTTTATAGAAAAATTCCTTCACAGCTATTAGAGTACAACATTGTCAGCTAACCGATAAATCGATGGATAGTTAAAAAATAACTTTAACCAAAATTCTAGATAAGCCATGTTAGCTGGAGACAGCTTGATAACAATAAACTAGTTGTCAATAAGCTAAAGACACACACATACTGGCAGGGGGACATGCTGAGTCATCATGGTCTGTAGTGCCACTGTAGACATTTTCCACAACCACTGGCTCCAGTGAACGAACATCTACTCCTTGCCGAGCACTCGCTTTCTCAGATGCTGACAGTTTTTGAGGGAGAAAATGAAAACTATTCCTCTGAAAGTGGCTGTAGCAGCATCTTTAAAGCACGAACTGCATTCAGTGTGACAGTAGTCAGCAGCAGTGAAATGCTGTCAAAGAGGTTCTTTTCCTTCATATGAAAATTGATCCCTTTGTTAATTGCACAAACCCATTTTCCTCTGCTCATCAGCTGACAAACCACTGAAACTGAGATAAGGCTTTAAGCTCAAACACTTGAGTAAACTGTATACACTCTACTCATCATTGTTGTTCTTGTTGTTGCTTTAGCAGAAGCAGCATTACCCTGCAACGAATACTTCCAGGAGAAAAGAATGCAGAAATGTGAAAAGGACCTATTCCAAAAAAAGTTGGAACAGTCAGTAAAGCGCAAATAATTTGCATTTGTATTTGAATTAAAACAGCACAAAGACAAGATATGTAATGTTTTATTATATCAAATTAATTATTTGTTGTAAACATATGCTCATTCTGAAACTGAAGCCGCAACACGTCCCAAAAAAGTTGAGACGGACAATTTAAGAACATCCAGAAATGGTGCCGATCTCTCAGGACTCCAAATCTCCTGAAATAGACTGATGCACAGCAGAAATTTGTTTGTTTTGTGGTCTGACTGGACTGCTATAAAACCTCAGGGTAATACAAAGAAAACATAAATTTAGTAAAGTACAGTAAAAGAATGTGTTTGTTAAGTAATTTATTATGTAGGTTACAATAATTAAGCTAGAAAAACACAGGTTTGGACCCTGAATTCTTGTTGTACTCTAGCCTTCACATGGATTTGTTCATTTCCATCAGCAGCACCTTATTAATTTAATGAAGTATTAATTAGATAAACCAAGTATTGGATGGTATTTGTAAATACTGAAGTTCCTCGAGGAGAGAGCAGGAAATACATCAAATCACAAAACTCCTTTTTCCTTTTAATCACCCCAACCAGAAAGTACAAATGTAAGTTTGCATGTACAAAAAGGTTCCACATAATTGAAGTCTGTTCTGTTGGGTACTGTTTGTAATTAGTTTTAAGATGGTAATGCTAGGAAAGCCAGGGTCTGTCATGGTATGGAGGTATTAGTGGCTAACTTGGTCTTCAGCGAAGGTGTCATTAATAATGAACATTTTGGAGCAATACATTGTAGTATGGCATAAAGTAAGACATAAGGGAGGCCATGATTTACCACCACAAAAGATGCAAATACAAAGCACTGAACAGGTGCCTCCTGTGTGCGCTGGGGACCCACCTCTGCCACTGGTGACTGACCTGAAAGACAATGGTCATCTTCCAGCCATTTGTTGTAGACAGATAGATAGATAGATACTTTATTGATCCCGAAAGAAATTTAGCAACCAGTAGCAGTCACACTACACAGGACAGTTATAATAAAAAGGGTGATACAACATAAAAATAAGAATATATACAAAAAACCTATCTACAGGCAGATATACATCTAGGAATATACAAAAATATGCAATAAGATCTGTCCTGAGATAAAAAAGGCAGTGCAATCATGAATGTACAAGGAGGCGCAGGTAACAGCATATAATGACAGTACTAAATAAATATGTGCATATACTGGTACTGAAATAAAGTGACTAGGTGTGGAGTAGTGTCCAGATGTGCAAGATGTGTGATAAGGTGTGCAGAAAGTGCAATATGTACAGTAAGGTGTCCCTATGTGCAGATAAATAAAATAAACCTGTAATTTAGCATGAGAGATTCAATCCTCATCTATCCTCTTCCCTCTTCTCTCTTCTCTTCTGGCCCCACTGGGAAGAGTTGAAGAGCCTAATGGCTCTAGGGACGAAGGATCTCCTGAGTCTGTCGGTTGAGCAGCTCTGTGACAGTATCCTGCCACTGAACATGCTCCTCTTGGCCATGATGATGGTGTGCAGCAGGTGGCCATCATCCTCCAAAATGGAGAGCAGTTTGTGCAATGTCCTTCTCTCAGCCACCTTAACCACAGAGTCCAGTTCCACACCGAATTCTG